>NW_022196911.1:96099734-96110868 GCF_008632895.1 Mastomys coucha | reverse complement strand
GAGGGGCTCAGTGTGAGAGGGTCTGTGAGGGGCTCAGTGTGAGGGGCTCTGTGAGAGGCTCTGTGAGGGGCTCAGTGTGAGGGGCTATGTGAGGGGCTCAGTGTGAGAGGCTCTGTGAGGGGTTCAGTGTGAGAGGCTCTGTGAGGGGCTCAGTGTGAGGGGTTCTGTGAGGGGCTCAGTGTGAGGAGCTCTGTGAGGGGCTCAGTGTGAGAGGCTCTGTGAAGGGTTCAGTGTGAGGGGTTCTATGAGGGGCTCAGTGTGAGAGGCTCTGTGAGGGGTTCAGTGTGAGGGACTGGTCTTGCCAATAAACTGGCCAGGGCAGGCAAAGGAGGAAAGAGCCGAGATCTCACTCTCAGAACACACAGGTCTTCTTTAATGAGCCGAGTGAGGTTTTTATTAAGTATCTGTTCTCTGGCCTTGCCAAGAAATCATGAAATGTGGACTGGCTCCCATGGAGGCCTGGGGGCTTTCCAGACATGATCCTGCATGCTTACCTGGCAGACAAGGCCATTAGTCTGACGGCAGAGACACAAATACATAGCTGGGTTAGCTGTGGGTCCTGGTGAGTAAGCGGATGACGTTTCATTTGCTGTGGTGCTGAGGGAGGGGGCATCTGTTGTGTTGATTTTGTCATGACTGCACACAAACCAGGAGACTCTTCTCTGTCAAACTCTCTTCTGCAGCACTTGGCTGGAGACACTTACAAAGAATGTATCAAAGCTTTGGTTCTAGAATCCTGACTTGTTCTGTCCAGTTTGCTAACTGAACCTAGCTCATACCTCATCTAATTTTTTTTTTTATTTTTTGAGACAGGGTTTCTCTGTGTAGCCCTGGCTGTCCTGGAACTCACTCTGTAGACCAGGCTGGCCCTGAACTCAGAAATCCACCTGCCTCTGCTTCCCAAGTGCTGGGATTAAAGGTGTGTGCCACCACTGTCCGGCCTAATTTTTAACTAAGTAAAATGAAATAATTGGAGCGAGAAATCAGCCCCTCTCTTTCAGTAGACCCAAGTGGCTGTGTGTTCCCTTTCCCAAGCTCTACTGATTAGCATAGTGCAAGATGTTGCTTGTTCTCACGACCATAGAAAGTGCTTTTGCTCTGAGCTGCCCCAGACTCCAGACCAAAAGGAGCCTTCCAGGCAGGCCATTGTGCTCAGACTCTCCCATCTCATAGACGGACAGTCTAAGACCCAGAGGGAAGGAAAGATACGTTCACCGACAGGCAACCCGCAGGACAGAATGGGAGCCAAATGATTCTAGGCCAAGCCCAACATGTCTCTAAGCTCTTTATGATTTCTCCAAGCACATGAGGCTTATTATTATTTAAGGGTAATAAATATTTCCCCTTCGTTGTCCTTTGGTTTCCTAAGAATGGAGAGATTTTCTCCAAGATGCTGAAACTTCCCTGGAAATATAGTTTCCTTAAAAGAAAAAGAAAAAAAAAACAACAAAACAAAACAAAAAAAACCTAGAGATGACATTTTCATATTGACTCAGGGTGAGAGCATTCTTTAGGTTGTAGCTGATAACTGAGCAGGAGAAATTGCATAGGAGTCCTAGGAAGTCCTGGAACCCCAGGCTTCTAGACCCTCTGGGGACGTCTTCAGGCTCCCTTCCCCCAGCATATATTGTCTAGTCCAACCAGCCCTTCGTCTCCACTCGGGTGTTAGTGCAACTCACCAAGACTCGTCTGACCACCCAGATGCCTACTAAAGTTTTAAAAATATAAAACCAAGCCCCACAGACCGGGGCCTGGAATGTGCTTCCTGCTGTAAACCAGTGGCCAGAGCCATTTGTGTCTGGGTAGTACCTCCAAGATGACTGTGATTCTGACTATCCCGTTTCTCTTATTGATGGGTCAAGAAGCCATGCTCATGGGCTTTGGGAAATATTGATGCTCCACTAGCACAGGGCCTCCAAGCATGCTTCTCATATGGCTTTCTCAGAGGAACTCTGTCCTTGTAGCAAAGCCTTTGAGCCTGTAGCCCTGGTTTCTAGGAATTGTAGGCAGGAGCACAGCAAAGTAATGACTACTTGATCATATCTGATGTTTGAGGTCCTCCTGGAGTGGGGTTAGGGGAAGAAAGAATATAATTTTCAAAGACACAATGCTCCCTAAGGTCATTAATCTAGGCCTGGGCCTGGCATTCAGTGTTTCAGAGAAAAGTTCGTCTTCTAAGGGTGAGAGGCAGTTGGGTACGTTGCTTATCTGGTCCGAGGGTGGGTGACACTTCATGAGAGAAAGACCAGGAGTTGAACACCATGTTGCAGATATGGTTTGTGGACCCTGAATTATATTGAATGAATTTCTCTTTCTATTCTGTATCATCAGAAGCTATAATATGTTAAGACTACGTATTTTCAACTTATAACTGGAAAATTATTAACAATAAAATAATTCTCCTGCTGAACATGGTGGAACAGACCTATAGGACCAAAACCTGAGAGACAGACAGGAGGGCTGTGAGTCGAAGGCTAGTCTGTCCTAAAAGAACATAATGACCATAATTGCCCATATCAATTTTCCTAGGGAGTTTTGTAAAATTTAGCATCCCAACGCAAAGATTTCAATTGGTTAGCTGGAAAGTTCTTTATATCATTTGTTGTGTGGTTTTTTTGAACAATAACATCATCTTCCTTAGCTACAATGAGGAAACACATGTACAATAGCTATATGGCACAACAGAGAAGATCAGTGGCTTTGGCTTAAGGAACCCTAGGAGAAAATATCATTCTCGTTGTTCTCAAGCTGCGTGGATTTGGTGAATCTCCTAGTCTTTGCATCACAGACTCCAGACTAACCACACATGCTTTGCACAGTTGTCAGGATACAAACCCTATGAAAGTACTTATGCTCAATGAGATGGTTAACGATAACCAAATTTCCTTCTTCTGATTTCCCCCCAATGACAACCGAGCCGGTTGGTTCACCTTTTGGAGGCACTCTGAAACTTAAGCTTCAAGAGCAGCCCATGGGCAGAACTCATGCATCGTTTCAGAACACACAGATGTCCCTCCAGTCTTGCCTAAATGTCTGGGGGGAGTAGAGACCTCAGGGTTCCAGCTTAGAGTCCAGTTCTGGAATCTGACTGGGTAAAGACCAAGTGTCCAGGCTCTGCCTCAGCCCTCTGTCACCACATCCCTCTAAGGAACCTGATATTTTCACCCTTATTAATTGCACCGTGTAGAAGAAGGGGCCATAAATGATAGCAAATTCTCAGAGGCTGCTATTGTGAGTTCTGGCTAATGAAGTTTTCTGGGAACAGAGCCATAGCCTTCAATTCAATATTGCCTGTGTCAGCTCTGAGCCATGGTGGAATTGAGTTGTTGTTGTAGTGCCGAGACTGTATGGCGTGCTATCTGGCTCTTTAACAGGAAATATTGGTTCATCATCGTATTGTGTAAACAATATGCAGGAGTTAGGAGCCCAGAGAGCAGCCATGGCTCTGTCATTAACTTGTTCCATTCCCCTGAGGAACTTATGGCTATTCATTGGGTTCTGAAGCATGAGAGGACATAATAGTTAATCTTGATGATCAGTTTAATGGAATTATGAGTCTCCTAGGAGATATAGCCCTGAGGGCATCTGTGAGTGTGTTTCCACGGAGGTTTAATTAAGATACATACTGCATTAGGACTGCCCTGTACCATGGGCTGGAGTCCCAAACTGAATAAAAAGGAGAAAATGAGCTGAGCAGCAGCCATTTTGAAGTGCTTCCTGACTATGGATGTCATGTGACCTGTCACCTCATGTTCTTGCTGCCTTGCCTTCTTGGCCATCATGGACCACACCCTGGAACTGTGAGCCCAAAAACACCTTTTTTTTCCCCCCTGAAGTTGTTCTTGTCTGGTGTTTGGTTATGGCGATGAGAAAAACAACTGCCACAGTGGCTAAATTAGTCCTCCAGCCTTCTACCCCTCGTTATGGTACAGGTTCTTTAGGGCTTCTTTCCCTGAGACCAGAGACCCCTGTGTTTGGGCCATCAGAATGTCCTGCTGCATCTTAGGGAATGTCACTAGAGCCTAGCGGTGACTCAAAGAACACACAGCTGAATTATCTTTAAGAAGATAATATGGCACCTTTAGCAAGAGGGGGCAGTGACAGAAAACTCAAATGCAGGTACCCTGCCTTTTATAAACTAGGGGGCTATATCTACAAAAGAATTGTTCTGACCATGCAGTGCTGGACCTGGGACTTGCAATATTGCATCTGTTCATGCAGTGGGTGAACATAAGCTTTGGGCATAAAACCACTGTCATGGCTGGGCATTTGGCTCTTGTAACCCATCTGCAATCCGCTTTTCTAGGATCGTGGCTCTTGATGTCACAAGAATCCCTCTTCCATGAAGACTCTTTTTTCTACTCCAGGTAGCCATAGGCAAGCAGCCACCCCAGAGCTCTACCCATTGGTTGTCCAACCTTCAGTACTGGCACCCACTTCAAAGACAGATACTGATGGAATTACCCTTGGACTCTCTCGGTAAAAGCTAACAACTCAGTGCCTGGCCAGAGAAGAACAAACAAAGAAAGCAGATTGCTGATCAGAGAGCTACTGGCTGCTTATCTGCCTCTGTCACTGCAGGTCCAGAGTGTGTAGCCCTGGGCCAGCAGGTACAGGCCCATGCAAAGAGCTGGTCCAGGTGTTGGAGGATGAATCTGGCATGAGGCTCAGCAGGGGTCTCTGAGGGACTAACTTTATGTTTGGAAAGGGGTAGTGCTAATGGTAGAACATGTACAGGGATGCCTCCTCCTTGAATGACACCAAGCGATCCAGAATGGAATGCTCTAGAACCAGAGAAGAAAAGTCCAGTCTTTCCTATCTGGTCACTAGGTCTTGAGGACTGATAATTTCTAGGACTGGATCTAGGGAGGACAACTCCCATAGCACTAGTAATGAGCAATAGATGGCCTCAGGTTCCCTGTCGCTGGGTGGGGTTAGTGCTTCCGGGGAGACTTAGCGAGAACCAGCAATAGGGGCTCTACAGCTTGACAGTCTGGCTGAGGTGGCCTACAGACTGTGTAGGAGTCCTCTTGGCCTAAACTGTCTCTTGGTTCTCGAATGAACTTGATCTTGTCTGAGAACACCCTACTCTGCACGCAGGCTTCTGTATTCGCCCCGCAAAGTGTAGGAGCTCCATTCTTGATGATCACTTCCCAGATGTCCGTACCAAAGAAGAGTTAAGGTGAAATGTGCTTCCTCTCTGAGAACGCCTGTTCTCTGTACACGATTGACGTGTCAAATGAGTCTCTCTGTACCACAGGTGTGTGGCCTACCCACCCAGACCTCAATCATCCATCCACATCAACACTGTAATCCTGGTATTCATGTAAAAGAACCCACCCCACAGAAGTGGGGGTGTTCTTTGCTGAGCCCCAATATCTGGGCTCTAGTCCAGACTTCTCAAGGGTGTGGAGAAGACCTTGTAAGCAGACACGTTACTAATTCTCCCTCGGAGTATTGCTATTTATACCAGTGGCATAAATAGGCACGGTCCAAAGGCAAATGAGTAATGGGAAAGTTTAGTTCTCAGAACGGCTGAGAAGCTCCTGGCAACCTTTTGCTGTTCATGGGATAAGCTGTTTCATTAGCAAATCTCACTCTGTGAGATGGGAAGTCTCCCTAGGATCTTCCAAACAGGATTTTATAATCCTCCTTTGCCACAAGGGGAAAGGAGAATTCCGTGGCTTAACTAAAACCTGTGAGGAGGCCCAAGACTGTATGCCTGTCTCCAAAGAGTTACTCTGCACTCCACATATTTTTCTACTTGCCTTTCTCAGCCTTCCAAGTCACTTCTCAGCCTCTACTCAAGTCAGAACCATCTAGAGAGCTAATATCTGAATTTTACTTGCAAGGATACTGATGCTGTTAGCCTGAAAGTGGCTGGGATCAGACTCCGTAGACCTTGACCAGGGTAGTTCATTGCACTCCCATGCTTGGAAGCTGTTTGCATCAGGTTTAGAAGACATCATGTTTGTTCCAGATGTTTCTCACCCTCGTATGTACAACTGTTCCTTGTGTTCTAAGAAGGGGTCAGCACATCTCACCATGAATCACAAGTTCCCAGGATACTTGTGCAAACCCTGTCTGTTGGTCCCCACCTGAGTTCAGGCTGGGACCTGAAAATGTCTATTTCTAAGAAGTTCCCAGGCAACGTTGATGCTAATGGCTAGAAAACTGAGCATTGGGAACAATTCCCTGGAGGGTGACAAAGGCTGCTTAGACAGGTGTCCAGACACAGATCTTCCCCACTAAAGTCTGAAAGCAGACCTACATCTGTATTGTGTTCCTTCTCTGTATTGGCTTCCTCCTCCTAACGCTTCCCAATGGTCTCATATGGAGCCATATCTTTCTAGGGTCTGTGGCAGCATCAGGAAGTACAGGGGATGGCTCAGGAGAGAAGCTTACATCACTGAAAGAGCTGCTTTCACCCTTTCCAGGGTCTGCCTGATTCCCTTAGACCCACAATCCAGTGTGGCCCTGGGGGCTTTAGAAGAGCATCTCAGGACTGATGAGATGAAGCTATATGTGGGCTGCACCATGACCACACTTCTTTTTTCTTTTCCAAGGGTAGATCTATAGCATACATTATCTGTACAGAAGTAGCTGACCCCTGTCGTTGAATTAGAGAAAGCTGAAAGAAGCTGAGGAGAAGGGCGATCCTGTAGGAAGACCAGCAGTCTCAATTAATCTGGACCCCCAAGATCTCTCAAACACTGGACCACCAAACAGACGGCCTACACCAGCTGATATGAGACCTCCAACACACATACAGTGGAGGACTTTTGGGTTTGTGTTCATTCAGAGAAGGTGCACCTAACCCTGAAGAGAATGGAGGCCCCAGGGAGTTTAGAGGTAATGTGGGGTGGAGGCTGGGGGGCATCTACATGGAGACGGGGGCGGGGAGGAGGTGTGGGATGTGGAGCAGTTGGAGGGTGGATGGGAGGGTGGGGAATGGAATATGGAATGTAAAAAATAAATTAATTTTAAAAATCTACTGTCACAAATTTGGAAAGTAGGGTCAAGTAGACTGTGGGAGCTACCTCTTATTGACTCACAAGAGATAATTTTATGCATCTCTTTCCAACTCCTCACTCAGAGACACCTTTCTGGCTTCACTATGATGGAGTATCTATACCACAGAAAATGGCACACCAAACAAATTAGGGTTGCTCTTTCTTTTCTGAAGAGTGAATTCATAAGTACATCTCTGTTTGGGTGTTTATCCTTTTTCACATTGCTAAAAATGTGTGGCATTGATTCATTGGCTTAACATGCAAATGTCTTTGCTTGACCACATTGTATTTCTTACTAGTGTATTAAACACATACAGGTGGACCATCTACTCTACAGATAGGCTCTGGGGCAATGGACATGATCAGGTAATGATGGTGGGGAGGATGTTCCACATGGCAGGAAAAACCTGATATCAGAGAGAAGGGCAGGGGGAGGAAGAAGAGGAGGAAGAAGAGGAAGAAAAGGAAGAAGAAAAAGAGAAGACAAGAGGAGAGAGAGAGAGAAGAAGAAGAGAAGAGATGAGATTGGCCTTGGAATCTAGAGAGAATTTGTAGACCATAGGGCAGCCCTCAAATCCTAAGGCCCCAGACTTAGGCTACTTGATCATCATGGCCTTGTAATGGGCAAAGGAAAGCCGGCTTTTCTGCATCATCACATTCCCCATCATGAAGATCCTTGAATTATGCCAAAGTCTCTTTTCATCCTTGCAGAAATAGAATTCTACATTCCCCTCCCTTTCAGAGTCCTAAATACAGGGTCTTCCAACTTTCCCAATCCATCTTTGGAAATCTCCTCTAACCATGTCTTTTCAGAGTGCACTGAGCTTCACCGAGTCTCTCCCCCATGGATGTATTGCAGATTAGCCAAAGTTGCCACCACTGGAAGCAACTCTGAGGCTCATAGCACCCTTCTGTGAGGCCCTGGGCCCTGTATCTGAGTATAGGATTGACAGCTCATGACCGCATTACTTTGCATCTTGTTAACAAAGTATGATGAGACCTGTTTCCTCATACTCCAGCCAGAGCTGCATGCTGTTAGCCTACTTAAAAAAAATCAGATAAAGAGAAAACAGTATCTCTCTAATCTTTTAGCATGTATTTCTTAACTATAAATAAATGAGCATATATTAAAATATAAATGAAGTATTATTTAACTTGAGCAAAAAGGGTGGTGTCTCCATTCAGCGTAGCTCGAAGAGTTGGCTCCCTTGAATTGATTGACTTAGCCTGGTCTGCTAAGTCATCATTGGTGTCCTTGACTTATGTGATTTTCTGGGGTTGCCTTTCCTAACACCTAGGACTGGATTCTAGCAGTTGTCTTGAGTGTGTGCATCTACTGCAATGGATGATGAATAACCTCCCCTACAGGATACAATTCCCCTGTATCTTCTTGCAGTAGGAGCCATGATAAACAAACAAACAAACAAAATGCATAAGCTGTAAAGGAGCCATCTTTTCCAGGAGTTTGTAACTCCATACTCTTCTCTCCTACTGGTTGAGATGTAGCTATATGGTCCAATACTATGCTTTGTTTAGAGACAAGGGAGAAGGAAGCCTTGGGAGTCCTCTTTTCTTCCCTATTTTCCAGTATTTGCCACCAGTGCTTGGTTTGCAGTAGCCGTTTTGTAAATAGCTTTTGAGGGCCAGATGTGGTGCTTCCTGACTGCTATCTCAGCATTTGGGAGACAGATGCAGGAAAATCATGAATTTGAGACCAGTTTGGATTACATAGTGACCCACATTCTCAATAAAACCAAACCAAACCAAACTGAAACCAAAAATCAATTTTTGCCTAAATGAATGAATGACTCAATGAGAGAGGAGGTACGTCTTTCCTTTCTCAATAGTAATTCAGCTCCTTTCTAGAAATGGACATTATACAGCATGAAAGAGAAGAAAGGATTAGGTGAGAAGAGTTGATCCTCCATAGAAATGCTCATAGGCAAATATAAATCTGACCATTCTCTTAACCAAGACTTCCTTTTCAGTTGACTCTAGGCTGTGCTAAATTGACAGGTAAAGCTAATTAGGCCAGGCATGAGAGTGTGCATCCCTGCATCAGCTGGTGGAAGTGGACACGTGTAGATTGCATAAGATTCTGGATGAAACCCAGAGAGATGGCTTATCAGTTAAGAGCACCTGGCTACTCTTGTAGAGGACCTGGTTGCATTCCCAGCACCCACATAGTGGCTCACATTTGTCTGTAACTCCAGTTCCAGGGGATCTAATGCTCTCTTCTGGCATGCATATGGATGGTACACAGATAAACATCCATATGACACAGTAGTAATGATAATGATATCAATCAATCAATCAATCAATCAGTCAGTCAGTCAGTCAATCAATCAGTATCCTAGCTAGGCTGAGGCTGAATGGCATGGAGGTCCCACAAGGGACTTTGGAGGAGGAAAAGCTCTGTCTGTTACAAAGAGAAATCACAAACAGGTACAGGCCTGGGAGCTCAGACCCAGCAGAAGGGTTCAGGGCAGACAAGAGAGCATCCCTGTGTTCTATGGCTTTCTGATTGAGGTATAGGCTTAGCTAATATCAGGAGAAAAAGGCAACTATGGGTCTCGGAGGCCAGAGCTGCCTTGTGAGTTAGGAAGGTCTCTAATGTTTCCTCAGTCTGGACCTCAGGTCAGACTTTCCTAATGGCACATGTGTGCATAGGATTGCCTCCTTTGGTTTGCCAAGGGACAAGTCCAGGCACTCTTTGCTTTGTCAGAGTTCTTCTCATTTTAGTCATCTATTTCACTGCTTCCTCAATGGACACCAAACCCCTTTGACTCTGCTCTGTGTTGCTGAACCACCCTGTTTTTTTTTTTTTTGTTGTTGTTGTTGTTGTTTTGTTTTGTTTTGACTTCCCGTGCTGTAGTCTGAAGGCATCAGCCTGCCTGCCACATCCCACTCCTAGTAACTGCTATTCTGGCTGCTGGAGACCCTGGAGGTGAGACGTATACGGAGTTCTCTGGGGTGCAGTTCCAGGTCCAGCCATATTGGCACTCATACTTTATCCTCAGCACACAGGCCATGCCACATGCCACTGCCTGGCAGTAACAGCCAGAAGTCTCACTAGTCAGATCCTCTAAAAATTAAATCGGTTCTTTGTCTAGGGTTGAGGCCTGATGAGGACTTTCCTTTCCATCCTAGGATGCCCATTGGTGGTGTTTTGGTCCAGGTCATGTTTTGGCAGCCATGTCAGTGAGGCTTTATGCGTGTAGCTTCTCTGATACTTCTGGGAGACAGGATCCTGTTTCTTTGTCTCTTAGGATTTTTTAGTCCCTTCTTCTGAAATGATTCTTGAGCCTTAGGGGCAACTAAAGGGGTCTGAGAGAGGGGGAAATGGTCTTTCCTAGGGCAGAAAATGCCAGTTGGTTATCTAATATCAAATGGTCAGCTAGGAAACACCTAAGTAACAGTATAGGGACTGAGCAGAATATACTTATAAATTTAGGAACATACACATACATACGTACACATGCACATGTACACACAGAGGCACAGGCACACACACACACACACACGCACACACACACACACACACCAGCATCAATTATAGAATAAGAGTCTATGAATTTGGAAGAGAGCAAGGGGGTACATTGGAAGGGTTGGATGAGGAAAAAAGGAGAGATGATGTAATTATATTATAATAAAAATTACTTAAAAAAACTTAAGTTTCTGGGCAGTGGTGCTGCACGCCTTTAATGCCAGCACTTGGGGGGCAGAGACAGATAGATTTCTGAGTTTGAGGCCAGTCTGGTCTACATAGTGAGTTCCAGGACGGCCAGGGCTACACAGAGAAACCCTGTCTCGAAAAAACAAAAACAAAAAAACCAAAACCAAAACCAAAACCAAAAACTCTCCGCTCTCAGGCTCTGGTTGACTCTCTGTGATGGAGAGGCCTTGCTCTCAAATCAGCTTGACCCAGAGTAGAGTTTCTGTCAAAAGCGACCATTTGCTTCCTTTGGAATGAAGTGTGAGGTTCAGCTGTTCATTCAACACAATGTCTCTGGATGATGCTTTTCGCTCGGTATTGGGGGGCATAGGAATGTGCAGGGCAAAGTTTTTGTTGGAATTTTTGTTGAGAATTTCTTTTCTTTTTTTTTTTTTTTTTTTTTTTT
>NW_022196911.1:96080993-96099040 GCF_008632895.1 Mastomys coucha | reverse complement strand
ACAATTTCTGTATCCACTCCTCTGTTGAGGGACATATGGGTTGTTTCCATGTTCTGGCTATTATAAATTGACAATGATGAAGTCAGAGCTCCAGAGGTGCTCTCCGAACCCTCAGAGTTTGAGAGTTTTGCCATGATCTTCATGGCTGAATGTAATGAATTGTACCTAGGTTTTCTACTTTATCTTTCCCTATTACAGAGACATATACAAAATTTTAATAAAAAACTTAAATTACTTATTTTATGTATATGAGTGTTTTGCTTGAATGTATGTCTTTGGCCCACCTGTGTGTCTGGTGTCTGTGGAGGTCAGAAGAGAGTGTCAGATCCCCTGAAACTGGAGTTAATAGACAGCTTGGAGCCATCATGCGGGTGCTAGGTATTGAACCTGGGTCCTCTGTAAGAGCAGCAAGCACTCTTAACTGCTCAGCCATCTCTTCAGCTCCCAGTGTACAGAACTCTTATCTGACGATGAGGTCCTGAGCCTCATCAACAACTCGGAGGGACAGCTGTCTGAGGTCTGGGCTCAACTGGAGTCAGAGAACTAGAAACAGTGGGTGATTCTGGGCACCAGGACCTACTTGTGGGATGTGATCAACATGTACTAGAGCCTCTGGAGAGTGAGTACTGCACGTATGTAATGTAGGTGAACCCTGGCCAAACCACATACCCGGCTGTTGGGCCGTTCCTCAGCGATAATTGAAGTGCTTGCAGATCTCAGTGCAAGGAACATGCCTTCCTGTGTATCTTTGTTTAGTGACTCATGCACCTCCGTGCTGACAGGATGTTACATAAATGACAGCCGTGGCCCCTCGTGGCTCCATCTCCAGCCTCCTGAATGCTGAATAACACAGATGCAAGTGGCAGTGAACCTGTCAGTATGGATTCCTTTGATTTGATTGATAGCATGCTTTCTGTTCAGTCCTTTGGGTCTCATCTTGTCCTCCACCACTGAAGCATCTTCTAACTTCCTTTGTTTAGCACATTCTTTCTTCTCTCCCTGCCGTGTCCTCCACCATCTCTGCTGACCGTGACTGTGTGTTTCCTTTGCTTCTCTCTCAAGCTGTGACCTGTCACCCGCAAGCTTCACTTTGCCAATGGAGATGATGCTTAGAGATGATACTCAAGTCAGAATTCCAACGCAGGGTACCGAGGTGGCACTGGGGTCATGGTTTTTCCATCTCCTCTCTTCTTAATCTTTCCAAAAGACCAGATTGCCCTGGAGACCATTTCTACTAAATTGCAAGTAGTAGATACTTCCAAATACTGGCTTTCTGTTAGTCCTTATACTTTATTTCTTTGAAATTTAATTTGGCAGCAATGCAGTTATCTTTTGTTAGAGCTCATATTGTTCTCAGTGTCTCTTTTGGGATTTGGGTTCTAGTCCACTGTTTCAGAGATTTTTTAAGATGCGACTGTGTGCATCTTTGTGCTGCTTTCTATGTGGTGGTCCTCAAGCTGTTGGGTCCTCTTTGGCCTTGCCATGTCATTCCAACTGGGCCTTAAGTCCCTGGGTGAATGTTCTTTCCTGACTCTGGGTGTGTACTTTGCCTGTAGTTCCTTATAGACTGGTGAAAAGAAACAACGCCTGCTGCCAGGCTCAGATTCCTTCAGAACAGCTCAGAACTAACATGTCCCCAACCGTGCTCTTGGCATCTTTGGCCTCTTGGTATTTTATCCGAGAGCAAACTTAGTCCTCATAGAGATCCAGTTTAGTTAAAAGGAGGTTGGTCGTGTTGAGAATTGCTTTGACCAAGTTGCCAAGTTTTATCTCTCATTCAGATTGGCCCCTTGCACAGAAGCATGAAATTCCTTAGGCCTGGAGGCCCAGCGTGGGTACTGGGAACAATTGTCTCGGTTCTGGCTCGATGCCCAGAGATGTACTTTTTTTCTTTTTTCTTCTTTCTTTCTTTCTCTCTCTCTCTTTTTTTTTTTTAAAAGAGAAATGTTGTCACAGGTTTCTCAGTTCTCTGTTTTTATTGCCCCATAAGTTCTGGCTTTGAGGATTGCAGTTGACACGAGAACCCTCTAGGTCACTATCACCTCTTACACGGGGTTCTGGAAGAGACCAAAGTGGTCCTTAGCAGGTAGTGATGGAAAGGCAGGTGGAAAAGCAGTCCTGAGGGGCTGTGCTTCGCCAGGCACTCCTGATTTTGCCAGACACAGAGTATACCCGCAAGAACAAAATCTCCAATCCTAGCTTACCTATGTATCTGGGAGAGAAGTGGAGAGGAGAAGAAGAGGAGAGAAGGGAAGAGCAAAGGATAACTCCCTTTCCTTGTGTCTGTACCATATGGAAAAATAGAGAACTTTTGCTGGAGTCAGTCAGAGCTGATTTCAGATCCTGCCCTGGTCATGCTAGCTTGAGTCACTACAGTGATGACCCCTTGACGCCTAGTCCTCAATAGCGAAAGCAGAATTATTACCATTTCTTTCCATTAGGTTAAGGGAGACAATGTTCCTGGCAGGAGGAAGGGATGCAGTAGTTACTGCTTATGGAGAACCAGTGGGGACTGTCTGTTTCCAGCAGGAAAGAATCGCTGGAGAGGTGCACTCCCAGGGTCAGTGTGAGTAGTCACAGCTGTCCATATTGATGGCCTGGAAGTGTGACAATAGCTCTTGATTTAAGAATCATTATTGTTACTACTGTTAACTTATTTCTCCTTTTGAGTGACCCACCTGACACTAGACAAGGAGATTTTTGTGTTATTACAAGTCAAGAATATCTGTCTGTCTGTCTGTCTGTCTGTCTGTCTGTCTGCCTGTCTCTTTCTTTCTCTGTGTGTGCGCACGCGCATGCACACATATGTGATATACCCATCAAATTGCCGTATAAATAATTGAGTTTACTCCCAGAGATTGGTGTTCCTGTCAAGTTTGGTGAGAGGAATTTCTTTTTGCAGTGGGCAGTGGTAACTGCAGAGATGCATGATTGGTCCAAATGCTGAGAATAAGTGGCTGTTGGATGCTCAGCCCTGCATGAGACATCTGGAGAATCCCCCTTCCAGGCTGTAAGAGACTGTAAAAGCTGGAGGAAGGGGTGGAGCCTCGTGTTCTGGGTCTGGCCTGGCCATGGTGTTCTCATACCCACAGCTGCTGGGATTGTGCATAAGTCTGTGCCCAGTAACATCTTGTTATGGAGAAGGGAGGAACTTACAAGTTACTGTGGCTCCCTGGTGATCTATAGGCAGTTGATGGTTTCTGGGGAGGGGGGACATTTCCTTCAGTGGTGAAGTGTTCATGCTTCTACAAATAACTCCTCTAAGCAATTCTAATGAAACACATTGGGTCGCCATCACAAAATAAACAAAAATATGGAAAAATAGGAAAGGGTCAGGTTGGGAAGAGGAAGGTGGTCAACAGGAGGGGGAAATGGACAAGAAAATGTAACAGGGGTGTGTGTGAACCTGATCATAGTACATTTTATACATGCGTGAACATGTTATAATGAAAACCATCAGTATATATAAAACATGCCAATAAAAACTTCAAAAAGAATGCTCAGGAGGCTCTTGCAGGTTTTCTTCTAACAAAGAATCTAGAAGTATCATATATATGTATACACACACACAGACACGTGCACACACACATGCATACACACATACACAAACACACACGTGCATGCACACATGCATACAAACATGCACACAAACATGCACACACACACAAACACACACACACTCGCACACACATGCACACACGTACATGTATGCACATGCACACAAACACTTGCGCACACACGCAGACACATACACACACATGCATGCACATGCACACACACATGCATACACATAAACACACATGCACACGCACATGCACACACAAACACACATGCACACACATGTGCACACACACAAACACTACACATGCACACAATGTACACATACATACACATGCACACAAATACACAATGCACATACACACATGTGCACATACACACATACATGCACATAGACACACGCACACATATGCACACACACAGACACATGCACACATGTGCACGCACACACACACACAAACACACACAAGCACACAAACACACACACAAACATACATGCACACACGCAGGCACGTACAAATACACACATGCACATACACATATGCACATGCACACAAACATGCACACACATGCATACACACATGTATGTACATGCACACAAACACACACACATGCGCATGCACATACACAATTTATTTATTTATATATATGGATATTTTGTCTTTGTGTCTGCACACCAGAAGAGGGCATCAGATCATGTGGGATTACATGTGCCATGTGGATATTGGGAATTGAACTCAGAACCTCAGGAAGAACGGCCAGTGCTATTAACTGCTGAGCCATCCTTCTAGTCCTGAAGTATCATGTCTTATGGTACAACCATGACCCTTCCACATGATAGGCCCTGAGAGGTAAGTGTTGTCCTTGGTACCAAATCCCAAGCCCCTCTCTTCTCACAGGTAGGCTGTCTCATCTCTATATATGCCCTTCTCTCTGGCCTCCCTCCACCACCACACACCCCCAGACTGCAACTTCCTGTCTCAGATGTTGGCCACACATGGAGAATGTTTTGGCTAAATGCTTGCAACCTGTTGGTTTTTAGGAGGCTCTTATTTTGCTTCTCTGAGACTTTTGCTCCCTAGGTTTAGGATAAGATCCACTTTGGGGCCATCTAAGGTCAGGCCCATCAGGATCCCTGTGCTACCAGAAGGGTGAATTACCATGTGCCTTGCTATCTTTTTCTAGGCTTTACATGATGACATTTGTCCAGACTCCCAAAGTGTGGGGTTTTAAAATCGAAATATCATTAGCAGCAAAGCCTAGTAAAGTAGAAAGTCTGGCTGGCTGTAAGCCCTAAGAATGGGCATTTTAGTTACTGAGAGAACTCCGGGGAAAGGGCCCATTTCTGTTCCCACTGAAAAGCCAAGAATACTGACTTATCTGGATTAGGAGAATTTTCCAGGGTGGCTTTTCTTCTCCTCCTCCCTCTTCTTTCCATCATCTCTTTTCCTTTCTGTCTCTGTTTCTTTCTACCTCTCTGTCGCTATCTCTCTTTCTCTTTCTGTCTCTGACTGTCTCGTCTCTGTCTGCCTTTCTCTCCGTCTCTAACTCTCCCTGTCTCTCTGTCTTCCTTCTCTCTATGTGTGTGTTCAATGATGTTCTGCCTATGGTAGTTATATGCAACCCTCCACCCATCTCTCAGCTTTCTCTTCTCACCTTTCAGGCCAGAATACAATCAAATTAGTTCCCTCTCATGGGCACTTACAGCAAGCTTCAGGGCCACAGTTTGGCGAATCGTTTTCAATCTTCCTTTTCTCAACCTCATTTAATTCAATGCTTCTCCTCTGTGCCTTCCCTTTTCATAAATATAAAAAATGCCTGCTCTTCTTGCTTAATGGCATTTTAACTTTTAAAAATACAAATGCCAAGGTCCCATCAAGGCTGGAAGACAGCTCATTTAGAAGACAGGTTAAGCTTGTTTTTAAGAGACACTCCCTCTAACTGAAATATCTTTCCTACCACCTGCTTCAGAGACTCTAAACATTGCCTCCCCTTTGGGCCACAGACTGTCCTGATGGGAATCGCTGTTGCTATTTAGATGTGAGCCCGTGGGCTATCCACCTGCCAGGAGGAGAAGGCCCTAGCAGGAGTGTGAGGAGAGTTTCTCAATGGGTCCATATACTTTCTAGGTGCTTGCCTGCCCCTATGTCTTCATCTCTGATCCCTGAATGGCTCATTTGTCCTCCAGCTGGCTTCCCTTAACCTACGTCTCTTAAAGCACATGACTGTCCTCCAATAGAAGATCTATGCCCCCTTTGATTTTTCTCCCTCTTCTGACCACCCCTATACTCAAATTGCTCAGCTCCAGGACACCTCTGACTCATGGCGTTCCTGTCCTTCCTCCTGGCAGTACGGCTGGCAGTGGCTTTAACAGGGTCTCCATATGTAGCCTTGGCTGGCCTGGAACTTTCTATGAAGATGAGGTTGGACTCAAGCTTGCACTGATTCCAGGCCTCAGCTTTCCACGTGCTAGGATTGCATGTGTATTGTGACACTTGAAGCTCCTCATGATGCCTCCTGCTCCTTCCCCATCTGCTTTTTTTGTTTGTTTGTTTGTTTTAGTGCCACATCTATCCCACGTACATGGCTGTTGCTCTTTTGTGTTATACTTCTAGAATACAGATTCATGGGAGATGCCTTAGGAGCCTGCAGAGTAGAGATCCAGTGTTTCCATTCTAGAGCATACCATGGGTACCGGATGTGTTGTCCCAAACTGCTCCTTTGATGATGTCTCTCATCTGCTCAAACATCTCCTAGGGACTCTATTAGTCCTGCTGAAGTTCTGGAGAATGACAAGGAAGAGGCCCAGAGCAAAAACTTGGTGCCTCTTTGCTGAAGGATTGAGTGACTAGATCTAGATGGTGGATACCTTGCTTGGCATGGTGTTTAGTCCAGACTCTGCTCTCTGGTCCCTTAGGGCTATCTAGGTGATCAAAAAGAGCTTGGGCTTGAAAGCAAGGCAGACCTGGAATGGCATTTCAATTTCTGTCCCTTCCTTCTAGCTTTGGGAGCTCAGGCAAGTACTCTTAGATTTTTCTGTATTCAATAAATGATGATGATGATGATGATGATGATGATGATGATGATGATGACAATGATGATGATTTTAAATGTGTATGAGTGTTTTGATGGAATGTATGTATGTGCACCAACTGTTTGTGTGCCTCATTACCCTTGAAGTTCAGAAGTTTTCAGATCCTCTAGGAGTTAACAGATAGTTTGTGAGCTACCATGTGGGGTGCTGGAAGTCGAACTGGAGGTCCTCTGGAAGAGCAACCAGTGATTTTAACCACTGGGTCATATGTCTGTATTTGATATAGGGATATCTGTACATTATTGCAGCATAAAATATGTTATCACATAGAGTGTATGCTAGCAAACTTGGTGGGACTTTAGCCAACATTTCTGTAGTAGTATATGTTAACCTTGAGTATAGTGTTAGGTATAGTGTGTGTGTGTGTGTGTGTGTGTGAGAGAGAGAGAGAGAGAGAGAGAGAGAGAGAGAGAGAGAGAGAGAGAGAGAAAGAGAGAGAGAGAGAGAAGTTTAGTGAAATACTGTGCTAAGTTCCAGGTCCAATTCTCAGCATGTAATAGATGTTAATAATATTGCCTCCCTTCACCTTCTTCTGCTCTCTATAAACATTGATCTTTGTAACACCTTGCCTCCTCCCCTCAGGCTTAACAAACAGCATCCAGGCTTCTTCTGGTCCCTTCCTTATTCTTCTTCCACCTTAGAAGTTCTTATAAAACAATGTTGGCCATGAAGAGTGGGCTAGGGAAATAAACAGACCTTGTTTATTATCCTGAAGACAGCATGTGCATCCATTCAGACTTTCTTTTTGTGGTGCTGGGGATGGGCGCTGGGTCCTTGTACATGTGAGGTAAATAGTCAACCATGAAGCTACATCTCTAGCTCCTGAACTGATATGGAAAGGTCACAATTCACTCATTGGTTCTTGGTCTCATCTACCTGAGCTTTCATTTATGGAGGATAATCGTCACTACAGAACAGGTCTTTGGCCACAGAGAGGTGCTCATGTCCTCTAACTGTGGTGCTGCATCCTGCAGCATCAGTATCAGGGGCCTTGCTGGAGACTCTCAGGCCTGACTCCAAATGTATTGTGTGAGAGACTCCAGTCATCAATCTGCACGGCTGTCCTGACATAGGCTCTGAGAATGGAAACAGCTTACATCCTTAGCACAGTGGAACACAAAATTCCATTTTACCAGCCTTGAAAACACCACTCCTGCTCTTGTATATATTTTTATGTCACTCAAACCTGTTTCTTTGGTGGTCTGATGACTGGGGTAGTCCTAATGCTGGCTTCAAACTTGCATTCTTAAGTACTAATTTTTTCACCCAGGTTTTTTAAAATAAAGAATATCCTTTCTGTTCCTCTCTAATTGCCCTTATCTTCAAGTCCCAGGCAGTTCCTTTGATGCCTCCCCAACATCTCCTGATCCCAGTGATTCACCATCGCTCTTATAGGATCCTCTGGGGAGAGGTAGGAAACAGATAGCTAAAGGAAAAGCTCTCTGACTTTTTTGCTTACACACCACCAGGTTCCAGCCCCAGCATCTGCTGGACAAGCGTAGGCACTAAATAAATATTGTGGAATGAATGGAAGAAAGGACAAATGAGACATCTGCAATGGCAGATGAAGGTAGGAGGCAGCTCTGTGTCTACATGAAGGATTTACAAATAATTCCCACTCACTCTCAGCATTTTGGTCAAAGCCTGAGAAACTGAGTCACGGGAGGTCATGGACCACCTTGGGAAATTACACTCTAGACATACAGTTGGAGGGAATTATCAGAGGGGTTTTAATGTCTGAAAGTCCTGGACTCCAGGACTCTGAGATCCATTCAGCTTGGAGATTCTTGCTGCCATCTTAAGGACCTACAAGATGAGCCAGTTACCACAGGAAAAGGGGCAGAGAAACATCTTTGTTAGCAAAGACTGGAAGCCAGCTAGCTATTTTTTTCCCCCAGGATTTATTGGGCAACTAGCTCTTTAAGAAACTTATAAAGCTTCTGATGCTCTGAGTGTATTTGAAAACAAGGACAATGAAAATTTCGTTGTTGAGATGAAAGTTAAAACTGCTTTGAGGTTCCATCTTACTCAAGTCAGGGTGGCTACCATCAAGGAAAAAAAATGACAACGAATGCCGGGGAAGATACAAGGGAAAAGAGGAGACCTCATTCACGGCTTGTGTGAATGCACACTGGTACATTCATTATACAAATATGGAGCCAGCCATATTATTCCTGGTTTTGCACCTAAAGGGTTGCACATCCTATTAGAGATACTACACTTGCATATCCGTGTTTCTCACTGCCTTTTTAAAGCCGTAAGAAAAAGGAAGCAGTAGAGATGTCCATCAACAGATAAATAGAAAATGAAAATATAGTTCAAAAACTCAACAGACTCTTATTCAGCTGTAGCGAGAGGATAGATGGAGCTGGAGAACATAGTATTAAGCAAGGCATCCTGCACTCAGGAAAAAGGATACTGCATGTTCTCATAGGGAGAGCTTAGCCTATGAGATGTATCTAGGTGGCAGTCAGAAAAGAGGCTGTGGATGCAGGGGGTGGGCGGGAGGGGAAGCTTCAGGAGCGCCTCAAGGGGCGGAGGGAGCTTCAGGGGCGCTAGGTGGGGAAGGAGAGCCTGTGGGGGGGGGCGCCGCTTAGGTGGCGAATAACACATGAGATATGGGAATGAAAAGGCGGAAGATGGGAACAGTGGGAGAATTGTGACAGAAAGGAGGAAAGAAAACAAAACAAGTATCCGATGCTATAAGGAAAATTGCTACTCTGTGAGCTAATTAAAAACAACAAAGATAGAGGCTGCAGAAAAGGCTCAATGGTTAAAAGCCCTAATCGCTCTTCCAGAGTTCCATGCCCGCTGCCCACATGGAAGCTCATTAATGTCTGTGACTCCGGTTCCAGGGAATCTGACGCCCTCTTCTGGCTTTTATGGGTACTACAAACATGTGGTACACATCCATCCTCCCAGACAAAAGACCCACAGACATTAAAAAGTTCTCAAGTGCCACAAACAATAAACAAACCAGT
Source organism: Mastomys coucha (assembly GCF_008632895.1). Taxonomy (NCBI): domain Eukaryota; kingdom Metazoa; phylum Chordata; class Mammalia; order Rodentia; family Muridae; genus Mastomys; species Mastomys coucha. The sequence goes on along the minus strand of NW_022196911.1, from coordinate 96,089,407 downwards.
CAAATGCACCTCAGAGAAATACAAGGACATTTCAAAAGATAAAAGATCAAAGCTGTTGAATGTGTTTTCATCTATAAGCAGGGCCAGGAGGGATTTGAGGGTCTGGTAGAAGGACTAGGACCCCAAGAACAGATACCATGAAGTATTAATCAGTGTCCATCTTAATTAGCGCATAGTTAAAATAGACAAGACTAGAATTTTAAAAAATTTAGCTTAGCCAGGCGGTGGTGGCGCACACCTTTAATCCCAGCACTTGGGAGGCAGAGGCGGGTAGATTTCTGAGTTTGAGGCCAGCCTGGGCTACAGAGTGAGTTCCAGGACAGCCAGGGTTATACAGAGAAACCCTGTCTCGAAAAAAACAAAAAAAAAAAAAAAAAAAAAAAAAAAAAAGAAAGAAAGAAAAAAATAGCTTAATAGTTTCTAGAATTTCATATGGGGCTACTATATATTTTCACATTTTTGGCCCCTTTGCTTCCTCTGCAATTTCTGTGTACCCCCCTCCTTCTCAAATTCATGACCTCTTAGTCTTTAATCATTGTTTTGTACACATAAAATACATAGGTCTGTGTAATTGCAGCCTGTGGAGTCCCTTTTGTGTGGCTCATATGTGTATTTGTTTAGGGCTGACCACCTGAGATTGGATAACTTATCAGGAGGCTCCATCCTGGAGAAGACCAATTCTCCCCCTCTCTTGATTCTCCATAGAGATGACTCTAGACCTCTGCTTGGGAGGGAGCAGGCAGTGCTCCATCCGAGAGCCCAGAGAAGGCACTGCGGAACACATTGAGTGAGGCTTCGAGAGGAGGATAACGAGAGTCCCTGAGTACGTTATCCTTCTCAACCCGCATGAAGTACAGTTCCTGAGTGTCAGCTGGGAGACATGTTTTGGATTGAATTGAACACTGAGTCTACTGTGAATCTGAGCAGGGTGCTGGAGTAGACATGGTGTTAGAATGGGACTCTGGAGGAGATCTGCCATCAGGAGGTACAACATTGGCTCTAAACCCAGGCAAGAGGTATGCTGCAGATCAGGGAGGGCCCCTGGCTCTGTCCTGGATCACTGTATGATCCAGCATGCTTCAGTTTTGAAGGCCGTACTGCCTGTTATTAATCCTGGAGCTGAGATCCATGCCAAACCCCAAGGCATGTGCAGTTCTGGTCTCAGCACATGCTGGTAGGTTTCTCTGTAAATAGAGAAGACTTGGCTTGGTCCTTGGCTGCATGAGCAGCTTCCTGGGCTCAGTATAAGCTTCACAGAAACCAAGACACAGCATGGTCTTGCCCGTATCGCCTTTGGAAGGGCTTTCTTCTGGAGGCAGATGGTGAATGGGTGGACATGAAGCCAAGGGAGGGGAGCCCTGGAGACTGATAAAGCAAAACCATTGACTTTCTTGCAGCTGGAGACTGCTAACAGGATTTAGCTTGCTCTCTGGGCCTGGAAATGTCTCCGGGTGTCATGCTTTATCAAAGGGGTTGGAGATAGGTAGATGATTCTTAACCTGCTTTCTCCGTTTCCTGCATCAGAAGCCTATGGGCAGCTGAGGCCTTTGTAGCCTTGCACTGGTCTGGATGCCAAGTCCCATCAGGTCCACTAGAGCAGAAACATGAGTATCAGGTGTTGCCAGCATTAAGGTCCAGCTTCTGGCAAGATTATCCTATGTCAGAAACTCCTGGATAGTGAGCTTTGGCAGAATACACTCTGATACTGTGTCAATACTAAGTATGACAGCACAGACTTCTTGGGAATGACTTCAAAGGAGCCCTGGGTACCCACAACTCTGCAAAGAGAGAGCAGCTATTCTTCTTCTTTGTGGCTGAGTCAAGAGTTGAACCCCTGTCTTTTTGAAATAGGTCCAAAGTTCATTCCTTGGAAGCTTTGAAGGGAAATAAAAAGTCACACAGATGTTTTAGGGCTGGTTCTCAGGTGATTCTGATAGATACTCAAGTTGGGGAGTATCTACCAGAACACAGATCTGGCAAAGTGTACATTTAGGGAGTAAGCCCCTGTTTGGCCAGACACTATAGAAGGGTTTGGTCCTTGTTTCCTTGATGCATCCATCCCATGGCTGAGGAGTGCTCTGTGCCATGGAGACAGTGTCTCCTGGGCATCCAGAAACTCTTAAAGTGTGAAATGATGGTACCTGCTGCGTCTCACACACCGTCAGTCTAGAGTGAGCCAGACAAACTGATCCACCAAAGCCCCCTAAGAAATTCCACTAGTGAGTGAGTTCTTCTGGCAGCTGCCTCCGCTTAGAACCCAAAGGTAACTGACCACACAACCTGGACATTCCCTACGAGGCCGAAGTGGCCAAGAACCAACAGGTCTCCAGAACTCAGCAATACAGCTGACCAAAGATGACAAGCCTCTCTGGAGCTATTTAAAAGGAAGTTTTATAATCTCCAAGGAGGACATCCCGGCATTTGATGGGGCTGGGTGTGGGGTGATGCGGGTGGTGGTGGGGAGTCAGTCTTCTGGCTCCTACCCTCTCTGAACCTTGCTTCCTGGTTCTTACTCACCAGCGAAACCACAAGTGCTTGAGCAGGCTTTGCTCCCCACCCTTCTCCTCTGTAAACTACAAATTACAGTAGCTGGCTGAAAAGCATACAAGGACAGCCGGCGGTGGTTTAATCCAACCCTTATCCTGGTGGGGAGCTTGGGTACAGAAGCTGTCATAGTCTCAGGCTCCAATGGTAAAAGGAGGGAGATCCAGTCAGAATGTGGCTGCCCTGTCTGTAATTATTCTTAACCTAAGACTCCTCGTGTCCACTGGCAACTGTCCATGTGGACTCTGATTTGGTGGTGAGGACTTGAGACTTTTACCATGGGATGCTCAGGGAAGGTCGGAGGCTGTCACACCCTCCTCTCCCTGGTACCTGTGCTCTTTTCTCTAAGCTGTGGAGTGCAGCCCAGATAACCCATGCCCGAGGCTCTCACCAAACGGTAGTCATAATAAGAAAGCGCAATCTTGATTGGCCCTACTGTAGCGAGTACCTGGATCGACCAACCTCACTCCTCCTCTGTGCTTAAATAGCTTCTTTCATCCAACAAGTTCAAAGCTGCCATGGCAAAATAAACCATCTTACTCTTGCACCACAGCAGAGTAAGTAAGCATCAGTCTTTCCATTTAAGGAAGAGAGAGGGAGGGTGAGTCACACAGTGGTTGAAGGATTCTTTTGGTGCCTTGAAGTGAGTCAGTGGGGCCTGGGGGGGGGGGGGGGGGGGGGGGGGAGGGATTGACCTGCGTTTCCTAAGTTCACATCCAGTGTCACTGTCACTTACAATGAGACAATTAGGTGTGAAGAGGTTGCATGCCAAATGGTTTGGCTGCCTGGGAAGAAATGCTGGGTCCAGAGATCACTATACCCGGAGTGTGCGTGCGTGCGTGCGTGCGTGCGTGTGTGTGTGAAGAGATTCCTTGGAGACAACACCTCCTCATTAACAGCACTGGAATCCTGATCATGATGATGAATTATCCTTTACCTCTTCCTCCACTGTCAGCAGATAGACGTATTGAACACTTACTATGAGCTAGACACTGATCTAAATTGTAGATAAGTCTATATACATAAGCCCACTTAATCCTTACAAATCTCACAAAGTCAATATTGCCATTTTGTACTTTGAAGATAAGTGGCCAAGGCTCCAAGACAGTAACTAACACATTAAAGATCACGTGACTGTTGAATGAAGAATACACGATTTAGACCCAGGCCAGTCTGCCTCCAGCACCTGCACTCTAACCACTGTGCTTTCCCAGGCCAGGTCTCAGATGTCATCAGTAGGATGAACAGACTTTACTACAGTGGTTCTCAACGTTCCTAACACCATGATCCCTTAATACAGTTCCTCATGGTGTGCTGGCCCCCAACCATAAATTGATTTTTTTTGTGACTTCATAACTGTAATTTTGCTGTTGTTGTGAATCATCTGTGTTTTCCAATGGTCTTAGGCGACCCTTGGGAAAGGGTCATTTGACCCCCAAAGGGGTTGCAACCCACAGGCTGAGAGCCACGGCACTGGAAGAAACAAAGATGCAGCGGTTATAGGAACCGCTCTGAGTTGAGGACATCAAGGTGTCCTCCATAGTCTCTCCAAGGAGCTTGAAACCTGAGTACAATATTGAGGACTAAGATTTGATGAAGAAGCTTAACTCATGCCCAGCCCCATACCCTCTGCCATAACCGAAAATTACAGCATCTATCAAGGAAGAAGAGACGTAGTCTGAAACCCTCATCTATGTTCACCGCTTTTTACCATTTGCAAAGAGTCTCGATTATCAGTTTGAACGGAGAGAGTCAGAGTAAGCATCGCCATCCTTGGGAAAGAGCTCAGGCCGAAAGAGGACAGGCGTCTCCTTCCAGGTTCACAGAAGAGGGGGTAAAACTAGACACTCAAGTGTCCACAGCCATGAGATTTGGTGTGAAGAGGGCAGTGTGGTGGGTGTCCACCATCAGCAACAGATTTACATGCCGCCTACTGCGTCCCTCTATCACTCGGATTCTCTTTTTGGATTTCCTCCTTAAATGGATGAAATCCACATTCCCCCTTCTCTCTCCTCTGTGCCACACCCTTGGAACCATTTCTCACATGGTACCTGCCAAAACCCTCCTTCTCCTTTTAAAAACATATCCATGGGGGAAGGCACAGGGCTGATGGATGGCCATCGCCGACTACCCTTCCTTGTGAACGCCACAGCAATGAGACCCAGCTAGAAAAGTAAGTAGCTACCAGAAAGGATTCTTAAGGGTGTTAGAATTCTAATGAGATAAGTTTGTTTTTGAGTTCCAAAGTGGTGTACGAATGGCTATTTGAAACATTGGCAGATAGGGCTTGGAGATGGTGCAGTGGGTAGTTGTGCAAACATGAGGACCTGAGTTCAAATCCCTATGAACTCCTCTAAAAAGCTAGGAGTGAGAAGCTCTGTCTCAAGGGAATAAGGCAGAGAGTGATAGAACAGGACATTTTGTTGATTCAGCGAGACACCTCATGTCCTTCTCTGGCCTCTGAATGTGGATGGACATGTATGTGGACACACATATGCACACACACACACACACAGACAGACACAAACATACTGGAGTGGGAGAGAGAGAGAGAGAGAGAGAGAGAGAGAGAGAGAGAGAGAGAGAGAGAGAGAGAGATGCTCATCAGAAAGTGCTCCATCCCTTCACCCAAGATTAAGAACTAAGAGCTGGACTGAAATGGTCCAAATTTGGAATAGAAGGCAAGTGACAGGTTGGGAGAAAATGGGTAAAGGAAGGATATTTTATCAACTTGCCCAGTTGCATGCCATTATGTATGCCCAAGAACTCCAGGAGGGATAAGAACACATCAAACTCCTCACCTACCATGACCCTCCTCCTAGGACTATGCTAGACACACAGTGGGTAATCACACTTACCGTGACCCTGCTCCTAGGACCATGCTAGACACACAGTAGGTAGTCATAAAAGGTTTGCTGCCTTTAATATCATATGCATAACTTTAAAATGACGTTAAGTACAAATATATTTCCAAGTATCACCTTCTACCTTTAAAATACCTCATTTCCTCGCTTCTGCCTGACTTTTTCTTATTTACTTTTGGGGCCCAAATTAGGACTGATTGGCCTGAAGGATCCACAAGCAGGGAATGCCTTCCCACCTGAGAGTCTTCTGTTTTAGCTTGGTTCTGTTCTAAAGCCCAGTGAATGTATTTCTAATTAAATCGAGCCAGAATAAAGAAAGGCAGCTTTGAGGGTCCATGGAGAGCTCAGTTTCTTTTAAGGGGGATTAAAACATGCAAGTCGTCCAAGTAGGACATCAAGAAAGCACTCAAATCTACTGCTAGCCCGAGTGAGTTACGGGGCATGGTTATGCCCGGGGTCTAGTTTCTCTTATTTTTCGAGAGGTGAATCTACTCCAGCTAGGTGACACACTGAAAGAGACACAGGATGCCAGCTTTGTGCTCACTCACCAGCCAGTCTGCCTGAGCCGCTCCATCCTGAGGCATGGTTCCACATCACCTTCTGCAGGACAGTCAGCGGGGAAACCAGGTATCTTCAGGAGTAAGTTACAGGCGACAGAGGTGACTGGTCTTCCTACATCTTCAATGTGACTGATGTTTGTCCAACACCTGAAGCCAGTGCATGTCTGAATATCCTTGCTCTTCCTCTCTTTTATCTCCCTATACTTCATACTCTGTCAGGAGCAGATGGCATTGTAAGGCTGACTGTCCCCACTCCTTCCTTGTCTCATCTCCCAGTTCTCCATACTTGGTCAGGAACAAATGGTATTGCTGCTCTTGGGAGTTTACACCGTCTGGAGGCAAACAACAGTGCGTTTCAGCTGCTAACAAATCCAGACTAGATAGTGGAGATGATGCTCTGCTCTGGACACTGTGGGTCAAGGCTGATCTTTCAGAGGTCTCGGAAGCTGTGGTCCTGTGTCTGCAGGTCTTACAGGGCTGGTCTCCGTTTACCTCTTACAGGACACTCAGTAGGGAAGCCTGTTTTTCTGGCCATCCATGTTGTATATCTTGGTTACCTTCTCAGCTTTGCACTTTCCAGGTTAGCCCATTTGAAAATGGGCTAGCTCTGTCTGACTCATGTGGCTCTGCCCAGTCCTGGGGCTCCCTTTCAGGTTTCCTACTTGTTGCTTTCTTCTCTGTGTTCTTGCCTTTCTTTCTGTACAGACTTCCTGGTCTCCATCTGGCTCCATGTCTTTGATCTCTTTATTGATAGGATCCAATTTTGTCCTTCTGGTCGAGCACACCTGCAAATCTTCTATAGACACCTAAACATTCTTTCTTTGGTGAAGGCCGCTATGGGGCTACGCTGGGCAGCCAAAGGGGTTGGAGGATGCTGCAGGTATTCAGCCTGTGCTCAGAGCAAGGCTTCCTTGGATAGAGAAGAAGGCAGGTTGAGGAAGCAGCCCTTGGCTGGAAAGCCAGTGCTTTGGAGCAGTCTGACAGGCACTGGGAAGTCAGAGGCTCACACTGGTCTTTAGTCATGGCTTCTCATCTTTGGATGTAGCCACCTTGAATATCATTCCAAACCCAGAAGGTTACAGAAGCTCCCTGCCGACTGCCAGCACTGGTCTGATGTCCTTCTGGGAAGTTGGGGTGGTACCTGTCTCCAGACCCGCCTACTTCACCCACTTTCAAAGTCTGGGGAAAAAAAAAAAACAAAGAAAATTTGAATTTTATTACAAGTCCAAAGCTTCTTTGTAGTGCTCTGGGCCTTTAGAAATCAGAATGGTTTTATAATAAGTGGGGGATAATGGTCTTGGGGACCGCAGACACTGGACCTTTTATCGGAGCCACATGAAGACTACCATGAAAGCTCACTGGGGAGAGGGACTCCAATAAGGTGTCAGTAAAGCAGAAGCTTTGGCTGTGAGCCAAAGCCACAGGAGCTTGGGTGATGTGCTGGAGTGCAGGTGGTATCTGGTGGTGCCTACAATTATCTAACCTTCATACATTCCCAATGGCCACTTCATCCTCAGATCTTCTGGCCTCTTCCATCACCGCCTGTTTCTAACTTGGTGCCCCTGCCGAAGAATAATCCTGTGCTTGCAGGGGATCTCAATATTTTCTTTCCTTGCAACTAAGCCCTTGGATTCAATGATATAATGTAGCCCTCCTTTCATACTTTTGAACCTTTGGTCCTTAGAACATCTGTATGCACATCTAAACTGGAGCTTGTATGCCCAGAGCAGAGCACTGAGTCTACATGCATTGAACTAAGAGAACCAGACAGAAGGGTAGAAAGTTTAACTGAAACTTTCAAAGTGATTTTTAATGTTAAAGCCAATGTTACAGACTATAAAGCCAATTTGTTCCATGTTTAGTATAAAGTGTTTTTTGTTTGTTTATTTGTTTGTTTTTGCTAGTGGAGACCTCTTTGAGCTATTTCTTGCCTTGCTGGGGATTGAACCCAAGCCATTTTATATAGTAGGTAAGTGCTCTATCACAGACTTGTCTGTATTTTTAGCCCCCTGGGGTTATTTCTCGACTTTCCTAATGAGCCCATTCACTCTGTTTTGATTGATGTCTTGTGGATGAATTTGATGAATACATCCTTATTTATTCCACAGCTCTTTTCCTAGACAGCTTAAATGAATCTACACCCATCTATCTGATGTATCTGATAGCTACAACTCTTTAAAAACTGTCTCTTCTTCCAGAATCTTCTCTGTTCTTGAGGTTATCATCAAAGCCACGACTCTTAAGTGATAAGAGAGGCCATTTCATGGTCCTGTAAACCACAGAAAGCTCTCTAACCTTCATAGCCAAGGTTCCCCTCAGGCCTGAGAGGCTTCAACACTCAGAGAGTTTACTCTCATCAGAAGGAACAAGAGCTGATGGCTGGTAACTGAATGTATCTTCTTTCTCCAACCTCTCCCTCCTCTCCCTCTCCCCCCTCTCCCTCTCC
>NW_022196911.1:96078250-96080898 GCF_008632895.1 Mastomys coucha | reverse complement strand
TCTCTCTCTCTCTCTGGAAATGCCAGGTGGACTAGGGCATTAGGTTGATTAAGAGTCTTCAGGATCTTGTAACACAGAAGAATGTCACTGGATGGACCAACACCCAACTGGCCAGGGCTTGACCACGTGGCTTCTTTGAAGGGCTACCGCAGAACTCTGATTTCATGGGTGTAATGGCTAAAGAAGAGTCCTGACTTAGCAAGAAGCTCAAGTAAAAGAATTTTATGGGACCAGGGACTCTTCTGAGGGAAGCAAATGACAGACTGAAGGAGAGGGCGTCTGAAAACCAGTGAAGAAGTACAAAGAAAAAAGATGTTACATTCTGTGTCCACACCCTCTGTAGAAGGCGTATAAATTCTCACCAGAGGAAGGGGACTCAGAGCTCTGAGGCTTGGGGAATTCACACGGTGTCTTCAGCCAGGTACCTCACTCCTTCCAGCACCATGCCATACAACTGCTGCCTGCCCGCCCTGAGCTGCCGCACCAGCTGCTCCTCCAGGCCCTGCGTGCCCCCCAGCTGCCATGGCTGCACCCTGCCTGGGGCCTGCAACATCCCTGCCAATGTGGGCAACTGCAATTGGTTCTGTGAGGGCTCCTTCAATGGCAATGAGAAGGAGACCATGCAGTTCCTGAATGACCGCCTGGCCTCTTACCTGGAGAAGGTGAGGCAGCTGGAGAGAGAGAATGCAGAGCTGGAATGTAGGATCCAGGAGAGGAACCAGCAGCAGGATCCCCTGGTGTGTCCTGCTTACCAGGCCTACTTCAGGACCATTGAGGAGTTGCAGCAGAAGGTGAGGGGCTTTCTTGTTATGTCTAAGTAATGGAAACTTGATAAGGTTCTCAGCTTGTGGTAGGGAAGTATTCTTGCTTTTTCTTTCCCTTCATCAAAATAACTCTGCAAGCCATTTTTTAAGGCAGTTGATGGTTTCATATTTATTTTTCATGCACACTAATTTTTGTGGTCTCTCTTTCCTCAGATCCTGTGCAGCAAATCCGAGAACGCCAGGTTGGTGGTGCAGATAGATAATGCCAAGCTGGCTGCAGATGACTTCAGGACTAAGTGAGTTATTTGGCATCCACACTAGCATCTTCTTCTTTGGCTTACCTTCTAGTTAAAGAAAGGGATTTCTAAAGAGCAGACAAAATGTCATCCACAAAAGATGTTGGGGGCAGAACCAAGCAAACGGAATCAGGAAAATGGAAAGGAATGATGTTGGGTTTTGATGGAGCATCCAGAACTCCCTGTCTCCTGGGTCTACTCACCACAGGGAATAGGAAAGGTGTCTAACAACAAGGATTATTGTTCTGCTTCTTAAAGTCCCACAAGTTGCTCCCCTGACTCCATCCTTTTTCAGGTATGAGACAGAGCTAAGTCTGAGGCAGCTGGTAGAGTCAGACATCAATGGCCTGCGAAGGATCCTGGATGAGCTGACCCTGTGCAAGTCTGACCTGGAGGCGCAGGTGGAGTCCCTGAAGGAGGAGCTGCTGTGCCTCAAGAGGAACCATGAGGAGGTAAGATGAAGTGAAGAAAGCCTTGGGCTTTGGAACAGGGAGAAACAGGACTAAGGGTATAAAGATGAACCACAGAGTGTCTTTATGAATCCCTTTCAGAGCCTCCAAGACCCGATGAGAGAGAAGTGTAGCTGAATTTGTCCATGTTTTCTGATAAGATATGCCTCATGTTAAAAACCTATGCAGTATTTCCCAGACATCTCCATTTGCAGGCAATTGGCCACCAAGCTGTAGGGTTCTAGACTGGCTGTATTAGGGATGTAATTTGTTTTCCTGCTAAGATCACTAAGTCAGGACAGGAGAATGTTGTCTCTACTCTTCCAAAGTCTTAGTGAGAAATGAGGGGTTTTCTTTCTCTCTTTCTTTCTTTCTTTCTTTCTTTCTTTCTTTCTTTCTTTCTTTCTTTCTTTCTCTCTCTCTCTCTCTCTCTCTCTCTCTCTCTTTCTCTCTCTCTCTCTCTCTTTCTCTCTTTCCTTCTTCCTTCCCTCCCTTCCTTCCTTCTTTCCTTCCTTCCTTCCTCCCTCCCTCCCTCCTTACTTCCTCCTTTCTTTCTTTCTCACTTCCTCTCTTCCTTCCTTTCTCTCTTCCTTCCTTCCTCCTTCCTTCCTTCCTTCTTTCTTTCCTTCCTTCCTTCCTTCCTTTTTTTCTTTTCTCTTCTCTTTCTTTGTTTCTGGTAGTAAGATTGTTTGATGTACACTCTGAACTAGTCCTGCTGTCTTTTTTGCATTTTGAGAGTCTCACCGACAGTTTTCCAATCTGGGACATGTGTTTGTTAGCAATAGCTAAGCAAACCCTTGGGATTTCTTTTTGAAGACAAGGTCGTGGCATGGTAATGACGAGGAGGAGTTGGGAGTTGACCCATGTGGAGATTATTTGTCTTGAACAGATACAATGGCCTATTCCACTCGAAGTTTCTTTTCTGAGGAAATAGACTTAGGAGGGCTTCAATGGGCAAGGGCCTGAGAATCTCTGAGACTCATTGAAGATAATAACTCTAAATTTATGTATCCATAGGAAGTCAACACCCTGCGCTGCCAGCTTGGAGACCGCCTCAACGTGGAGGTGGACGCTGCTCCCACTGTGGACCTGAACCGTGTGCTCAATGAGACCAGGTGTCAGTACGAGGCCCTGGTGGA
>NW_022196911.1:96074011-96077764 GCF_008632895.1 Mastomys coucha | reverse complement strand
TCAGAACCAGGAGTACCAGGTGCTGCTGGACATCCGGGCCAGGCTGGAGTGTGAGATCAACACGTACAGGGGCCTGCTGGAGAGCGAGGACTGCAAGTGAGTTCAGGGCTGGAAGGGTTTGATGAGAGCTCCCAGTGGAGGAGAAGACTCAGGCGGACTGCTCAGAGATTGCCTACCTTAGGAAAGAAATGGCGCCTTCCCACCAAACATGCTCAAACAGAGCTTAGAAAACACAGTATGGCCACCATCAAAAACATCAAATGTTTTGTTAGCGCAGTTGTTTGTACGGAGTGAAATTTCACAGCTACTCTTTGTATTGTACTATGATAACATGTAGGATCCCGTGAACTGTCCTTTTTTACAATACTTCATTGTGCAGAGAGCTTAAGATAGACATTATCTTATCTGGATGTGCTATTGCCCTTGGGTAGGCTGGAACAGTGTTCCTCCAGTTCTCTATGTAAGAAAACAGGGCTTGGAAAAAGCAGTGACTCAAGGTCAACGGCTAGGAGTGTACTCATTTGGGGTGTCTGTGTAGTACTCAGGGCTCCCTATAATAGAGAGAGTTTTAGTGATTTAAAGGTTTTGGAGTGGAGGGGAACTGGGCATGCTCTGTTCTAGGCCAGGACAAGTCCTAATACGATTTCTACTCCTGGGGGCTCTTTGATATGTGGCTTGCCTTATCTCAACTCTTGTATTTTCTTTTGTTTGTTTGTTTGTTTCTAGGCTACCTTGCAACCCCTGTGCCACAAGCAATGCATGCGGCAAGCCCATCGGGCCCTGCGTCTCCAATCCCTGCACTCCCTGCCCGCCCCCTGCCCCTTGCACACCCTGTGTCCCACGTCCCCGCTGTGGGCCATGCAACTCCTTTGTACGTTAGAACCTAGGGGATGTCAATGGAGCAAGGACACAGGGCTTAGCACTCCAGAGCATTGACCTGGTTCTGGTTCCACAGAAAAACAGGCATAAAACCACAAGCTGAATGGCCAGAGCGGCCCTGGGATGACAGTCCCAGAACCTGTGTCTTCAGCCACTGCATCCTCCTCCAGGCCATTCCCTGCCTGCGTTGTCCTTCAGAAGCATCCGACTCTTCGTTGGCCTGTCCAGAGGCCTCTGAAGTGAGTGCCAGTGTCCCTCCCTTGTAATCTCCCAATAAACATATTTTTCCTGGCAAAAGCAGATGCCTTTCTCACTGGTATTTATTTCCTGCCGACTACTCACCACTTGAGGACTCCATAAAAAGCCACTTGAAAGTCAGGCTTTATGATGGCTTGACTCTAGATGGGCAGATGGCTAGCCTATCACCCTGGACCCATGGGTGACGCAGAGCAGCTGTTAGGAAGGAAAGAGGGCAACACTGCTGCAATGCCTTTCATCATCTCTGTATTTCTCTCATGACGTGGCTTCTCCCAGAGCCATTGATATCTAAGTCTGATTTAGGAAGTATGCATTAGGGACTGCAAAGAGGCTCTGGAAAAGTAAGAAAAAAAATTTCTCAGTAGGATCCCTGATTTCGTGCTCTATGATTCTGAGCTATTGTGGTTCAGATAGCCTCAGGGGTACTCTCTGAAGGGAAGGTATCCCTGCTCTTCCCTGCCATATCCAGGATGTCTTTTTCTCCTTTATGTATATTTTCACAACTAGACTTGGCTTTCAGTCACTGACAGAGGAGATCCACTAACTTTTCATGGGCTTCTCATAGCAACCTAACCAATTCCTAATGAATTCCTACTCTGTAGATGCTGGGTGGTACAGCAGGGAGAGATAGTTTCAGGCAACTCCCACTCAGAAATCACTCACAATTTTTTAACGTCATAAAGTTGGACCGGCAAGAAGTACTACTACCCTAAGACACAGAACTTCAGCTCCTGAACTGGAAACAAATATCTGAATATCCAAAGAAACAACAAGCTTGGGGCTGAGGAGAGCAGTATTTATCAAGAAAGGTCACCTTCCTTTAACTATAAGGAAGATCCACAGAAATGACAAGCTTTGACTTTGTAAAACTCCAGAGGATCCTTAGTACCCTTCACAACCTATGTTTGTGAATCACGGTCATATGACCTGACATGATCAAGTAATTCAAACTGGGTCTTTGCCACAGTGTCTGCACCATTTAAAATTCTCATCTGAGGGTCCTTTCTCTAGCTCCCTCTGACCCAAGGAGCTGAAGGGTTTGCAGCCCCTTAGGATGAACAACAATATGAACTAACTAGTACCCTTAGAGCTCCCGGGGACTAAACCACCAACCAAAGAGTACACATGGTGGGACTGATTGCTCTGGCAGCATATGTATAGTAAAGGATGGCCAAGTCCGTCATCAATGGGAGGAGAGGCCCTTGGCCCTGTGAAGGTTCTATGCCCCAGTGTAGGGGAATGCCAGGGCCAGGAAGTGGGAGAGGGTGGGGTGGTGAGCAGGGGGAGGGGGAGGAACAGGGGTTTGTTCTTGTTGCTTTTTGTTTTTTGTTTTTTGTTTTTGGAGGGGAAACTGGGAAAGGAGATATCGTATGACATGTAAATAAAGAAAATATCTAATAAAAAAAATTCTCATCCGAAATGCACAGGGTCCCAGTTTCTCATAAGCTCATCAATACTTGTTATTTTCTGTTTGTTTGAAGCAACAGTCACCAGAATGGGCTGAAGTGGGACTCCATTGTGGTTTCCATTTGTGTGTTCCCGATGTCAAAGGACCCTGAGCTTCTTTTTTAACGGCTGTTTGTATACCTTCTTTGGCGAATTACCAGTTGAAGACTTTTATCCATTTAAAAGATGTTTCTCTTATTTGGTTGTAGGAGATCAAAGTAAATTCTGGACCTTATTTCCCACCAGATATATGATCTTCAGATATTTTCCCCCCGTTTCTGAACTCATCGGTGTGTTCACTCTCCCTTTCTGGGGCTTGGACCCTGAGCTCAGGCCTTTACACATGTTAGACAAGTACTTGATCACCAAGCTTCATCTCCAGATTGTGTTTATTTTCTTGAAGGAGCTCTGTATTTGTTTTTAAATTTATTTATTTTATGTGTGTGGGTGTTTTGCATGCCCATATGTAAACACAGCACATGTGTGCAATGTCTATGGAACCAAAAAAGGGCATTGGACTGCCTGGAACTGGAAGTTACAGAGGGTTGTAAGCCATCATGTAGGTGCTGGGGACTGAACCTGGGTCGTCTGCAAGAGCAGCAAGCACCCTAATTGCTGAGCCATCTCTCCCAGCTGTTGACTGAGTTTCTGATGCAGTTTTAGTTTGGAGGAAGTTTATTCCATTTTTCTTTTGGTTGCTTGAGCTTTTGGTGTCAAATCCAGATTCACAAAGATTTCCTTCTATGTTTTCTTCTACAAGTTTTATCTTTCTGATTCTGATGTTTTAGACTTTGATCCTTTAAGAAATCAGATAATTTATGTGTTTTGTTTATCTGTGTGTGTAAGAGAGTGTTCCTGTACCAAGCGTGGATATAGAAGTCAGAGGACAATCTGCAGGAGTTGATTCTCTCCTTCCACCATTTGAGTCCCAGGATGGAACTCACTTTGTCAGGCTTGGCAGCAAACATGTTTACCACTAAGTCATCTCACCAGTTTTTAGGGTTTTCCGTGGTCAGTATGTAAAATGCTACCTGACTTCTTGATTTTAGCATAGCATAAAACTCTGACTTGAGACCAATTTTGGACTTCTAATTTGTGGAAAATTTTTTTTTAACTTTTATTGCATTATGATGAAAAAAGTTACATGATTTCAATTTATCTGAATTTGTT
>NW_022196911.1:96068906-96072958 GCF_008632895.1 Mastomys coucha | reverse complement strand
TTGCTTCTTCTAGAGTGTAGTTTTGTTCCTTATGTTGATGTTTTCCATCTATTATCCTTTGTAGGGCTAGATTTCTGGAAAGATATTGTGTGAATTTTGTTTTGTCATGGAATGTCTTGTTTTCTCCATCTAAGGTAATTGAGAGTTTTGCTGGGTATAGTAGTCTGGGCTGGCATTTGTGTTCTTGTAGGGTCTGTATGACATCTGTCCAGGATCTTCTAGCTTTCATAGTCTCTGGTGAGAAGTCTGGTGTAATTCTGATAGGCCTGCCTTTATGTTACTTGACCTTTTTCCCTTACTGCTTTTAAAATTCTTTCTTTGTTTAGTGCATTTGGTGTTTTTATTATTATGTGTTGGGAGGAATTTCTTTTCTGGTCCAGTCTATTTGGAGTTCTGTAGGCTTCTTGTATGTTCATGGGCATCTATTTCTTTAGGCTAGGGAAATTTTCTTCAATAATTTTGTTGAACATATTTACTGGTCCTTTAAATTGGGAGTCTTCACTCTCTTCTATACCTATTACCCTTAGGTTTTGTCTTCTCATTGCATTCTGGATTTCCTGGATGTTTTGGGTTAGGAGCTTTTTGCTTCTTGCATTTTCTTTGACTGTTGTGTCAATGTTTTCTATGGTGTCTTCTGCTCCTGAGATTCTCTCTTCTGTCTCTTGTATTCTGTTGGTGATTCTTGCATCTATGACTCCTGATTTCTTTCCTAGGTTTTCTATTTCCAGGGTTGTCTCTCTTTCTGATTTCTTTATTGTTTCTATTTCTATTTTTAGATTCTGGATGGTTTTGCTCATCTCCTTCACCTATTTGTGTTTTCCTGTAGTTCTTTAAGGGATTTTTGTGTTTCCTCTTGAAGAGCTTCTAGCTGTTTACCTGTGTTCTCCTGTATTTCTTTGAGGGTGCTATTTATGTCTTTCTTATAGTACTGTATCATCACCATGAGAAGTGATTTTATATCTGAAACTTGCTTTTCCGATGTGATGGTGTGTCCAGGACTTGCAATGGTGGGAGTATTGGATTCTGATGATGCCAAGTAACCTTGGTTTGTGTTGCTTATATTCTTACGCTTGCCCCCCACCTTCTGGTTATCTTTAGTGCTACTCGCCCTTGCTAAATCTGACTGGATCCTGTCCTTCCTGTGATCCTGGTTGTGTCAGAACTCCTCAGAGTCAAGCTGTCTCTGTGATCCTGTGATTCTGGGATCCTGTGATCCTGGGCTTGTTAGAGCACCTGGGAGTGAAGCTTCCTCTGGGTGTTGTGAGACTGGCTGCGGAGCTTGTGCCCAAGGTCTGCTGAGGGCACCAGCCAGCTCAGACAGATGGGAAGAAACCTGAGCCACTGGGCTGGTGGAATTCCTGTGTGCCTGGTACCACTGGTCCCAGTTACTCTCTGTGTTGGGACAGATATTGTATCCTCCTCACCTCTGATCCTGGGCATGTTAGAGCACCTGGCAGTGCTAACTTGTGGAATTTTAAAGAAAAAATTTGAGTTGTTTTAAGTCATTAACTTTGTGGTGATTTGTTGTAACAATTTTGGTGTTTTGGTTTCTTTAGAAAACACAGAAATACTATGAGAATATGTTTTTGTTTTAATTCCAGGTGTGGGATAGGGGGCTGCTCCAGATTGTTTGAAGCAGCTGATTCTGATTTGCCTCTTGCTCTAGCAGAGGCATGACTTTGCCAGCTGTAGATATTTTCTATGATTGCATGATGTTTGGAGTCTGGGTACTTTTCAGAGGATATATAAATGCTAGGGCCCCAAGAGGCATGGTGGGTGGTTGGTTGTGGTTGAGTTGGTTGGCTGCTGTTGGTCACAGTTTGTTAAGTAGTCATGTGCAAAGAAGAAACAACAACGGGAAGAAATTAGATATCCTGATGTTGAAGATCAAACTTGCCCCAAGGAACTCAATGCCCCCAGTCAGCAGGAAGTAGTCTACTGATAGTATTACCCCCTACTCCTCTATTCTTTTTTTTTTTTTAATATGAGACTGAGATGTGTGCTTTCAGTCTGCCATAATTACATAATTATTTTTTTAAAGATTTATTTATTTATTATATGTAAGTACACTGTAGCTGTCTTCAGATGTACCAGAAGAGGGCGTCAGATCTCATTATGGGTGGTTGTGAGCCACCATGTGGTTGCTGGGATTTGAACTCATGACCTTCCGAAGAGCAATCGGTGCTCTTCCCCGCTGAGCCATCTCACCAGCCCCCTACTCCTCTATTCTTTTTCTCCATTCTAGTGTCAGGAGGTTGAAAGGATGAAGAAAAGGGGTGAAGAAAATGGATGAAAGAAGAACCCACAAAGTAGCCAAAGACTGGCTACAGTAATTCATGGCAACAGCAACAAGAAACCAACACAGCTCTTACTTATTGAACAACTGCTTTGAGCTAGGTAAAATAGTAGGATGTCAATGAGTGTTTATAGCAGTGTTAGAAATTAAATCCATTTTACAGACAAGGACACTGAGGTTTAGGAACTTGCTTAATATCACATTTGGTTATTAGAACCAGGTTCCCCTTATGGTTATACACAGGACTCTACCATAAAGTATGAAGAATGTCTACATTCAAGTCAATGACATTCTTCGAGGTGTCCCATATGTACATATGTATGTGTCTCAATGGGTACATTCCAAACTAATTTTTTGTCAAGCCACTCTAAAGACAATAATGGGTCATAATTGATGTAAATTGATGTAATTATATAGTTTGTTTGCTTTTAATTATCTAACCTGTCTACTGTATTCCCAGCTGCTCATTGGATGGCTTCACAACAGTCAAGTGGTTCCTCAAGCAGACAGTTTGTTGTTCACAAATGGAGCACTAAAGAAATGCAGTGTCTCCCCTCTGCCCCCGACAGAAAGCTCTGTGTGTGCTTTGAGTAGAGATAACATCTACGACAAAGGGGTACTGTGGTTATGGACAAACCTTATATGATCTATGAGTCATGATACCTTTTTTCAGATGCATCTTGATATTGTAAATAAATGTGTTTTATAGATCCAAAAACACTTCCAAATGCCTTAAAAAATGTTTCTGGTGTTCCATAGTCATCAAAAGGCACATGGAAAAACAGAAGTTTTCAGTTGTGGGGTACTTTGAAAAGTGGGGGAGACATTTAAAATGTTTGAAGAAGAACAGGTGAGTGACCCACTTGGCCCCCGAAGGGGTCTACTCCCTAGACTCCATTTCCAAAGAAACGTTCCATTGCCTCCCAACTCCCCCTCATCCTCCTCACAGGATGCCCTATGACTGGGCTTCTGCCACCAATTTCAGCACACACTAGCTGCTCAGGTGCAGGCCTGTCAGAAGGACAGGTGAGTGATCCCCTGCCAGGTCAACTGCCCCATGCCCTAGACTTGTTTCTCTAAGACCCATGAAACATTTTGAGAGTTAGTTTCTTCTCAAACAGACTGAATCAGCCCAAGAGTTAAGATCCAGCCTGGTCCAGGGGATGTGTAGAATCTTTACAGATGAGGAGTTTCCACTGGTTCCAATGAAGCCCACTAAGCAGAGCCGTCAGCTTGACACTCTTGGACAGGACTTATGAGTTTCCTGAGCTTTAGTTTTCCCAGAGGTAATGTAGAGACAACCATCTGATCTCCACCTACTTTACACACTTGTCAAGGAAAGCGTGGAACACTGTGTTCATGGAAACACTGTAAAGTGGGAATTTCCATTACAGTTATTAATAATTTTGATTATTATTAACCTAACACATGGCTTGGTTTCTTAAGGGTAGAAAGGTACAGGTGTGTGTGTGTGTGTGTGTGTGTGTGTGTGTGTGTGGTGTGTGTATTTTCCTCAATGTCAGAGAACCTACCCAATGGCTCCCCCTATTAAAGGTTCCACCATTCTCCAAGAGCTTCACACCCTATACAGACTGTGGCCTATACTTGGCCAAACCTCCATTTAGAACAATTCCTACCCATCTGTTTATCTGTGCAGTTCATCTCATCCCATCCATCCATCCATCCATCCATCCATCCATCCCATCCATCCATCCATCTCATCCCATCCCTCCCTCCCTCCCTCCATCCATCCATC
>NW_022196911.1:96065638-96068853 GCF_008632895.1 Mastomys coucha | reverse complement strand
CATCCATCCATCCATCTCATCCCATCCATCCATCCATCCATCCATCCATCTCATCCCATCCATCCATCCATCTCATCCATTCATCCATCCATCCATCCACCCATCCATCCAGATTTCATTTCACATTCTCATTTCACTGACACACAACTGTCTATCTGCACATTTCCCAAGGTGCAGTCAGTAGCAAGTATCAGCCCACTTGCAGCTCATCCAGACTGAGTTTCCTCTATAAGAATGATTTCCCTGGATGCTGAGCGGTAGGTAGATTTGAGAGGAGAGGCCTATGGGAAGGATGTTTACCCAAAGTGCCTCTGCCATGGTGATATCAGCAGAACCTCCCGGGAAAGGAATTTCTGATTCCAAACCACCCCACTTAATGTCACAGGCTATCCTTCTCTCTGAGTAATGGGGCAAGCCTTTTGGGACTGTGATGAATCTGCCTCCTTTGAAGCCATCTAATGAAACTCTGATTTCACCAACCTCTTATATCCAGGAAGAGGCTGCTGTGACACAAGCCGAATGGAATAATTTTATAGGATGAGGAGGGACTGTTTGGAAGCAATCTAAGTAGCATATTTTGAAGAAAAATTGGCTTCAGCACCAGGAAAGAGAATTATACTGTTTCCCAAGCCCCCGCCCACTGGTATGGGTATAAAAAGACCTTGAAGGAAGGAGAGACTCAAACTTCACCCAGATCTACCTACAGCAGCTCACCACTCCCATCACCTCTCCCCAAACCATGTCCTGTGAGACTTGCCTGCCCGCCCTGAGCTGCCGCACCAGCTGCTCCTCCAGGCCCTGCGTGCCCCCCAGCTGCCATGGCTGCACCCTGCCTGGGGCCTGCAATATCTCCGCCAATGTGGGCAACTGCAATTGGTTCTGTGAGGGTTCCTTCAATGGCAATGAGAAGGAGACCATGCAGTTCCTGAATGACCGCCTGGCCTCCTATATGGAGAAGGTGAGGCAGCTGGAGAGAGAGAATGCAGAGCTGGAATGTAGGATCCAGGAGAGGAACCAGCAGCAGGATCCCCTGGTGTGTCCTGCCTACCAGGCCTACTTCAAGACCATTGAGGAGCTGCAGCAGAAGGTGAGAGGGTAGCCTATCTCAGACCCAGCAACAGCTGCCTTTTCTTGAGTGGGGAGACCTGCTCAAGTTCAAGTGGATCTCACATTGGAACCATTTTTTCAGATTCTGTGTGCTAAGTCTGAGAATGCCAGGCTGGTCGTGCAGATCGACAATGCCAAGCTGGCCTCTGATGACTTCAGGACCAAGTATGTTGGGTGACTTCCAAACCTTGGTGGTTCTGTCATGGGTCTGTGGGTCTAATGTTGCCTGGAAGGGCAGGTGGAAGGGATGAGAAAGACATTTCTTCCTTTTTCATGTTTCCTCCTGAGTCTGGCTATAAAGAAATAAGCTTCAAATAGGCATTCAGACCCCCAGCCCTTCAGCTGATATAGTTGACTCCCCTGTATTGGAAGTGGTTGGAACCAGAAGTGTTTCTTGCTTTTGGCTTTCCTTCTGAGTTGTGGGATATTTGAATATTCATAATGAGCTATCTTGGAACTCCATAATATCTCCCCATACATGGAGACCCCCAAAAGCACAAAACCCATTTGATAAGGTGTATAAATACCATATATAAATAATATAAATTTATATATAAATATATAAATACCATAAGCACAGCTGCACGTCACTTTATACACCATGTTTAGTGCACCTGCATTGTGAATCTGCTCTGTCAGTTAAGTCACATGGGGCAGTTTGAACTATGGTGTTATGCCCCTCAAACACTTTCAGATTTTTAAGCATTTTGGGAATTGGATCTTCTGGTTAGTGATGTTCAACCTATATCAGGGTTTCTAGAATGTTCTTTTTTATAAAACTCCCAAATCCAGAGATGGGAATGCATTGATTTGGTGTTACATTAATCAATAGCATCAAGAAAAGACTGAGGGACCCACCTTATGGGAGTCTGTAGACATAAGTGAGTCAAGACCCCCCCCCTCAGCTGATCCACACATAGCAAGAAGAAAACAGAAGAGGGAAGGCTTATGGATACGCTCATGGAGTTCTTGGTTCAATACCACCCTGAGGAGATATTGGCTGATCCTCCCACCCTGTGTGTGCAGGTACCAGACTGAGCTGTCCATGAGGCAGTTGGTGGAGGCTGACATCAACAGCCTGCGCAGGATCCTGGATGAGCTGACCCTCTGCAAGTCTGACCTGGAGGCTCAGGTGGAGTCCCTGAGGGAGGAGCTGCTGTGCCTCAAGAAGAACCACGAGGAGGTATGAAGAAATACTTTAAAAAGCAAGTTTCACAGCGTCAGCATGACACCTTTAGCATCCAGAGAGGCTTCCCCAAATCAGGAGGTACCAGCTGTCAGGGTCCATGATGTGGGGCCATTCCCTGAAGGACTCTAAGCTAAGGTCCCAGGAAGACCTTTTCACTGTATCCTTATCGAAGAGTGAGGTGAGCTGGGGATGCTCTGGCACACAGGGGAGTGTAGGCAGCTGCTCGAGCATCGATGTCCATCCATAGACTTCCCATCTCTGCTGGTTGTTACCACTAGGTCCTGGAATTGATGGTGGAGATGGAGGGTAGAAAGAAATAAAATAATTCATGGCTCCTCTCTTTAAGAACCTGCAGCCTAGTGTGGAGGGCAGATAGGGAGTCCTCATGATATAATGTAAGGCTGAGTGAAGTAAGAGCGGTGTGGTGTGCATAGTAAGAGGAAGCCTGTCTTCCACAGAGGAGCTGGGGAGCATTTCTCAGAGGCAAGAGAGAGATTTCAATCAATACTTGAGTGTTGCCATTTGAGGGTGTAGGCTGTGCAAAGAAGTGCTGAAGCAAGGCGTATTTAAGTAAGGCTAAGCACTGAGCACCCGAAGGCATGTGGTGGACAACGGGAGGATTTGCAGGTATCAAGGGCCAGCCTCAGAAGGCTGTGAAGATGCTTCAGGCTTTGTTTCAGAAAGACGTGGCTGTGGTTCCTTTCGGAGCTTTGTTGTGATGTCTGCATCTTTAGAATGATCAGGATACTTGTTTTCAGGCCCCCGCCCCACATCCCTTTCTAGGTAGCACTGTACTCACTTCCTTGTAGCAGGAAGAGTGCAGATCTGTCTTTGTAGGCTCATTCTTTCTCCTTCTTCCATCAGGAAGTCAACACCCTGCGCTGCCAGCTTGGAGACCGCCTCAACGTGGAGGTGGACG
>NW_022196911.1:96023075-96065260 GCF_008632895.1 Mastomys coucha | reverse complement strand
TCAGAGCAGCTGCAGTCCTGCCAGGCCGAGATCATCGAGCTGAGACGCACAGTCAATGCCCTGGAGATCGAGCTGCAGGCCCAGCACAGCCTGGTGTGTAATGTCTAGACCTGCTGCTGAGCAGTGTGGAGTTGGGAGGCAGAGTCACTGGGGTGTCCTTGGGGTCTCTCTCTCTCTCTCTCAGCTCTTGAAGCCTGTGAGTTCTTTGGGAGGCCATGCAGGAACCTTGAGAGGGAACAGCTCTGTGACAGCTTTGTCTTCTCCCCCACAGAGAAACTCTCTGGAGAACACCCTGACAGAGAGTGAGGCTCGCTACAGCTCCCAGCTGTCCCAGGTGCAGTGCCTCATCACCAATGTGGAGTCCCAGCTTGGTGAGATCCGGGCTGACCTGGAGCGTCAGAACCAGGAGTACCAGGTGCTGCTGGACGTGAGGGCCAGGCTGGAGTGTGAGATCAACACGTACAGGAGCCTGTTGGAGAGCGAGGACTGCAAGTGAGTACAGAATGGATTTCTGGCACTGTATATGTGGTATGCATATTAGCCACAGAGATATACTCCTGGTGACTGTGTTTTGAACTACTCAGACAGCCGACTGAAAGCCTATAGCAATTTGTATCAGTTCAGTAAATGTAGATGAACAAAGGTGAAGGAAATAGTTCCTGCCTCTTAAAGTTACTAATAGAGAGGTGAGGGGTGGGTAGGGAGAGACTGTGCCAGTCACAGTCTTCCATGTTGGGTAAGGTGGATCTCGTTAACTTCCACAAGAGCACAACCACATGAGACAGTAGTTTTCCAAAAGTACAATCTTCCAGTTTTGTGTAAGGTATTGTGGGTAAGGGAGAAGGGCTTGATAACAATCTCAATGCCATTTTGATTCCAACCCCTGATAATTCATAGGTTGCTGCTGTAAGTCCAAGATACCATATGTGACTTAGGGTTCTCTGACTTCTCCTCTCCATCCTTTGTTAACCTTTGTGTCTCTCCAGCCTCCCCTGCAACCCATGTGCCACCACCAATGCTAGTGGCAGTTGCTGTGGACCTTGTGGTAGCTCAAAGCGATGCTGTTAACTGAACTGATCCCCTTTTGAAGATGTCGATGAAGCCATTTAGTTCGAATGCAGGAAGAGTCAAACCCAGGCCCCTCCTTTGCCATTAAGAAACATCATCATGACAGCTGTGATTTTCACACAAGGACATGCTCTCCAGAGCCAGCAAGCAGCTTCCTGACCGGCTCCTTCAGTTGAAGCTTGAGTCTCTTTGCTGCAGTGGTGTCAAGTGTCTGCATAGAGATTGGCAGAGAGGGCGTTTCCTGCATATTGCCTCCACTTCCTGCCTTCCTTTCTTCTCTGGGATTCTCTGGAATGCAAGGAGGTAGCTTCATTTACCTCCCAATAAACTTTATTTCTCTGGCATAGTAAAGGTGTTTCTCATTCATATTCATACTTTGTAAAATATTCTTGACTGTCCCATAAAAATACCTCGAACTAGCAGGGTGATTAAATGGATCAAATGGCTAACCTAGCTATTAAGCTCAAAGGGAAACCTTGAGGGGCAGGGAGAGGTGTTCTCTGTATGGGTGGACTCTCACCAAGGGCGGGCCATGTGGAAAGACTTGGCCATGAACACCCAAGCCCATTTTGCTGTGGCTGCAGGGCCCTTGACTATTCTGAGGTTCCCTCATCCCCTAAGTTGCTCAAATTCTCACCCTCATTAAGCATCTTGCACTTAAACTACATGACCACTGGCTCCACAGCCCATCTGTTCCTTTTGTTTAAAGGTTCCTTTGGAAGCCCCCTTTTCAAACTTCATGGTGTCCATGGAGGATATCTCTCATTCTTTTACCTCAAGCTATCTCTCTTAAACTCTTGAAGCCTTTCTCTAGAGTTTAGAGGGAAGTCTCTCTCTCCTGATGAAGCTCACTCTGAAGGGTAATTGAGTTTCCCTTTCTCTCTCTCCATCAAAGCTGGCTGATGTTTTCTATCCTTATTGTTATTACAAGTCTCTGTTCAAGTTCCATGTTGTTGGTTGCGCATGAGAAAGTTTCTCTTCATGTCTGTCCGCTGCACCAAGTGCTGCAGGATATTTGTCCACACTGTGAACCCTGAGATTGTATTCTTTATTGAAAAGCCCTGTTTCAAGTTATGGTGTGGCTCAGCCCTTAGCACACACCACCTTTAAACCCTCTGTCTGGAATACAGATACATTCTTAGTACACACCTTTAATCCCAAACAATGAAGGTGAAGTTAGTTTGTTGGAGGAAGCACCCAGAATTAGAAAGAGCTAATTGAGTGGCAGACAAAGGGATGAATCAGAGGAAGATCTGAGAGAATAGGATATGCCCAGCTCTCAGGAGAAGAGAGAGGAAGGGGAAGCTACTTAAGAGAACAGTGCAGAGAGAGAAGAAAGGAAGAAGAAGAGAGAGAAGGGAGCAGGTATACCAGGATAGTGGTACAGAGGCAGTTTGCAGAGAGAAAACAAGCTAGACACAAGTAAAGATAGAAAGAGCCAGAGAATGAGAAGGACAATTAAATTAGCCGAATAAAAGTTACTTTAACAACCAAACCTGACCAGACTAAGACCTAACCTTGATAAGCAGGTTTGTCTTGTTATTGACTTGTTATGCCTAAGAAACTGCCTTTTTCTTTAGATTCCAAATTGTTCATTTACCCCAAAGTTAAATGAAAGTATTTTCATTTCGTAAGGATATGCATTTGAAAGAGTTAAGTAAAATTTTGCTAGAGGAGGATTACATTAAAAAAAAAAAAACACCACCCAAAGTAAAAACAACAATCCCCACTCATTCGTCGCTCAGATCATCCCACTATGTCAAAGGGTGGATAATGAAACCAAAAAGCCATATTGTTACCAATTATATTTATATTTGGCACTGCTCTAAGATACTGTCTTTCAAATACAGTTGACCTTCTATTCTTGACTTTTCCTCTCTTCAGTGGTAACACACACGTGTTGATAATATAAGTTCTGAGTCATGCCAACCACGATGGATATAGTAGTGATGAATGGGGAACCACACACATAAAAACAGGTCAAATCCTGAGTTGTATACCTGTGGACATCTGTGTATGTACACAGGATGAGACATATATATCTGTGCACAGATGCCACTGTGGTTATTAATTTGTGTACCCAACTTTAAAAATGAAATCATTTTATTTCACAAACGTTCTCTCTTTTTAGACAGGGTTTTACAATGTAGCCCTGGGCATCCTGGAACTTGATCTGTAGATCATTCAAGTCTCAAACTCAAAGAGATCTGCATGCCTTTGCCTCCTTAGTACTGGCCCAGAGCATTCATCACCATGCCCAGCATGAACGCTTTGTGTTCCGTGGCCTATAATTCTAAGAAAGGCCAGTGTTCACTGTCTCTCTCAATACATAATTCTCACATCTTCATCCTTTTGCCCCATCTTTGAGATTTTTAAAGCTATCAAGTTTATAATTGTTATGTGTCCAGTTATTATTATTATTATTATTATTATTATTATTATTATTATTATTATTATTTCAGTTAATGCTCTCTGACTGACACAAATACAATCAATTATTTATTGTTGTATGCCAAATGCTATATCAGAAAAGCAGAAAATCTACAAACAAACTCCATTCCTGGCTCATAGCAATGTTTACAGTCCGGAATGTGTAACACAAAGAGACAGACATTATTGACAAACAGCAAGATGGTTCAAGGGAGATAGAAATGAAGAATTACAAATTTCAGAACTGTGAAAGAATGATAAGAAAAGACTCAGAGAACAAGATAGCACATGATGAGCACTCTGGAAACGTGTTCATTACATATAGAGTTCGTCTGCCTGTCTTATTGACTGCAAGCCCTTCAACTGCAAAAGGATCATCTCCCAATCAAACCAGAGTGCAAGCCAAGGCATTCTGGGAGTGGAATGAGTAAGGAAGAGTAACACTACTGAGGATTCATGATAAGATTATTAAAACTTTATATACCTCCCACAGTTTTGACTTCAGTCAACTCTTGCTATATATTAGCATAATTCTGAAATAAAATTTGATGGCACACGTTTGGACAGATGAGAGTGTGTAGGTTCAAGAAGAGGGAAAGTTTTCCTAAGCATTACATTTGTCCGCTAGGGAAATGAGGAATTGGGAGGAGTATTTATAATTTGATAGTTTACATTCTAATGTAGAATGTTATATAAATGTGGCAGTCAGGTGAAACTGCATGATAGTTTGGTAGACTGTATTTGACAGTGCTTTGAATGTTTATCTATGAGATCTTCTTGCAAGGGAAGTTGCCATGTGATATATCTGGCAGCTTTGGATAGCCTGGGCTGTAATGGGACCGGGAAGCTTGTAGACTTGGTTGCCATACAAGGAAGACATTTTAGGGGGCTGCTGGAAGAAACCAGGAACTGAGATGGGTGGTTTGGGGAGAGGATGCTGGAGTTTGGAGGCATCCTCTAGTATATGGAAACTGATTGGAAATGAGGAACAATGAAGAAAAGGTAGGAAGAAATTATATTGACTGAACACTATATTTGGGTTCTCTAGATAAGTCAACCAACAGGATCTCTACAGAAATCAAATCACTAGATCTATCATCCATGTATCCATCTATCAATGTATGTATCTATCTTCTGTTTAAGACACAGGTAGACATATAGAAAAAATATTCTGCAGGATTGGTTTGTATCATTATGGAGATTGAGAAATTCTATGATCTTCAAGTTGATCGCCCAGGAAAGGCAATTGTGGAGCTCCATTCTAAGCCGAAAGGCTTGAGAATCAGGAGAGCTGATGAAACAAGTCCTAGTCAAGGTTAGAAGGTATAAATGTCTAAGGTCAGGATTAGACTGGTACCCTAATTCAAGAAAGAAGAGTGATGCCAATATCCTTACACACTAGTTTCACTCTTTGGGCCTTCAAATGTTTAGATGAAAATAGGGTGTTCACTGGCAACCATGAAGAGACGTGGTCTGTAGGATGCCAGGGAAGGAGCAGTATCCTCACAGCTCCTTCATGTTCACTTCAAATGATCAGATTGACAACGATTGTAATGCAAAGGGTTATTGTACACTTGTACTTAAGCATGAAGTTTCTTTATTTGCTTAAAAAAAAAAAAAACCCGTGTTAGCATTTGTTCTTTCTCCTGACCTGAAGAGTATTCTACACAGCAGATTTCAATCCACTCTCTTCCTGTTCCCTTCCTCTCACCATTCCAGGTAGAGTAAAACCATTGTTAGGCTGATGGGATTGTTCAGCTGGTGAAGGGTGAAATCATCTCCATGCAAGTCTGATGACTTGAGTTGGATCTTTGGAATCCATGCAGAGGTAGAAGGGGAGAAATGGCTACTGAAAGGTGCTGTCTGACCTTTGCACATTAGTGTGCCTACACTCACACAGACGTAATAACAATAAATACATACAATTTTAAAAGGTCATTAAGTTGCACTGTTTGGAATGGCTTCACATTCTTCTATCCTAGCGTGAAAAGCAGCACGAGTGGACTTGGTACTTCTCAACTTCGACCCCTTTTTGATATGAGAAATCTTCTTGCTTGTTCAGTGATACCATTCATGACCTCTAACTGCCCCTTGTGTGCAGTAACATGTAATAGATCTGTGAGGAGCCCAATATATTATCTTACATTCAAAAGAATACAACTTACATATGATGTGTCCTGATGAGAATTTCAAACAGTAGATTCTGGCCACCATAAACATTACTTTGGGAAAGAGAAGGGAGGCTTCCTCTTGACTTTAAAGGCAGGGAGGGTGGCTCCAGCCAGAGACTTGCCCTGACTTTACTCTATGGTTAAATACCACTGCTGAGTTTGTGTGTGATCTCTGACATGGAAATTGCCTTGGCTTCTATAATAAATAGTGTCCTTAAACCTCAAATGTCGTTAGCTCACATCTTGAGACCAAAAACTTCAGCCACAGCGTCTAACACAATGATACAGGTAACTATAAAACCTTTCTGGTTGTTAGGATTTCGTCTGCCCATCATGATTATTGAAGGGTAATTGTTGAGAGACAATATCATCATTTGTGTAAGGTAGAGAATACACAGTATATGTAGTAAATAGAGTAAGTGAGAAGCACTTATTTGTAAGAATTCCTAGGAAACAAATATTTTTCTTTTCTTATCAGATCAACATCTTTTCAGCCATATATATAATATATATTAAATAATATACCACATGTACAGTATACATATGTGTATATATATTTCCACCTAGGATATGTTTTTTAATTCTATCATGTACTTTTGAATGTACAGTAAACTTTTTTATGGATTATTATGCCCTGGCCATGGTGGAAACCATAGCAATAGTTAATTTTCATGGATGTATTTTCTAGTTTACAACAAATGATTCCCTTTCTTACTCTTTAAAAAAGAAGCATAGTCTGTGATTTTTCTCTTTTGAGACTCAAGATGTAGAAAGAGAGAAGGATTGGAGAAATTAAAACAATAATAATGATCTCATGTGTTTTCTGGGTTGTGTGAGTTCATTCAGTTGGACTTAGATCAGCCTGGTACTGATTTTAAAACAGCACACTTCGTTCATATGTCACAGTAGATCCATTTTACAAGAAGAGTCAGGAAGGCAGGGAGTCAGAGACTGGGGGGACCTAGCTTTAGCTCGAAAAGACCACCTGTTTGCTTAGAGCTTGTTTTATGTCCAAAAGCATGCTTGGAGCTAGCTCTTCCTTGGAAATGACTTCCAGAATCACTCAAGAAGATGCACCTTATTGTTTTACAGTCATGACTTTTTTCTGACCCATTAAACAAATGACTCAATAAACCTTACTCAATAGGTTTAGTTTCAAATAACATCTGGCTGGCTCCACAAATAGAACAGCCTTGAAATATTTAGAATTGCCTTTCCTGCAAATAATGTAAAAGAGTATGGTCCCAGCACACATTTGAAGAATGGCCTGAGTGGTAACTATATGATAGGGAGGTAGTACAATCTTCAAGGAGGAGAAGGAGGAGGAGTAGAAGAAGGAGGAGGAGAACTTTAAGAAATACCTTTCTTTGTATTTGGGATGCTGATTGGTTAGACTTGAAATCTCTGTTCAAAACTCCATCTATAATAGAATGAAGGCAGATGAGTTTGCCAAAATCTTCTGACAGTCATGAGATGTCACCTTAGCATGTGTAAATGTGTTGGCTTTGAGACCCTTGGGAAAATTAGGCTCAGGGATTTCTACACTAGATTGACTAGGGGTTTCTTTCTTTTCAACTTCTGGTAGGAATAATGTGGTCTTGCTAAGCAGATTTTCATTAGAATAGAAATGAATAGAATAGACTTGGATTCTTAAAAAAAGAATAGATTTGTTCCTTGTCTCCTTCTGGTTAAGAGTTGGGTGGCTCATGGAGAAAAACACTGGCAAGCAATGGCTGGGTTCAACTGAATTCAGTCTATCCTACACGATGCCATCTTATTGTAAAGGTATTGGAAGGGACAGAATGCCATGGGATAGTAAGAATATGGCCACTGGCATTAGAGAAGTCTGCTTTTGATCCTGGTTCCATCGTGGTGGACCTGTAGGATCTTGGAAAAACTCTGAGGCTACCTTACAAACTCTTAGAGGGTTTTGTGGTTCCTGAAGGAATTGGTGGATATGAGGTATCTAGATAACTCAGTGTGTGGTGCAAAGTAGGCACTCAGGCAAGTAGAAGCCAATTTACAGCCAGACTGTGTGCAGGCAAACAACTGTATTACACTGTGTGCAATAACTACCCTCAAAATGTTAGCTTTCTAAGAATTTTCTATGTGGACACAATGGCATAAATGGAGTCCAAAAGACTCCCTGCTGGAAGAGGTTAACATTGTCTCTACCCACTTGGATGATATGGCACTGAGCTGGGCTGTGTTTTCTGATGTTAGCTTTTGGGATTCGCTACCAACCATTTTGATTTCCAAGGAGATGGTCAGATAGTTTCCCCACGGAGACCTCATTAGGGAAGAGCTGAACAAGGTAGAGAGCTTTTCAAGGCTTAGGAGAGAGCAATCAGAAGTGCCCCCAGATCTGGGACCAGGAAGCTGCTGTAACTTAATGCCCAGCAAACAAGTGCTACTGTTGGCAAAGTTGGTTACTTTGAAGCCAAACCATGAAGCTCTTTCTAAACTAACCAGCACGATTGGTGAGGAGTCCTGACATAGCAGGAAGCCAAAGTAAAACCTTTTATGAGCTAAAGGACTCATGCGAGGTGGCTAAATAACAAATGGGAAATTGGTAATGTGAGCAAAAGGAGGATAGTGTTTTACGTGGTTACCACACCCACCACTGACAGGATATAAAGCTCCAAAGAGGACGAGGCCTTATACCAGAGACAGGACATCAGGTGTAGAAACTGACTCCAGTAACTCTGCTCCCTCCAGCACCATGCCATACAACTGCTGCCTGCCCGCCCTGAGCTGCCGCACCAGCTGCTCCTCCAGGCCCTGCGTGCCCCCCAGCTGCCATGGCTGCACCCTGCCCGGGGCCTGCAACATCCCCGCCAATGTGGGCAACTGCAATTGGTTCTGTGAGGGCTCCTTCAATGGCAATGAGAAGGAGACCATGCAGTTCCTGAATGACCGCCTGGCCTCCTATATGGAGAAGGTGAGGCAGCTGGAGAGAGAGAATGCAGAGCTGGAAAGTAGGATCCAGGAGAGGAGCCAGCAGCAGGATCCCCTGGTGTGTCCTGCCTACCAGGCCTACTTCAGGACCATTGAGGAGCTGCAGCAGAAGGTGAGGGGGGGGGCTGGGCACCCTCGTGGTGTTGAATGAGTTATTGATTCAAGTGGAACCTACTGCAGTTGGAACTGAGCTGAGGCTGTATATAGCTAATGTTGGAACTGATGCAGGATTCACAGGCCTAAACTGAGAAGAAGGTTTTGAAAATCTTTTTGGGAATCACCATAAGAATGAGGATTCAGCATTATTGCCAAATTAGAGGCTCCTAACTAACATGCTTCTTAACCCAAACCAGAAAAGTTTCTTAAGATCTCTCTCTCTTGCTCTTAGACAAATTATAACATTAAGAACGTACTGTGCACCTGAATTAGCTCTTTGAGCTAAAGAATTTCTATACGAATCCTCAAATAATTAAAGCATTTCAAACTTGTAGCAAGTACAGTAAAAGACAGTTTTGGTAAACCAGGAGCCCCACTAATACACACACACACACACACACACACACACACCATGCAGTAGGACACATATGCAGGTAAATGGCACACAGGGCAGACAGGAGTAGAACCCACATAAATGTGGGACTCCAAAGGATCCTCAAATAGAATCAGTATTGGAGTGGGTTTTGAATGACAAGCAGGGATTGGGTGCATATGTGTGTGTGTGTGTGTGTGTGTGTGTGTGTGTGGTGTATATATGTGGGCAGGTGCCTATGGATGTATGAGTGTAGATCAGAGGATAGCTAAGTGTCATTCACTATTTTTTTCTGAAGCAGAGACCCATTGGACTTGGACTTGTCAAGTAGGTGGGCCATCAAGCCACAGGGCTCTGTCTCTCTCAGTGAGCACTGCTACATCATGATTTTTTTGTTAGTTCTAGGGATTGAACTTGAATCCTCATTTTGCAAAGCAAGCACTTTACCAACTGAACTATCTCCCAGCCCCCAACAAATAGGAGTCTATGTCTGACTGTGCAAGCCATTGGATCCTGGAGGGAACTGTCTGTCTGCTGTCCTAGAGTGCCGACAAACTGAATGTCAGAAAGGAGTAGTATGACTTGAGTATCCTTATTTATTCAACTCACAGTTGGTGAGCATCAGGCAAAATTCTAGAGTCAGGGGTAAAATGCTGAGCAAGAGAATTTCATGTCAGCAGGAGGTCACAGCCTGACAGGGCAGAGAGATGTGGGGAAGAGCAAGCACAGCAAAGGTAAACAATGCTATGGGAAAAGAGTAGTGTACATGGAAGAAGTGGCCATCCATGGATGCTGGGAAAGGAAGGGATCCGGGTTCTACAAGGAGCAGGCGTTTTACCTAAAGTGCATGCACAGTGTGAGGGGAAGAGACAGGGGGCAGCAGGGTTCCAGCAGAGGTGGCGTGAGAGGAAAAGAAAACTCATCCTATATGTCTGTGATGTGCCTGATTTTAGCATCCCAGGATTGCTCTTCATTCTAAGTGTACAGGGATCACTGGTCACATGACCTGAGGCTTGATCACCCGGTAGACTCAGTTCCTACAGGAAGACTAGAAACAGCCCTAGAAGAGTGGAGCTCATGACTGCGTTCCCTGGCTGTAGGATTAAAAACACTGGCATTCAAACCACAGGCTCCCTTCCTGGCATCTGTGTTACATTCTACCCCAGCGCTTTGAACCCCACTTTAGAGCCAGTGTGAAGATCTGAAAGGGTAGGGGAAGAAATAAGGTATCTCATGTTGTCACATTCGATCCCCTGCAGATTCTCTGTGGCAAGTCAGAGAACGGCAGGTTGGTGGTGCAGATCGACAACGCCAAGCTGGCTGCTGATGACTTCAGGACCAAGTAAGACACCTGTAGTGACCGGAACGGCCCAGTGACAGGTTGAATTGCAAAGTGATGGTTCTTTGTTCTGAGAATGTGCCAGGAAGCTTCCAAGTGCTTTTGTGACTTGGGTTAGAGTTAGATTAAAAGCCAAGGTCTCTTCACTGAGAGCGGAGGGTCTACGTTTTAAGTTCAGCTTGAAGAAGTGTGAGAGATCATTCATTCTTTACCCTTTTGAACTCAATGCTGTAACTTTAAAAGTATGTTTCATATTGGCCTTACCACATAGATTAGTCGTTACTAATGCATCCCAAAGGAATATTAAGCCATAAAGAAAAATAGGAGGCAAACGTCCATTTTTTTTCAGTGAATTAATCAGTATTTTCAAGTACGATTGTGCTCATAATAAATATCTTTGATATTTTAGGGAGTTTATAATAGGATTTCACTCATATCGCTTCTTTATCTTCCGGCCAACACGATGAAGTTTTAGTTCTGTCTTCATTTTACAAACAAGGCTCAGGGAGAGTAAAGAATCCATATCTAGTCATTTAATGTCAGGGCTGAATCTGAGGGACTTTGAATTTCATGATTCTCAGGGTACTTGGAAAAGACAGGAGATAGGTTGTAGTAGAACTAGGAAGTGTAGCAATTCAAGAGGATGCTTCCTTGATAGCAACTTGTGACTAGATTTCTGGAACAAGCGTATCGAATGGTGGATGGACCACACACAGTACCTTCCCTGTGGCTCTTGGAAGGAGATGATGGACCACCAAACTTACCACAGTGATGTTGTGATTTTATAACACTTAAAATGGACTGGCCTCAATGTAGGATGAGTTTGACTATGTTATCCAGACAGAAACGTTCCCTCTTTGATGTCTTCTGCCTTGTCTATGTGTGTAGGTATGAGTCAGAGCTGTCCCTGCGGCAGCTGGTGGAGGCAGACATCAATGGCCTGCGCAGGATCCTGGATGAGCTGACCCTCTGCAAGTCTGACCTGGAGGCGCAGGTGGAGTCCCTGAAGCAGGAGCTGCTGTGTCTCAAGCAGAACCATGAGGAGGTGAGAAAGTCCCAGCCACCAATATCTCAATACTGAGGGTCCCACGACCCCTGAGCAGGGAAGGGAAGCCTTGGTGGGCTAGATTAACACAGTTTTGTTAGTGGCTCAAAGGAAAGCTGAGAGATGATTGAGTGATGAGGCCCAAGCTAATCTCTTTTCTCCAGGAACAAGTGTCGCCCTAGGCGCATATGAATTTTCTGAGTAGTTATGAAATCAATGATGAAGTGTGAAAAAGAGAGTGTTTTTGTCCTTTGTAAGTCTAGGCAAATGGATTCCAAGCTAGTAGATGGATGGTTGGGGTGTACATAAATGGATGGGAAAAGCATGAGAAACTAGTTCTAACAGACAGGATATGATGTACACATATTGAGACCCAGAATGAATGGACACCATTAACCCTGCGTTTCTTCACATTTAAGCAGCAACAATTATAAATCATTTGTCACATAGGGCTTAGCACACAACAAATGCGAAATAGGAAGGGAATGAGAGAATCTTGGAGACCCAAGGAATATTAGCAAAAACTTGTCCAAGAACCTTCATACATAGATGAAGGAAGGACCACAGACAGAGTTGCCAGGGGTGATTTAAATGAATGGGACTCAGGTTTTCTAACTTCAACGCGATGATTCTCTGTTCCACTAAAATATTCCCTTTCCTCAAAATCACGTTTATGATAAAACTCGCCACTTACAGACATTCATCTTTTTAAACTCTCTTGCATTCATCTTTTAAAAAGTGTGCTCTATATGTGCTTCTTAAAGTCCGAAGGTCTCCTTGGTTCTGTGGTCCATTCTTTGCTTTTCCCCCACCAGGAAGTCAACACCCTTCGCTGCCAGCTTGGAGACCGCCTCAACGTGGAGGTGGACGCTGCTCCCACAGTGGACCTGAACCGTGTGCTCAATGAGACCAGGTGTCAGTACGAGGCCCTGGTGGAAACCAACCGCCGGGAAGTGGAGGAATGGTTCACCACACAGGTGGGCACCTGAACCCATGGTTGCTCAAGAATTGAGTCCACAGGTCTGTAGGGCAGGGTCTGATCCTGTCCCTCTCCTTGCCTATTGCAGACAGAGGAGCTGAACAAGCAGGTGGTGTCCAGCTCAGAGCAGCTGCAGTCCTGCCAGGCCGAGATCATCGAGCTGAGACGCACAGTCAATGCCCTGGAGATTGAGCTGCAGGCCCAGCACAACCTGGTGTGTAATGTCCAGACCTGCTGCTGAGCAGTGTGGAGTTGGGAGGCAGAGTCACTGGGGTGTCCTTGGGGTCTCTCTCTCTCTCTCTCTCAGCTCTTGAAGCCTGTGAGTTCTTTGGAAGGCCATGCAGGAACCTTGAGAGGGAACAGCTCTGTGACAGCCTTTGTCTTCTCTACCACAGAGAAACTCTCTGGAGAACACCCTGACAGAGAGTGAGGCTCGCTACAGCTCCCAGCTGTCCCAGGTGCAGTGCCTGATCACCAATGTGGAGTCCCAGCTTGGTGAGATCCGGGCTGACCTGGAGCGTCAGAACCAGGAGTACCAGGTGCTGCTGGACATCCGGGCCAGGCTGGAGTGTGAGATCAACACGTACAAGGGCCTGCTGGAGAGCGAGGACTGCAAGTGAGTTGCTGGCAGGCATATTCAGCACTGTGTGGCACACACAGAGTGCCTTAAGAATAATAAAGGGACTTTGCAAATGAAGTTCAGACGTGAGTATATCTCTAGAGGCCAGTGTAAGGTACTTGCCAGTACTAGCTGGGCTAAAGATATTTTCTATTCTGAAAGATAGTGGCAAGGTGACTGTACTCCTTGATGGTGATTTTTTGGCTGCAGGGAGCAAAGCTTTATAGCTTCATGGATGGATTCTGGCATGGAAAGGAAACAGAAAACTCAGCTAACCAT
This sequence comes from Mastomys coucha, assembly GCF_008632895.1. Classification (NCBI taxonomy): domain Eukaryota; kingdom Metazoa; phylum Chordata; class Mammalia; order Rodentia; family Muridae; genus Mastomys; species Mastomys coucha. The sequence continues at coordinate 96,051,843 of NW_022196911.1, read as the reverse complement.
TACTTTGATTAAACAAAAACTTTAGGTTCGCTGTTTTTTTTTTTTTTTTTTGACCCTTGTTAAAATCACTTGAGAGAAGGAATTTAATCCAATATAGCTATCTTCTAGTGCAGTTGATCATCTCCAAGGAAGAGGACTCAATAAGTAGTAGATCAGGCTGAGTGCTATTTAGAAGCATAATTCTCTTCCAAAGTTTACATCCATGTGGTGGATATAACATATCCCATTTTCTAGGTTGGAGGCAGAGGATTAGAGGTTGAAGTGACTCCTCTGTGTCCCCAGGGTTATACAGAAGGCTACGACTCCATTGCTAGTATTGTATATTGTCTTCTACTACTGTTTCTTAAGTCTGTAGAGGGAGTGAACCAAAGAAGATATGCCCTAAAAAAGGGGAATGGACTTCTTGCTTTTAGGCGACTCTGCTTTCTAAGAACTTACTTTCTTAAATGCTGACTCTAATGATCCTGTGTCCTAGGCTGCCCTGCAACCCCTGTGCCACCACCAATGCCTGTGACAAGCCCATTGGACCTTGTGTCACAAACCCTTGTGTCACACGCTCCCGATGTGGACCCTGCAATACCTTTGGCTGCTAAACACTCCACAGCCAGCAGGAGGATTGCATGAAGACAGAAAGAAAGTCAATGGATCAGCTCCGCCTCTTTGAACCCACATCCAGCACAGTGGGTATCATGGACTGGCAGAAGAACAAAGTCTTAGTGCTGTGGTGTCTGTCTCTGGTCCAGGCCCACTGGACCATCTTCATCCAGGGCTTGTCCATGACCACTTGCTTGTAGTCCAGTGGTCTGAGAGATCTGAGCTGTGAAGGGGCCACACGAGGTATTTTGTGGTTCTCACTGCTTCTTCTACCCTTTCTTGCAGTTTTCCAAAAACCTAATAAATTTTCCTCTTGCAAACAGACACGAGTTTCCCTTGTATCCATCTTTTTCAGACTGTTCTCTGTGGGACTCTTATGAAGAGACTTGAGTGCAGAAGGGGACTTGATAGCTTAACCCTGTCCTAACATTCATTAGACACAGCGAGTGCCAGCCTCCATGGACAGAACATTTGGGCAAAGAGCCTCATGCGCATGAGACAGACACCTCCATTATGGGGGGTGACACTTTCTGAATTTTCGTTATTTCCTTTTCTAAGTCACTCCATGATGAGAACAGGCACTTACATCTTCTGCAGTTCTAACAAGTGCTAGGACCTCCTACATATTCAGGAAGGAGTGAGGACGAGATAGAACGCAGAGTCTGTGCTCTCAGTGTTAGTTGTTTATGTGTAGCCCTAAGAGAGAAGGGACCTGCTTTCAAACAAGCATTTGTGGATCTCTCCCATTCTTCCTAGGAGGGCAGGGACCCTCGGTGTCTCACACAAGGGATTCTCCTGCAATTTGGGGACCCATAATGCAAGCATTAGACTAAATCCACAGCACTGTGTCTATAAATTTGCTCACCCTAGACAACTCACATTCTAAACTGATGCTTGTGTCCTTCACTGAGTATCAGACTTTTGACCAATGGGCCTTAGAAATTAGGATTCCCCAGGAATCCCATGCTAAGAAAAGAGGGATCCTAAAGCTAGAGGGGAATCTCTTCTTTTCTGGGAAGAGGTCTGCACTTGTCAGAGCGTCCTACAAAGATGAATCAATAATGGACAGGACTTCCCTTTGACCCGGACTACCTAGATATGCAGTCCCGACCCTCTACTTAACTTTGGGCTTCAGAACCCCAAAGAAAATCTCGGGGTACATTATTGGATCTCCTTGTTCCTCTTCTCAGTGCGGACATTGAATGAATCTCTTTCTTTTGTTTTTCTCTAGCAATATGGCTGGTTTTGTGGGGCTTGATGGAGATGGGTGGTTGAAACTGGTTTGTTGGTACGCAGGATACACGGGATATGTGATATTCTCTGATTGGCTTCTCTTGCACAAATCTAGAGTGTTTAGATCCATCTGCTTTCTAGCGTGCACCATGTACTATAAATATTGCACTTTGAGATTTTTTTTTTCCAATTTGTTCTTATTAAGATAACATTGTCTTAAATCTTTGTGTTCAAGTTTCAGGGTGGCCTGGCCAAGCCAGCTCAGTCAACTGGGTCTCAAGGGAGGGAATGAGAACCGAAAAGAATAAGATAATTAGACAACGCTACAACATGACTCCAGCCAGTGCTGAGGGTGACGCAGTTTTGTTTTTTCCCAGACTGCTTTTATACTAGGTACTTGCAGAGAACAGGTCAGTTTTTAGATCAAAGACAAAGAAATCAAACAAGGTAATAAACAAAGAGATCAAGCAAGGCAGTAAACAGAGTGGTCACTGTCTCTAGGGGCTTATCAGGATGGCCGAGATAAAAGGAATGCCCCGCATTCCTCCCCTGAGTTTACCTTGAGCTTTGTATTAGCCCAAATATAAATATTCTTATCTGAGCCTATATCCCCTCCCCCACCCAGCCCAGTGACAAGTGCTTGACAAATTTCTAGAAGAGGCACCAAAAGCTCTCCACAGTGGACATGTGGGTTTTTATTTTCTCTCCCTGCTTCCCTCTACCTTCTCTCTTCCTTCTTTCTGTATGTGATGTATGCTTTATGTATGTTGGTGGCACATGTGTGTGTGCGGGTATACACGCCCATATGTGCACTTACAGAATGCAGAAGACAATGCTGGCTGTAGTTTTCTTTTTGCTCTCCATTTATTTTTGGAGACAAGGTCTCTTGTTGAACCTAGAGCCTGCCGATTGGCAGAGACTGGCCAGTGAAACTCGGGGATCCTTCTGTTCATACTTCCTAGTGCTGGGATTACAAACATGGGGCAACCTCCAGCATTGCGTTGTGGGTGCCTGGGAATCCGAACTCGGATTCTCACTTAGCAAGCGCCCTACCAAGTGAGTCATCCCCTCGTCCCGTATTTGTTATTTTGAGGCAGTCCTACTCTGCAGCCTTGGCTGCTTGGCATCCATTACATAGCTGAGGCTGGTCTCGAACTCATGGCAACCCCTTTGCCTCAAACTTCCAAGTACTGGGGCTTCACATGTGACTTCCCACCCCTTGCTTGGTTGTATATGTTCAGCTGTTTTTGGGTATAGATACACAGGAATAAAATTGCTAGCTTATGTCATAATTGTATACTTACAAAAACTGAGAAGTTGTTAAACCCGTCTCTGCGGCAGTTGACATTCTCACTGACTGAATGAGAGGCCTCCAGTCTCAGCATGTTCTCACCACAAACACCTGCGTTTTCCCACATTGCAAAACAACAACAGAAACCGAGGTCATCCCAGTGCACGTGGAGTAGCATTCGATGTGGTTTTGATTTGCATTTCTGCGATGAGTCATGGGATCATCCTTCTTTTCATGTGTGTGCAGGCTGTTTGTAGATCTTTGGAGATGTGTTTACTCAGATCCATTGCCTCTGTTTTAAAGCCTGGCTCACTTCTCTTTTAAGTTGTAGGTGTGCTTTAAATGGCCAGGATACGAATACAGGATTCATATCCAGCAGATGATTTATAAGTGGTTTTCCCTTTAAAGACATTTCCCTTTTCACTTTCTTGATGAAAAAAAAGTCTGTTTGCTACAGAAGAGTTTTGAATCTTGAAGTCCAGTCTAATTTTACTTAAAACAATTTAAAATTATTTTCAATTTGTATGCATGTGTGTGCACATGTATGTGTGTGTGTGCACACAGTGTGTATGAATGCAGGTGCTTGCAGAAGCTGGGTGCCAGATCCTCTAGAGCTGAAATTGCAGGTGATCATGAGCCTCTCAATGTGGGAGCTGGAAACTGATTCTGAGTTCTCTAGAAGAGCAAGAAGTGATCTCAATCATTGCCTCATCTCTGTAGCCTCCTAGTTTTGCTTTTATCACTTATGGGTTTTATGTCATATGTAAAAAATGATTTCTTTCTTTTTGCTTGTTTGTTTGTTTATTTATTTTTTCGGCAGGATCTCACTGTGTAGTTCTGGCTGTCCTGAAACTTACTATGAAGACCAGGCTAGCGTTGATCTCACAGAGATCCTCCTGCCTCACTTTCCTCTGTCTCCTGAGTGCTGGGATTAAAGGCACACACCACTCTGCCTGGCAAGAACCTTTTTCTTAACCCAAGATCTAGAAGACTTCCTCCAACCTTCCCTTCAAATTTTCTAGTTTGAGTTCTTATTGTTAGCCCCCGAGACAGCATCTTTCTGTATATCCGAGTCAGGACTCAAACTCAGCTTCTTCCTTCTTCTTCATGAGTATTGGGGTGGTAGGAATGCACAGCCATGGCAGGCTCTCGGCTCCTTTTAAAACCATCTGTTTCTGTGTGGTGTAACCAAAGGGCAAGCTTCATTTGTCTGCATGTGGATGCTCAGTTGCTTAGACACTGCTCATCAAAAGCAGTGTTCTTTCCTCTGTTAGTGGCATTGGTACCCATATTGAAGAGGTCTGCAGGAAGTTTTAAAGCCAGCACATGTGACTCCTCCAGGGATCCGTTCTTTAAAGATTACTTTGGCAATTTGACTGCATTCCCATGTGAGGTTTAGAGCCAGCTTGTCAATATCTATGTCTAAGCTAGCTGGGACTTTGTCAGGCTTTGTGCTGAAATTTAAAGTCAGTTGCAGGAATATTGCCATCTGTATTGTATTTCCTTCTTCCATCACTTGCTGTGACGAAATACTTTATAAAGGTAACTTGAGGAAGAAGTTTCGTAGTTTTGGCGCAGCTCATCATGGCAAAAGGAAGGGATGCGGCAAGGCAGGATGTGGCTGGTGAGCTTGTTTGCCCAGTGAGGAAGCAGACTGCGATGAATAGTTGTGTCCTACCTTCTGTCCCCTTTTTACTCAGCCTAGGGTCCCAGGGAATGCAACTACACCACTTATAGTTCAGGTAGGTCTTTTCAACTCATTTAACTTAATCTAGGTAATTTTTCACAGACGTGCCTAGAGATTTGTTTCTGTCATAATTGGAAATCCCACCAAGGTGACAAGAGTAACTATAATACCATCTTAGTTGTTGAATCCATGAGGGTATCTTATCCACCATCTTGAGGTCTGAGAGGGAGAGGGGATGGACCATTCCCTGCCCATCCTGTGTAGGAAACTGGTGGTGGGTTAAGGAAGGGTCGGTCAGGTTGTGAGGAATAGAAGTCGCTGATGTGTCTTGGCTGCTAAGATGAATTGGGACTGTCACTCAGCTGCCAGGCCCGTGATGCTTATGGGAAGAAGAGTGTGAAGAATGGGTCTGGTCCCTCGGTTAGACACTAGACTCTCCTGACTCCCTTACAATGGGTCCAGCCCCTTGTTTAGACACTAAAATCCTCTGATGCTCTTATGACGTTTCTCTTACGAGCATTTTGAATTCATGCACCTTAGTATGTTTGTAAACCTTTTCATTAAAGACGCTAATTTTCTTTGCCAATTTTGAACAGCTTAGGAAATGTCCTCCAGAAGGAGGATCCTTGAGTTCTTTATGACATCATTCTGGACTCCTTTCAGCAGACCTTGGACTTTCATAGCTTCTTTCTCTTTTCGCCTTCCATGTTTCTGTCTTTAAACCTGTTTGTGCTGTAGGTTGACAATTTCCCCATCGGTGATTTCTAGTTTAGTTATTCTCTAATCTTCATTTAATCTGATCTTTAATATACCCGTTGGGTTTTAAAATTGATGTTAGCCTTAAAAAAAAAAAAAAGGGATGTTTTAGTATTCATTTTAATTAGATTTAGCTTTACTAATTTTTTTTGTTTTAAAAATAAATAATTTTGGGTGTGTATTTATGTACTCACATGGGCTCACAGGCCACGTGTGTGCACACACAGAGGTCAGGGGATGACTTAAAGGGGTCACTCCTCTCCTTCCAACATGGGGGCCCCTGAGTTGGGGCTGAGGCTGTCAGGCCTGGTAGCAAAGCTTTATCCCCTGAGCCATCTCACTGGCCCCAATCAACGCAATTTTTACAGAGATAGTCGTTGTTTATTTGGATTTATTACAAATAGTAGTCAGTCATTAAAGCTAATAGTACTTTGATTCATAGAATTATGACTGAATGCATCAGAAAGAAATAAAGAAAAATGGTGATATGTATACTCTACGTCTTAATGCAAGGATGCGCGGAGCACGCTGTCAAAAATCCAACAAAATGAACGTCCATCTCCAGACACCTGAAAAACTATTTAGAGATCCTTTTAATTTTATACAAGTGAGTTTGTCATCTGGCAGAAGAGAAAACCCAAGCTAAAACCCAGTGTGAAGACTCCTGAAGTTCTGTGAAGGCCTTCAGAATGAATCTTAATAAAATTATGTTCACAAAACGCAGCTGACAAATCATTGAAATGCCTTTCCCCACTGAGTAATATTACTGGCCTGCCAGCTACAATTTTAAAGATAATATACATTAAAATTTTGCTTGTGCACCCTTTTGGTGGAGGGAGTTAAGTGTACTGTTGACGAGTAGGGTCTTGTTGCTTAACCAATTACCATTCTAAGTTACTCCAGACTGATGAGATATAGTTCTATACCTGATAGGATATTGCTGCATCGACATTTCTGTACTATAATTATATTATCAGCTTAAAAAGAACATTAAAACCAAGGAGATGCCAAGGAAATTTAGTATTGCTAGACTCTAGGAATGCATCCATGTGCATCCTTAATTTATCAACAGATCATAACAACGAATATTGATGGCCTTCGTTGTCCCTCTCAGCATTTGATTTCTGGTTCCAGGTAATTTCAGGTCAGGTTTTTTTGTTTGTTTGTTTGTTTGTTTGTTGACATGGGCATGTTGACAGGGCTGGGAGTGCAGTAAGGATGGGTGGGTGGGTTGATTAGCTTCTAATGATAGGAATCCTGAACCATCATTTCTTTATTCTAAGCCTTAGTTTCCCCATTGGTTAAACAAGGGCAGCAGCCTAGACTGCAAGACCCTGACATCCATTTCTTCCAAGATCTTCTTTCTTTGGACCATTTTGCCAGTCAGGGTCTACGTGAGGAGGTGGGAAAGAAGTCAGGTGGTTGAGGCACAGGTGTAGTTGAATGGCTTCCATCTGTTGGGAAGCATCTCTCCTCGAGCTGCACTTTGTTCTCTGCTGGGCAGACAGTGGGAGGTCCTGCCTGGATGAGGCATCGCTCTTGAGCTAAATGACTGAGTGTCAAATCATGCTCTTCTTAACAAAGCTGAGGTGGTGTCTTCTGCCCGGGCCGTTTACACCGCTGCGCTTCTTGGATGACTGTTCCTAAGTCACACACTGTTATGAATCACTGAGTTCAAACAAGCGCAGCATCTCTGAACTGCTTCAAGTGCAATTATCTTCCAAGATCCAATCATTGTATAAAACTCTGATCTCTGAGACCAAAGCTCATGTGCTTTATAATCAAGTACACAGATGCAATCTGATGGAAGTTCTCTAAGGAATGGATGTCTTGCTTCTGCATGTTTGAAAACTCAGTTTACTAAAGTTTAGTGTGGGTATTACTCTATGGGCACAGGTTTTATACACAGTACGCAAACCTGTGTCACACTAGGAGGGTCCTGACAACTTTTTGGACTACTCAACACCCTCTCCATGGTCCTGATTGTGCATTGCGGAAGTTCTCGCAAGATGCATTCTCTATATGCGTGTGTGTGTGTGTGTGTGTGTGTGTGTGTGTGTGTACATGTATGTATGGGCCAGAGGTCAATGCTGGGTCTCTTCCTCAGCTGTTCTCTACCCCAGACCCCAGTTTTTGAGATAGACTCTTTCATTGCTCCTAGGGCTCACCGACTGGCTAGGCTAGCTGTCCAGAGAGCTTCTGTGTCCACCTTCCCAGTGTTGTGATTACAGCTATGTGCCTCTGTACCTACCTTAAAATGTAGGTGCTGGGGATCTGAATGATCTTCATGCTTGCATGGCGAGCACCTTCCTGACATACATCTCTCTGGTCAGCATGGCCTCCTCTTTCATAAGCTCTCTTCCCTGCTCATTGATGATGACATAAACTCACTCCCTTCATTGTTTCTCCCTTTGTCTCCACTTCTCTGAAATCTCCAAAGTCTGACCCTCAGCTCTTGCTTTTCTCCTCTCTCCTCTTTCCCTTTGCTCCCCCCCTCTGTACTTCTCACACTTGCACTCCAATCATACCCATATCTGTCATTAACATCCCTACCATAACTCTATCCTTTTATCTCCTTTTGCTGCTTTCCTGGACTGCTATCACAACCTCCTTGCTGGTCTGTCTGCTTCTAGCCTTTTCATTCTTTTTCTGAAACTCTTAACCATTTGTTGAAGTTGAAGTGCTACCTCAAAACTTTTGTCTTACCCCAGGTTCCAAAACTCACATGGATGCTGATACCAAGGTGGTCCAAGTCTTCCACTGAGGACTGGTAGCATATAACTCTAGACTTATTAGACAGCCTTATCTTCTACCATTTCCCTTCACTGATGCCTACACTTACTTGGGTTCCCCCAGTGTGCTGGATTTTCTTGCTGTGTTATGGTGTATGCACCAAATCTCACTTGGACTTCCTGGTTTTACTCTCACTGTTTCTTAGACAGCACAGTGCGCTACATCCCAGAACTGATCCATGTCTGTGAACCTGCAGCCTTGACGATGCTTGCTTTTCCCACCATGCAGACCTCTCATATGCTACCTGTCACTTCCTGCTTTGGATATTTACTTCTTGTTTGTGTCTTCATCTATTTGGCCCACACTCACTCAATATGTTCATCACATAGCAAGGTCCTAGAACTGGGGCTCAAAGATGAATTGAACCCTCTCCTTTCTGTCAGGAGCTCAAATAGAGAGATAAAAGCACAAGTCAGGACAATATCATGCTCAAGGTAGAGCCAAAGGAGTGCTCAGAGAGGAGATAAGACCGGGCTGAAGAGGTTCAAAAGGGATGTGAGCTCTTTGTCTAGTAGCAGTGTGAAATGATGAAAAGAACAGAAGCTGACATTAGAATTGTAACCACATAGCCTCTTGTACCTGCGACACTTTGGTTTGCTATGTGTAAAATGGGAACGACATCATTTACCTTGAAGACTTGTGCCAAGGGGTGGTGAGATCCAAGATTTGTGAACAATGCCAACTGGGACTGACTGGGAACTGTGCAAGCTTCCAAGTGGGAATTCCCTCTGCCTGTAGCACTTGTCCACTTTCCTCTCCTCGTTGTGCCTAGTATCTTGCCTGAGACAAGCTGTGATCCTAGTGCTGTCTGTGATGCGATTGGTGGATGGGTCACAAAGAAGCTAGGATCTCTCAGCGCCTGGTTCTCTTTTTCTGAAAATTGTGACTCTGACATTTGGAGATCGGACGTAGGAAGAATTCTGTTTCTCTGTTTTATCCAGCAGGACCAGTGGCTCGCTCAAGTGTCAGAGCCCTCATGGAGTAGCAGCACTGTCCTTTGACCTACCACACCCTGTTAATGAAGGTTGGGCCTTTCATGAGACCTAGCCTTTGAAGTCATACCACCAAGCTCTTAGCTCATGATGTACAGCATGGCAAGGAGTCCCGACTGAGGGAGAAGCCCAAGTAAAGCCTTTTATGAGGTGAGGGAGTCTTCTGAGGAAGCATAGCAAATGAATGGGGAGGCCTTTGACCATCATCACTAAATGAGCAAAGCCAAAAGAAAAAAAAAAGAGAGAGCAGCCGACTTATATGTCCACACCCTGTTTGGAGTGAGTATAAATTCTCACCAGAGGAAGGGGACTCACTCAGAGCTCTGAGGCTTGGAGGATTCACAGCACATCTTCAGCTAGGTACCTCCCTCCCTCCAGCACCATGCCATACAACTGCTGCCTGCCCGCCCTGAGCTGCCGCACCAGCTGCTCCTCCAGGCCCTGCGTGCCCCCCAGCTGCCATGGCTGCACTCTGCCCGGGGCCTGCAACATCCCTGCCAATGTGGGCAACTGCAATTGGTTCTGTGAGGGCTCCTTCAATGGCAATGAGAAGGAGACCATGCAGTTCCTGAATGACCGTCTGGCCTCCTATATGGAGAAGGTGAGGCAGCTGGAGAGAGAGAATGCAGAGCTGGAAAGTAGGATCCAGGAGAGGAACCAGCAGCAGGATCCCCTGGTGTGTCCTGCCTACCAGGCCTACTTCAGGACCATTGAGGAGCTGCAGCAGAAGGTGAGGGGGGCTGGGCATCCACAGTATTCCTGGCAGGAAGTTCTCAGGAGAATGTGTGAGACACAGAAATGACATGAACTCTTGGTGTGGTGGAAAATTTGATAGCCACATTTCCAGCTCTTTGAGCCAGTTTTTCTTATGGACTCTTCTATTTGCAGACTGGAGACTGTTAGTTTTGAATCTTGGTAGGAATTCGACTTGGTGGAGGTTGTAAGGGTTTAGATAAACCCCCACTATTTTTAGGAGTGTCCTGTGGGTGTTTCTGAGTTCTGAAAGTATTTCCTTGAAGTAAGAGAAAAGAACTGAGCCAAGGGAGGAAGCCAGTTGCAGGAAGAACCATTTTTTTTTTCTCTCTTGGCATGTTGATGCTGTGACCTCTGATTGGCCTCTTCTGGGTACCTTACCATCCTGATTTCATTGTCTTGACCTGGATGCTCCTGGGGTTCCCTTGGTTTACCGTGTCCAGTGGAGAATCAGAGTATTTGGCTAAACCCAGAAATATTAGACACTAAATAGAAATGGTCCCAAGGATGAAACGATCCAGGATGGCCCGGAGAATGGAACAACCCCCATTGCCTAGGCCACTGTGCCTGCTGCTTTATGTACTCATCTTCCCAATTTGACTGAAAGTTTATTAAAGTGCAATATATATATTTTTTAGCTTTTAGAACCTTTTCAAACAAATATCAGTTGTTTTAAACAAACATAAATTGTTTTTATTAGCTTTTTAATATTGCTTATTAAGAAAGGGGAAAAAATAAGATAATCTGTTGATGATTCTTTGTATATTTGCATGATGTCTGCCTCCAGATTTAGCCTCTCAGATATTTTTTGAGCACTTATTGTATATGGATAGTTCATGAATATTTCATAGATATACAACACATTGTGATTTTTTTTTAAATTCTGGTGTTTCCATCTAAACAAATTAACATGATTTCTCTTGATGAAAAGAGTCAACCCCCTGCTCATTATACAATGTTTTGTGATTACTAGATCTTGTGTGGCAAATCTGAGAATGCCAGGCTGGTTGTGCAGATTGACAATGCCAAGCTGGCCTCTGATGACTTCAGGACCAAGTGAGTGGGTGGATCGGTGGGGCGTTGTTGCTTGTCTCCACCTCCGTTCTCTCCCTCCCCTTCCTCTGTTGTTCACACAGACCAGTGTAGATTTTCCCTAGGAGTTCCTCCAAGATCCACACTCCCTCCTCTTCCCTCTTCCCCTTTGTAGAATGGCATCTCCAGCCCCAACCTTAACTCCACCAAACTGTATGTCTGCGACTAGCCTAGTCCTCTACTGTGCACAGAACTCAGTCATGAGAATGTGGGAAGTCTATTCATCCTGGAAGCCTCACAAGTTTATAAGCTCTTATCTCCTCTGATTCACTGTCTTTGTGAAAAGTAATTAACATGTACTTCCCTGTAGGATCTACTTCTGGATCTTGACAACTTAAGTAGAAGGAGATGGTTATATAAACTAGTATCTGTCATTCCTAGTTATCCAACAAAGCAAATGAAAGCAGAGTCAGGGCTAGGCATGTTCCTACCCAGTCTATCCCTGACTTTCCTGTGATTGCAGGTACGAGACAGAGCTGTCCCTGCGGCAGCTGGTGGAGTCAGACATCAATGGCCTGCGCAGGATCCTGGATGAGCTGACCCTGTGCAAGTCTGACCTGGAGGCGCAGGTGGAGTCCCTGAAGGAGGAGCTGCTGTGTCTCAAGCAGAACCACGAGCAGGTGAAGTCTCCCAGAGAGAAGCTCACGGTCGGACTGGCTGAGACATGTTGTTAGCTGCCACGGGCTGTGGGTTGAGGCTCAATTAGCTCAGAAAGCTGTTCTCCAAACAAAAATGTATTTGTAGAGAATGAGTAATCTTGATAGGAGATTAGGATTTTCTGCCAGAGGCAGGAACAAGAATAAAGGAAGTTGGCTAGCTTGGTCAGTAACAAAAGGTCAGAGCTAAGGCAGCTGCTGTAGTTTCTGTCACTCCCAAATGAGAGTGAACGTGGATACCATTGCAGACTATGATCCTCCATTTTGAACGGCAAGGAGCAGGGTGACTTAGGGCTGCCCAACAAGAGGGCTGAACGGGACTCAGAATATAACTCTTCGTTGTTCTTCAAAATGCTTTCTGATATCTGTGCTGCTGGGAGTAAAGTATTTGTCAGTCACCACCACACAGGAAACAGACAGGAGCAACTCTACATCCTAGAACTCTGTGGTGACAGTTAATGCTAACCAAGAGCTTATTATGCACCAAATTTGTGCTAAGCATATTTGAGCTTCAGAAGGAAAAAAAAGATGAGCAGCTTGAAGATTCTAGAACAGTGGTTCTTAACCTCTGGGTCATGACCCCTTTGGGGGGGGTCAAACAACCCTCTCATAGGGGTCATTTAAGACCATCAGAAATATCAAATATTTACATCATGATTTATAACAGTAGCACAACAACAGTTGTGAAGTAGCAATGAAAATGATTTTATGTCTGGGGATCACTGAAACATGAGGAACTGTTATTAAAGGGTTGAAGCATTAGGAAGGTTGAGGACCATTGTTCTAGATGCTTCTAGAAGTTATATGGAATTGTTAAAGATGAGATACAATTTAAGTCTGTCTGATGGCGGCATAAGCCCAGAATCGGTTCTGTTGTCTCCATGAGGAAGTCAATAGTAAAATGTAGAGATGTTGGCTTTGTTTTCTTTGTAGTCAGACGTTGTCCAAGCTTAAGGATAAAAACACTTAAGCCTATGGTGGGGATATCTCAACAAGACTTCTGAACTGGGCTTTTAGGAAGTAGGGCTTGACTGGTTGCCGGCTATGTTTCAGCTCTGATACAAAACCACGAAATCCCTCTCAATAAAAAGTGCTATGTTTAGCATGAAGGGCAGAATGAGGTATGGACTGGAAGGTGCTTTGTAAAAGGAATCAGTTGGTCACTGACCATAGGGAAAAGGATGCTGGGAAAGAACGGAATGGAGATTGTAGAAGGATTCAGTGCACCAGACGCCAGACTGCATTCTTTCAAGAACATCAACATCCATTGTGACATTCTAAATTTTCTGCTTTCCCCCACAGGAAGTCAACACCCTGCGCTGCCAGCTTGGAGACCGCCTCAACGTGGAGGTGGATGCTGCTCCCACTGTGGACCTGAACCGTGTGCTCAATGAGACCAGGTGTCAGTACGAGGCCCTGGTGGAAACCAACCGCCGGGAAGTGGAGGAATGGTTCACCACACAGGTGGGCACCTGAAACCATGGTTGCTCAAGAACTGAGTCCACAGGTCTGTAGGGCAGGGTCTGATCCTGTCCCTCTCCTTGCCTATTGCAGACAGAGGAGCTGAACAAGCAGGTGGTGTCCAGCTCAGAGCAGCTGCAGTCCTGCCAGGCCGAGATCATCGAGCTGAGGCGCACAGTCAATGCCCTGGAGATTGAGCTGCAGGCCCAACACAACCTGGTGTGTAATGTCCAGACCTGCTGCTGAGCAGTGTGGAGTTAGGAGGCAGAGTCACTGGGGTGTCCTCAGGGATTCTTCCCCAACCCCTCTCTCTCAGTTCTTGAAGCCTTTGGAAGGCTTCAGTTCTTTGGAAGGCCATGCAGGAACCTTGAGAGGGAACAGCTCTGTGACAGCCTTTGCCTTCTCCCCCACAGAGAAACTCTCTGGAGAACACCCTGACAGAGAGTGAGGCTCGCTACAGCTCCCAGCTGTCCCAGGTGCAGTGCCTCATCACCAATGTGGAGTCCCAGCTTGGTGAGATCCGGGCTGACCTGGAGCGTCAGAACCAGGAGTACCAGGTGCTGCTGGACATCCGGGCCAGGCTGGAGTGTGAGATCAACACATACAGGGGCCTGCTGGAGAGCGAGGACTGCAAGTGAGTATGGCTGAATGACTTTTCCTTGGGGGTAAAATTGTTTTCTTGGCGGGAATTAACTTATCCCTTCACACTTCCACCTGGAGACATCTAAAGGAAGGGTCCTGACTGTGTTTCTAGTATCTTCGTGTGTGTTGAACTCACTCTGCCCTAACTTGCTCCAATCATTTCCTTTCTCCAGGCTACCCTGCAATCCCTGTGCCACAACCAACGCATGTGATAAGCCCATTGGGCCCTGTGTCTCTAACCCTTGTGTCACAAGATCTCGGTGTGGACCTTGCAACAGTTTTGTGCGTTAGAGATTCCATTGCCGGAAGGGGGACAAAGATATCAGTTACACCTTAAGGTCACCTCATCTCAAGACCTCAAAAATTGACTGCACTGGACAAAGGCAGACTAAAGCTTGAACCTGCAGTGCATTTGATCCTTGGGCACAGAAGATGTAGAGTCTGTCTTCTGAGAAACCTACAATAGGATCGAGTACCATCTACTCACACAAAGCCATATTTACATACGCAATGCTATTCGTTCATAAAAACTTATCCCAATGTGATTTTATCTGAATGTGTGTAAATAATTCCATTGAGTGTGGGGGAACTGGTTGGCAAGCTTGTGAAACAAACAAAAAAAATCAGTGGACTTAACCTTTTTTGTTACATTTTCTGCCTTAAATCCAATACAAATCTTTTGTCTTCCCAATAAATTCTTTTTCTGGCATGAATATCTGAATTGTCTGTTTCACTCAATATTAACCAGTGTTTTCCCACTAGACGGAAGGTCCAGTCACCCTCATATACGGCTTGTGATTTCCTTCAAGGAAAAAGCCTTTTTTTTTCTGCTGTCACCCACTGGCCAGAACTGGCACCAAAAAGGAGAGACAGAGGAGGTGGATGCAGGTCTGGGTGGTGTTAGAGACCATGGCCAAGGTTTCACCAGTAGATGACATTTGTATGGAGACCCGAAACTAGAGAAGGGACATCCAGAGGGAAAGAACATTCCAGAGAAGCACCAGTGAGTCAAGAGAGGGAACGAGCATGAGGAGGCCCATGTGCCTGCAGCAGGGCAGAGTGGGGAGTGGCTGGCTGGGGGTGTGCAGGGCTCATTGGTTTTGGGAGAAACTGATTTCATTTACTTATTTAAGTGTGTGTGTGTGTGTGTGTGTGTGTGTGTGTGTGTGTGTATGTGTGTGTCTCTCTGTGTGTACATTTGTAAGGAAGCCAGAATTTGACACTAGATATCTTCCTCTGTCACTGTCCTTGCTATTTCAGACAGGGTCTGTCACTGTACCTAGGGCCTGCAAGTCCCACAGCTCCTCCTGTCTCCTCCCCCTTCTCCAGTAATGGGCTTACAGGCATGCTCCACTGCATCTGGCTTTGTATGTGAGTGTTAGGGGTTCTGATGCAGGCCTGTGTTGTGAGAAATATTAAAAGAGTGAGCTGGGTTTTCTCTCCAGTGACTGTCTAAGGTGGGACCAGCGAGGAGTGCACAGGCCACAGAAGCAGCAGAGCAGTGGGGACAGGGTCCTTCCTGTCTCCATCTACACCCAGGAGCTGGGGCTGTTCCAAAGCCCTCTGTGCACGGGTCCTGCCAGGAGAGAGTTGGTCTTCCAGGAGTGCTGACACAGTGTTGTAACTTCCAGGAGTTACAGACCCACAGGAGCGACAAGCTCGCGACAGAGACAGCAAGACCAACTAATACCAGAGATAACCGGATGGCAAAAGGCAAGCACAAGAACCTTACCAACAGAAACCAAGGCTACATGGCATCACCAGAACCCAGTTCTCCATAACAGCAAGTCCTGGATACCCCAACACACCGGAAAAACAAGATATGGATTTAAAATCACTTCTCATGAAGTTCATAGAGGGCTTTAAGAAGGACATGAATAACCCCCTTAAAGAAATACAGGAGAGCTCAGGAAAACAGGTAGAAGACCTTAAAGAGGAAACACAAAAATCCCTTAAAGAACTACAGGAGGACACAGCCAAACAGGTGAAGGAGTTGAACAAAACCATCCAGGATCTAAAAATGGAAGTAGACACAATAAAATCACAAAGGGAGACAAC
Source organism: Mastomys coucha (assembly GCF_008632895.1). Taxonomy (NCBI): domain Eukaryota; kingdom Metazoa; phylum Chordata; class Mammalia; order Rodentia; family Muridae; genus Mastomys; species Mastomys coucha. Next base: position 96,035,835 of record NW_022196911.1, on the reverse strand, counting down.
TCTGGAGATAGAAAACCTAGGACAGAGGTCGGGAGTTATAGATGCAAGCATCACCAACAGAATACAAGAGATAGAAGAGAGAATCTCAGGAACAGAAGACACCTTAGAAAACATTGACACTACAGTCAAAGAAAATGCAAAATGCAAAAAGCTCTTAACCCAAATCATCCAGGAAATCCAGGATGCAATGAGAAGACCAAACTTAAGGATAATAGGAATAGAAGAGAATGAAGATTCCCAACTTAAAGGGACAGTAAATATGTTCAACAAAATCATAGAAGAAAACTTCCCTAACCTAAAGAAAGAGATGCCCATAAATGTATAAGAAGCCTACAGAACTCCAAATAGACTGTACCAGACAAGAAATTCCTCCTGTCACATAATAATCAAAACACCAAATGCACAAAACAAAGAAAGAATATTAAAAGGAGTAAGGGAAAAAGGTCAAGTAACATATAAAGGCAGGCTTATCAGAATTACACCAGACTTCTCACCAGAGACTATGAATGCCAGAAGATCCTGAGAAGATGTCATACAGACCCTAAGAGAACACAAATTCCAGCCCAGGCTACTATATCCAACAAATTCTAAATTACCATAGATGGAGAAACCAAGGTATTCCATGACAAAACCAAACTCACACAATATCTTTTCACAAATCCAGTCCTTCAAAGGATAATAAAAGGAAAACTCCAATTCAAGGAGGGAAACTACACCCTAAAAATAGCAGGAAAATAATCTTCTTTTAACAAACCAAAAAGAAGATAGTCACATAAACATAATTCTACCTCTAACAACAAAAATAACAATCAACTTTTCTTAATATCTCTTAACATCAACAGACTCAATTCCCCAATAAAAAGACATAGACTAACTAACAGACAGGATGCATAAACAGGACCTAACATTTTGCTGCATACAGGAAAGCCACCTCAGTGACAAAGACAGAGACTACCTCAGAGTAAAAAGTTGGAAAACAATTTTCTAAGCAAATGGTCCCAAGAAACAAGCTAGAATAGCCATCCTAATATCGAATAAAATTGACTTTCAACCTAAAGTTCTCAAGATAAGGAGGGACACTTCATACTCATCAAAGGTAAAATCTACCAAGATGAACTCTCGATTCTGAACATCTATGCTCCAAATGCAAAGGTACCTACATTCATAACAGAAACTTTGCTAAAGTTCAAAGCACACATTGAACCTCATACAATAATAGTGGGAGACTTCAACACCTGACTCTCAGCACTGGACAGATCAAGGAAACACAAACTAAACAGAGACACAGTGAAACTAACAGAAATTATGAACCAAATGGATTTAACAGATATCTATAGGACATTTTATCTTAAAACAAAAGACTATACCTTCTTCTCAGCACCTCATGGCATTTTCTCCAAAACTGACCATGTAATTGGTCACAAAACAGGCCTCAACAGATACAGGAAGATTAAAATTATCCCATGCATCCTATCAGATCACCATGGACTAAGGCTGGTCTTCAATAACAATATAAACAATAGAAAGCCTACATACATATAGAAGCTGAACAACATTCTGCTCAATGATAACTTGGTCAGGGACAAAATAAAGAAAGAAATTAAAAACTTTTTAGAGTTTAATGAAAATGAAACTACAACATACCCAAACTTATGGGACACAATGAAAGCAGAACTAAGAGGTAAACTCATAGCTCTCAGTGCCTCTAAAAAGAAACTAGAGAGAGCATACACTAGCAGTTTGACAGCACAACTGAAAGCTCTAGAACCAGAAGAAGCATATAGACCTAAGAGGAGTAGAAGGCAAGAAATAATCAAACTCAGGGCTGAAATCAACCAAGTAGAAACAAAAAGAACTTGTACAAAGAATCAATCAAGCCAGGAGCTGACTCTTTGAGAAAATCAACAAGATAGTCAAACCCTTAGCCAAACTAACCAGAGGGCACAGAGACAGTATCCAAATCAACAAAATCAGAAATGAAAAGGGAGACATAACAATGGAACCTGAGGAAATTGAAAGATCATCAAATCCTACTACAAAAGCCTATACTCAACAAAACTGAAACATCTTAGTGAAATGGACAATTTTCTAGACAGATACCAGGTACCAAAGGCAAATCAGAATCAGATAAACAATCTAAACAGTCCCAGAACTCCTAAAGGAGTCGGGCTGGAGAGATGGCTCATTGGTTAAGAGCACTGACTGCTCTTCCAGAGGTCCTGAGTTCAATTCCCAACAACCACATGGTGGCTCACAACCATCTGCAATGGGATCTGATGCCCTCTTCTGGTGTGCCTGAAAACAGCAACAGTGTACTCATGTGGATAAAATAAATAAATCTTAAAAGAAAAAAAAGAAATAGAAGGAGTCATTAATAGTCTCCCAACCAAGAAAAGCCCAGGACCAGATTGGTTTAGTGCAGAATTCTATAACACCTTCAAAGAAGACCTAATGCCAATGTTCCTCAAACTATTCCATGAAATAGAAACAGAAGGTACTCTACTAAATTCTTTCTATGAAGCCACAATTACTCTTATAGCTAAACCACACAAAGACCCAACAAAGAAAACTTCAGACCAATTTCCCTTATGAATATCAAAGCAAAAATACTCAATAAAATTCTTGCAAACTGAATCCAAGAACACATCAAAATGATCATTCATCATGATCAAGTAGGCTTCATCCCAGGGATTCAGGGATGGTTCAATATATGGAAATCCATCAATGTAATCCACTATATAAACAAACTTGAAGAAAAAAAATCACATGATCATTTCATTAGATGCTGAGAAAGCATTTGATAAAATTCAACACCCCTTCATGATAAAATCCTGGAAAGATCAGGAATTCAAGGTCCATACCTAAACATAGTAAAAGCAATAGACAGAAAACCAGTATCCAACATCAAACTAAATGGAGAGAAACTTGAAGCAATCTCTCTAAAATCAGGGACTAGACAAGGCTGTCCACTCTATCCCTACCTGTTCAATATAGTACTCAAAATCCTAGCCAGAGCAATTAGACAACAAAAGGATGTCAAAGGGATACAAATTGGAAAGGAAGAAGTCAAAATATCACTATTTGCAGATGATATGATAGTATACTTAAGTAATCCAAAAAACTCCTAAACCTGATAAACAACTTCAGCAAAGTAACTGGATATAAAATTAACTCAAACAAATCAGTGGCCTTCCTCTACTCAAAGGATAAAGAGACTTAGAAAGAATTTAGGGAAACAACACTTTTCACAATAGTCACAAATAATATAAAATATCTTGGTGTGACTCTAACTAAGCAAGTGAAAGATCTGTATGACAAGAACTTCAAGTCTCTGAAGAAAGAAATCAAAGATCTCAGAAGATGGAAAGATCTCCCATGCTCGTGGATTAGTAGGATCAATATAGTAAAAACCATCTTGCCTAAAGTAATCTACAAATTCAATGCAATCCCCATCAAAATTCCAACTCAATTCTTCATAGGGTTAGAAAGAGCAATTTGCAAATTCGTCTGGAATAACAAAAAATCCAGGATAGCGAAAACTGTTCTCAACAATAAAAGAACTTCCAGGAAGAATCACAATCCCTGACCTCAAGCTGTACTACAGACCAATTACGATTTAAAAAAAAAAAATCTGCATGGTATTGGTATAGTGACAGGCAGGTAGATCAATGGAATAGAACTGAAGACTCAGAAATGAACCCACACACCTATGCTCACTTGATCTTTGACAAAGGAGCTAAAACCATCCAGTGGGAAAAGGCAGCATTTTCAACAAATGGTGCTGGTTCAATTGGAGGTTAGCATGTAGAAGAATGCAAATCAACCCATTCTTATCTCCTTGTACAAAGCTCAGGTCCAAATGGATCAAAGGCTTCCACATAAAACCAGATATACTGAAGCTAATAGAAAAGAAAGTGGGGAAGAGCCTCAAGTACATGGGCACAGGTGGAAATTTCTTGAACAGAACACCAATGGCTTGTGCTGTATGATCAAGAATTGACAAATGGGACGTCATAAAGTTGCAAAGCTTCTGTAAGGTAAAGGACACTGTCAATAGGACAAAATGGCAACCAACAGAGTGGGAAAAGATCTTTACCAACCCTATATCCAATAGAGGGCTAATATCCAATATATAGAAAGAGCTCAAGAAATTAGACTCCAGAGAATCAAATAACCCTATTAAAAAGTGGAGTATAGAGCTAAACAAAGAATTCTCAACTGAGGAATACTGAATGGCTGAGAAGCACTTAAAGAAATGTTCAACAGCCTTAGTCATCAGGGAAATGCAAATCAAAACAACCCTGAGATTCCACCTCACACCAGTCAGCATGGCTAAGATCAAAAACTCAGGTGACAGCAGATGCTGGTGAGGATGTGGAGAAAGAGGAACACTTATCTATTGATGGTGGGATTGCAAGCTGGTACAACCACTCTGGAAATCATTTTGGATGTTCCTCAGAATATAGGACATAGTACTAACCTGAGGACATAGCTATACCACTTCTGGGTATATACCCAGAAGATGCTCCAACATGTAATAAGGACGCATGCTCCAGTATGTTCGTAGCAGCCTTATTTATAATAGCCAGAAGCTGGAAAGGACCCAGATGTCCTTCGACAGAGGAATGCTTACAGAAAATGTGGTACATTTACACAATGGAGTACTACTCAGCTATTAAAAATGATGAATTCATGAAGGTTTTAGGCAAATGAATGGAACTAGAATATATCATCCTGAGTGAGTTAACCCAATTACAAAAGAACACACATGGCATGCACTCACTGGTAAGTAGATATTAGTCCAGAAGTTCAGAATAACCAAGATACAATTCACAGACCACATGAAGCTCAAGAAGAAGGAAGACCACAGTGTGGATACTTCAGTACTTCTTAGAAGAGGGATCAAAATACCTATGGTAGGAAATACAGAGACCAAGTTTGGGGCAGTAACTGAAGGAAAGGCCAACCAATGACTGATCCACCTAGGGATCTATCCCATGTACTGTCACCAAACCCAGACACTATTGTGGATGCCAACAATTGCTTACTGACAGGAGCCTGATATAGCTGTCTCCTGAGAGACTCTGCCAGTGCCTGACTAATACAGAAGTGGATGCTTACAGCCATCTATTGGACTGAGAACAAAGTCCGCAATGGAGGAGCTAGAGAAAGAAACCAAGGAGCTGAAGGGGTTTGCAGCCCCATAGGAGGAACAACAATATGAACCAGCCAGTACTCCCAGAGCTCCCTGGGTCGAAACCACCAACCAAAGAGTACACATTGAGGGACCCTTGACTCCACCTGCACATGTAGCAAAGGATAGCCTTGTGGGACATCAATGAGAGGAGAGGCCCTTAGTCTCATGAAGGCTTGATGTCCCAGTGTAGGGGAATGCCAGGACAGGGAAGCGGGAGCTGGTGGGTTAGTGAGCAGGGAGGAGGATAGGGGGTTTTTCAGAGGGGATAAAATATGCAATGAAAACATCTAATAAAAAATGAGGAAAAAAAAGTGAGCCTGCATGTTCTTGAGCTAGTGTCAGCACCGGTGGGCCACAGGGCTCCAGCTGGGTGATCTGAGCTCGGTGGTCTCTCTGCCTGCCAACTCTCCGGCGTGGCAGGAGCCCCCAAGTTCCCTTGTGATGGCTGCTGCCCAGATTCTCTCTCCAGCTAGCCTCCTGGGAGCCACTAGTTTCCTCTCTACCATAAACCCCTGTAAACAGTGGTCCTACGTTCCAGTGAGCAAGTAAATCAAACTCTTGAAGCTTACAAATAACCAATCAGACTTATGTATCAATAAAATCACAATTTATAAGATGCCAATACAATAATTTCTGAACCAATTGATAATGACAAAAGCTTTATCCCAATTATTCTAACCTTATGATATCATAACTACCTGTGGCTGGCTAAAGCCACGCTGGATCACATCTGCCTCCATTTTGCCTTCTTCCTCTTTCTTGAAAGGCTCTCCGTCTCTACAACTCTTTGCTCTGCCTCCAGTTTCCCTGTCCAATCACAGGCCTCCTGCTGCCCTATTGTAATTGGACAGGGAAAATCCTTTGACAGGCCAGCGAGCACATGACAGCTAGAGCTGTCTTCTCAGCCCCCTGATTTTATTTCAAGTGAGAGAAAAGCTCTCCAGAAGAGTCTCAAAGCTGGATTAAATGGCATCATCATTAATGGCTGTTTTGGTGGTTGAGCATGAGATAGGTTTCCAGAACATTTGAGATTGAAAGCTCTGGGGTAGCGATGACAGCTACAACTCAAGTTGTTTTGATCCAAAAAGGAATCACTGACATGAACAACTGCTCACATCCCCATCCGTAAAAGGAAAGTGAGATAAGGGTGCCAGAAATCACACGGATTGCTCAAACTATGGGAAGATAGGATCACAATGTATTGTGTCTCTAGTCATTACGAAACTCACACTAACACCTTGACAGTGTCATGTGCTAGCCAGGCAGATGGGTGAGGCTCACCTGGTTCATATCTGAGCCCACAGCAGGTGTATGGGCGGAGGTACCAATCTCTCATTTTTTTTTTTAAAACATACAAGGATAATCATCCATCTGAAATGTAAAGGGTAAAGGGACTTTTAGGGTCCTCGTGGACATGTGTATAAGAAATTAAGACTTGTGCCTCACAGTGGTTGGAACATTCAGCGTGGATGTAAATGGCTTCATGTGAAGGACCAGGAAGGTTGGCAGTGGCCTTCGTATGCTGCTACTAAAAGTTTAGTGTGTGGCAGATAGGAATGTGGATATGTGAAATTTTAAAAACGACTAAAAGCTGATAAAAATGTAAGCTAAATTCTCCCAGATTTTGGGTTTGAAAATGATGTTTTCATTTCCATCTTTAATAGTAACTCCATCTCAATCTTGGTTCCTAGTGTGTTACATGGACTTTCTGAGCCTTACTTCTTTAAGTTATAGAAAGAAAGAATAAAAACCAACTTCACTGTTTAATTTTTTCTCTTCTATTTTTATCCTCCCCACTGCATTTGTGTGTGTGTGTGTGTGTGTGTGTGTGTGTGTGTTATTGTTGTTGTTATGTTAGGAGGAAGTTTCTATGGTCAGCACATGTGGTATTTTCACCAATGATGATCATCAGAATTGTCCTAGGAGAGGACAGAAGCAAAGCATGGGTCTATCAGTGCCAATGTTGAAGTTATTTTTTTTTCACTCATGGTAGCTGAAAATAGCCCTTATGCCTATTTTCCACTCTAGAATGCAACAGTTAAGTTTATTGTGGAAGGCCTGGCAAAAATGTTACATTTTTGTATCTCATTTTCATATCTTTCCATACTAAATATATTGTTGGTTGGTTGTAGGGTATGGGTGGCAGAGAAAAATGTGAAAGGCTGGGAAGATAACTCAGTGGGTTGGGTAGATAGCTCAGTGGTTAAAATAATCACCTCAAAAACAATAGGATGGGAGTTTGGATCTCTAGAACCCCCCCTAAAGGCTTGGTAGACATGGGTGTCTACCTGTAATTCTGGTAATCAGGAAGACTGGGATTGGTCTAGTGAGATGAGCTGTAGGTTGGTGAGCTATGGGGTTGATCAAAAGGTCCCTCCTCAAAAAAATAAAGTGGAAAAGTGATCCCAGATGATTCCTGAGACATCAACTTTAGGCCTTCACATGCTTGCATATAACACATATACACGTGCACCTCCAGTGTGTTCACAAGTGAACATACACACGTTCATGTACAAACACATGAAAAAAAAAAAGGAAACGAAAAGGAAAGAGTGTGATAAGAAGAGATGTGTGCGGCCTGTGGCTAAAAGCCCAGGTGGAGAGGAGGCCAGAGGTCCCATTGGGGTGGCTCCTGCAGGCCATGTGGCAATCAGTAGACCATCCCTACCCAGAGTGAAATCCTTCTGAGAAAGGCATTCTATGGGGGCGAGGGAGATGATAAAGATGAAAGCATCAAGACTGCTCTTGGCCATATTCCATGTCCAATTAGCAGTAACTCCAAGGTAGCTTATCTTGAGTTGCAATGCAGAGATATGGGTGGTGGACTGGTGGGAGGAAGACAGTCTTTGGTTTGGGGATCCGTTGAGGAAGTACTCAGAATCCTGGCAATAAGATGTGGCAAGTTTCATTCAGCATTTGGATACAAGAGAAGGATTTTAAAAAAGTGAATGGGGGCAGGGATGTAATTAAGCTTGTAGAATGCCTCCTTAACGTGCATGAAGCATCTTAAGCAAAGGACAGGCTTGGTGGTCTCTACTGCAACTCCAGCACTCAGGAAAGTAGAGGCAGGAGGGTCAGAAGTTCAAGGTTCTCTTCCACTATGGAGTTTGAGGTCAGCAGGGGTTTTTGTGGGATCCGGTTTCAAAAAATGAAACAAAACAAAAACTAAAAAGATACAAGCAACCAGAAAACAAAACAAAACCAAAACCAAAAAGAAAGGAAAACCTTACATTGGTTTGATTCCGGTGCACTAAAATCAGGTTCTGGTCTGTGGTTGGTGCTGGAGAAAAAACAGAGAGAGAAGGGTGGGGGGAGAGAGGGACAGAAGAAGAGGGGAAGGAGTGGGAGGAGGGAGAGTGAGACAAGAGAGAGTAGGGGGATGGGGAAGGGGAAGAAAAAGGGGGAAAGCAGGAAGGACAAGGAAAAGAAAGAAAGAAAAACGTTGTCCTTTGTCCTGGACAACTTGTAAATTGCTGTTTTACTTTATTGATGTTGTAGCCCTATCTACTACTGCTGTCTGCGTCTTTCCTCCCACTGAGCTGTACCCACAGTTTGTGCGGATCTTTGTCTGATGAGATAGGGTCACGCCCTCCTCTTCACCGTGGCACAGTGTTCTTTGAAGGGAGAAATGGCTTTCTCAAGTTAACAACCTTGGACAGGGTTAGGCAAGGAACTTGCTTTTGAAACCACTTCGGTGACAAGAACAGAGTTGCAGAGATCTTTTGAATGAAGCTTACCGCAAAGAAGAAATTAAGATCTTAAGTGATTTGGCCACAGAATGACTGAGTTTGTGCCAGTCCCCCTGCCTGCGGTTCATCAAATGCTTAAAGCAAGAGGCAGAAACTTGTGTGGCTCATGGTTCCACCCAGGATCTAGCTTCATCCCTTCAAAGGGGCATTTGAACTAAAGTTGGCTGAATGCAACAATTAAACGTGAGCTGCGCACTAAAGAAAGGTTTAGATTCTAACAGAGAGAACCAGGGTGTGACCAAGGAAAAAGGTATTCTTTTTCCTTTAGTGAGCATTAGACTAAATTAACTGATAATAAGCAATCTTATGTTAATTGCATACTCAATTAAACAAATAGATTGAAAAAAATATCGGCTCATGGATCTACCAATATTGTAAAAGAAGAAAAAAAAAAACCCTTGGATTTGTATAATCATTTATAAAACTGCAATGCTATGTATGTATGTATATATCATTCATCTATCTGTATAGTGTTAGTGATAAGAGAAAATTGAAATAAAAATGTGTATAAAGGTCAGGGAATTCCTCAACGTTATTTAAAACATATGTATTTTATTTTATGCATTTGTTTTGCCTGTGTGCATGCAAGAGCAACAGGTGTGTGCAGTATCTCTGGAGGCCACCAGAGGGCGATGGACTTCTCCCAGGAGCAGCCATGTAGATGCTGGGAACATAACCCAGGTTCTCTGGGAAAACAGCCAGAGCTTTTAACTCCTGATCCATCTCTCCAGCCCCCGCAGTGTTTTTCATTTTTAAGTCTAGTTGGACAGACCCAGGCTGGCTGTGGCTCCAATTCTATAGTTTCACAATTCTACTAGTTTCACAGCGTGAGGAGAAAGGTGTACTACCATTTGAAACTTTGGTCTGGAAATTAACCCTCATCACTGCTATTTACATTATTAACTGAAGAAGATCCTCTGGCCATACCTAATTCCAAAGCAAGCAGAACTCGAGCACATTCCTGCCACGGTTTGGAAAGCTTGAGAGACAGATAGGTAGGAATAGTTGAGTAATGGCCTGCAGCTCTATGGGGTTTCCCTGGGGCTTTATTTGTGGCACTTGCTGAAGCAAGTAGTGCTGTGTCTCTCCAAAAGAATCAGTGCTCATTTCTGTCAGTATGTTCGGATATCACCAGCTGGGGCCTCTTGACAGTCAGGGAGCTTTGTGCACCATCCAGGCAAAAAGTAAGACAGCTTTCCTCGGGGTCCTTCGGTGTACGCGTCTGTGGGTGGAGTCTATTTCCAGTCCATCATTCTTCAAGGATGTGGTCCTTTTCAGACCTAGCTTCTTGGTCACAGAGGTGTTTCTGCTCAGGGCAACTCCAGGGCTTTGTGGTTTCTACCTCCATGAAAGGTCAGAAATGTTGAAATCCAAGTTTTCCAAGTTCTGAAAATGCCCCAGGGGAGAGCTTTCTGAGCACTTCACTTCATTTCCCGTGACAACTGTTCAGCACACACACTGTGTGGCCTGCTCTTTGATGCTTTTAAAACGATTTAGACTTAGAAACAAATAGCACATTTAGTTGTTTGTAGCATGTGGGTTATTTCAAATATCCCAGCCTACCATACATATATCTGACATAATGTTTGACATCAGCTCCATGTTCATGTGTGTGTGTGGGTCATTCAATATAACTGTATTAACTCTAAGCAAAGATAAAGATTCAGTTTCTCCGTCACTAGATGTGTTTCAAATGTCCAGTGGACACAGGAAGCTGGAGTCTACTCTCCTCTAGAGTGCATGTATAGAAAGCTTTCTCTAAAAAAATTTAGAAAGTACATTTAGTGGTGTGTGTGTGTGTGTGTGCGTGCACACATATAAAGCACAGAGAGCATGCGCATGCTTATGTGCGTGTGCATGCGCTCGCGAGCGCGCGTGCACACACACAGACACACAGAGCCCATTAGCAGAACATTTATATTGGCACAAAATATTTTATAGCAGAGCACTAGTCCTCATCCAAAATTAAGTGAGCACTGACGGGCAAGGGAGTGAGTGTGACCAGCACCTACAATCTTCTAGCTGATACTTTTGACTCCACTGTAACCAGAAAAACAACTCCCATTTAATGATGATTTCATTTAGGAGAAACTTACTGGGTGCACTATATACACTAATCATTGCCAGTTGGTGAATAAAACAGCCCTGGTGTGTGTGCATGTGTGTATTTTCATCAACCTAAATATTACTTAAGGATATTCTGATAACAAGACCTTCCTTAAGGCAGAGAGACAGCTTGTGTAGTTAAGGGAAGTACGTAGAGAAAGGAGGATGACTTCAGGAGCAGACAGACATGGGCTCCAGTCCAAGCTTTGCATCTTCTAGTTAAAGTATTTGATCTCTGAGAGCCTTAGTTTACTTATATACAAGATGAGATGGCCCGTGGTGGTCTCTTGATTGAATGCATGCCTAGCATGAAGGGTTTACAAAAGAAATAAAGAACAAAACCTAAGAAAGAATGCCATCACAACCACCATCCCACCCTAAATTGTAAAACTTGAACAGCATACACATACACACACACACACACACACACACACACACACACACACACACACACACACACACACACACAGAGGCAAATCCTACCTATAAATTGCCCAGTGCAGTCTCTGCCATGATGCTGTGTATGTAATGTCAGTAGATGAACACTAGAGGCCGCCAGAATAGAGGACATGCTTACTCTTTTTTTTTTTTTTAACCACACTCTTTTTTATTTTATTATTCTTTTTATTTTAAGTTTATTGATTTTTTTTGGATGTACATATTCACAAATGTAGTACATATTGATAGGGTATTTTTGTCATATTCTTTAAAATTTATAAAATATTATAACAATAAAATGAGTGTTATAAAAGTTGCTTGATATAAAACAACAATCAATTTAACAGTCTTATGTAGATGCTCGTCTATATCAATAGTGAAAATACATTTTTCTCAATATAAATTTTAAATAACTCCAAACATATTAACTGTATACTTCAAAACAATACATCACTACTAGTATTTTCTTAAATGAACATAAATATATAAAGTCTTTTTGTTTGTTTTATATTTAGTAGAGTTTAAAATCTTGGCTCTTACTGTGGTACAAGCCCAAAATAAGAACAATTTTTAGACATTGGGTTTCATTGTAATAAGGCTGTACTTCAATGACCCTCACATCACCAAAGGATTTTACCTCCATCGTAGCTAAGCTGAAAGTTGATAGTTCTGTTGCACCAAGAAATGAATTGTAGGCTCAATTTTTGGACACAGATTTCCTGCTATGGTCAAAACTATTTGACTTGAGTGAGTGATTTTATTCTCAGACCACAGAGAACAGGTTACATTCATTTAAGAAATGGTGTGTGCATTAAGATGGTCTATCCATAAAGTCATTCACCAACTGTTTCAATGAACAATGGTTCTGCTTGGAGGGTGCCACAGACATTAGGTGAGGATAAGAATTTGATTCATTAGCTGTGATAATTAGGAAAAGCATTCATCTCAGAGAAAGAGTAACTTATAAAGACTTCTTCTTCAAACTTGATACAAGAGTTACAAATGTCAAGCAAAGCATTCAGTCTCACTTTGTTGTTCTCGTACAAGCCACCTCCCTAGTTAATTGTCTATGTTTCTTTTGGGTATATAAATACTTTTGAAATATATAAGCTGTTCTGAAAACCATAGTATAGTGTAAAAACATGAAATAAACAATACTATTAATAGAGAAGCTGAGATAGGGGAAGCAAGATTTCAAGACTCTTATGTTGTACACAGCAAGACACTGTCACAAATAAACAAGCTGACAGTGTATATAGATTGTACAATG
>NW_022196911.1:95977428-96022588 GCF_008632895.1 Mastomys coucha | reverse complement strand
CCTGGGATCCTGGGCTTGTTAGATCACCTGGAAGTGTGGCTTTCTCTGTGTGTTGTGGGACTGGGTGTCTCTCTTTTTTTTTTTAACCAAATTTTTTCCTTTGACAATTTCATGCATGTGTATGTATTATGATAACTCTCATATACTCTCTTATCACACTCATCTACTAGTTAACCCTTTCCTGATCTGATTGATGACTTCTGGTCTTGTTTTGTGACCTGTTTAGTTTAACCAGATCCATCTGTGTTAACATCTGTTTGTAACTAACTATTCATTGGAGCCTGGTTGTGTGTGTGAGGTATGTGTGTGTGTGTGTGGGGGGGACTAGTGGTTACACAGCTGAAGGCAATGACTCCCCCATTTCATCTGCCAGTAGCAATTGCTCATTAGTGAAAGACGGAGCCCTTGAGACCCCTTTTTCTTCCTTTCTTGACTGTTGATAATCTTATTTATTTAATTTCATTTTACATGTATGGGTGTTTTCCCTGTGTATGTGTCTATACTTTGTAGGCATAGTGCCCCACAGAGGCAGACAAGGGTGTCAGATCTCCTGGAACTGGAGTTACTGAAGGTCGTGACCATTCATATGGATGATCATAATCTAAGCTGGGTCCTCTGCCAAAGCCACAAATGCTATCTCTCCAGCCCCCGATCTCATTTTTCACAGACATCTGACCCGCCACAGCACTGTGGCTGCAATGGTTGTATGCTGGCTGTAGGCTGCCCAGAGGATGCCATTTTGCCATTTTGCATGCCTTCACCTTGTCTTCTTCTTCTTCTTCTTCTTCTTCTTCTTCTTCTTCTTCTTCTTCTTCTTCTTCTTCTTCTTCTTCTTCTTCTTCTTCTTCTGGTTTTTCAAGTCAGGGTTTCTCTGTATAGCCCTGGCTGTCCTGGAACTCACTCTGTAGACCAGGCTGGCCTCGAACTCAGAAATCCACCTGCCTTTGCCTCCCAAGTGCTGGGATTAAAGGCGTGCGCCACCACCGCCCGCACCTTGTCTTCTGCTATTGACATTCTCCACACCCCTTCTACAACAATGTTCCTTGAGTGTTAGAAGGGAAGATGCAGATGTGTTTCAGAAGGCAGAGTGCTCATCTGTTTCTTGGCCTCAGGATCCAGTGCAGCCATGAGTGTCTGTATCGCTCTTCACTGGAAAACGAGGATTCTCTGGTTAAGGCAGACAGCGGGCACACTTACTTTAAAAATGGTTTTTAAAATTAGATCTACTCATTTTATTTAAGTATGAATTTCTACAATGAGGAAAACCACAGTGTCTGCCACACACCATGATAATTCATGATATGTAGCATGACAAAGTATTAGCACAACCATAGAAACAAGGAAAAATAAAATGACTGGCACCTGATTTGGAGATGGAGAATGGATTTTTAAACATAACAGGACAAGAAAGGAAAGATAGATTTGTTGACAAAAAAGAAAACTATGTCCTTAAAGACACCACAGACACAATTAAATGATGCTCTGGGGCAAATTTTGAAACATATTTGACATAATGAAAAATGAAACATACTTCCCATAAAATAAGTTCCTATAAATTAGTTAGGAAAGATGAATAGCTTAGTAGAGAAATCGGCAGAAATAGGTAATTATCTAAAGGAAGTTGTATCTCTCTGTCTCTGTCTCTCTCTCTGATTTCAGCTGTGGGAAATAATATTTATAAAGTAGATGTACTAATAATGAAATATATTCTAATAAATATGATGGAATTTTGCAATTGGCCTACTAGACATACAATAAGATTTTTAAAAAGATTTATTTGTATTTTATATGTATGGATAGGCATGTATGTTTGTATACTGCATGCATACTTGATGCCCACAGAGGCCAGAAGACAGCATTAAACCTCTTGGAACTGGAGTTACAGAAAGTGGTGAGCTGCCATGTGGGTGTTGGGACTCAGACTCTAGTCCTGCAGAAAAACAGCCTGTGCTCTTATCCACTGAGACATCTCTCCCCAGACTCTGGTCCTGTAGAAGAACAGCCTGTGCTCTTATCCAGTGAGACATTTCTCTAGCCTATGGACTCCAAGATGTTAAGACATTCAATGTAAGCTGGTCCTAGTGGAACATGTCTGTAGTCACAGCATTTGGGAAGGGGAAACAGAAGGTTTAAGAGTTCAAGGCACCTGCCACCAAGCCTGGTGAAATGAATTCTACCCCCAGGACCCACAAGGTGGAAGGAGAGAATCTACTCTTGAAGTTTGTCTTCTGACCTGTACACATTCACAACAACAACAACAACAACAACAACAGCAACATACATAGATATTTTAAAATTATAATAATGATAAGGATGTGATGTGGCAACCTGGGAAGATGGTTTTCATGGGATTTTTCTATCGTGAGAATTTTAGTTTCCTTAAAAACCCAGTTATGTTATGTGAATATGTTTTTGTTTTAATCCTAGGTGTGGGATATGGGTCTGCTTCAGACTATCCACAGAAGCTGACCACAGTTTGTCTCATACTCTGGCAGGGGCATGGTTCTGCCAGCTGATGATAGTTTATGCTTGGAATTCTGGGAACTTTTGAGAGAGTGTATAAATGCCAGAGTCCTTCTGCTGCTCTCCCCACTGCTGCCCATTCCTGCTGTTGTGTTTGTTGCTATTGCTGGTTTGCTGGTTTGCTAGTTGAAGTTATCCTGGAGATGAAGAGTGGACTTGCCCCTAGGAATTTGATGCCCATAACCAGCAGGAATTAGTCTAAAGAGGTCCATTCCCCATTTCCTCTCTAGCATTCTTTTTTTCATTCTTTTTTTTTTTTTTTTAACTCACTCTGTAGACCAGGCTGGCCTCGAACTCAGAAATATGCCTGCCTCTGCCTCCCAAGTGCTGGGATTAAAGGCATATGCTACCACTGTCCAACTCTAGCATTCTTTCTTACCTACCTAGTGTTGGGGGGTAGGTTGGAAGAGATTGGCGTGGAGAAGGGTGATAGATGTAAGAACCCAATAAAGTAGCTATAAGTACAGATACAGTTTCCTGTGTATGCAAATGTGTGTGTCTCAGAGTGTGTATGTGCTTCTTATGCTTTGGTGGGGGGGCTCTTTTTATTTTACTATTTGCTTGCTTTGTCTTGTTATGGGTTGTTTTTCATCTTACTATTGTTTATATTATTATATATTATTAATACATTATTATTATTATTATTATTATTATTATTATCATTGATGCCTGTTTTTGTTCTAATGAGATAAAGGGTATGGATTTGGGTGGGTGGGGAGTTGTGGAGGACCTGGAGCAATCAGAATATACAAAGTCCATTTAAAAAATAACATAAAAGGGGCTGGAGAGATGGCTCAGCAGTTAAGAGCGCTGACTACTCTTCTAGAGGTCCTGAGTTCAATTCCCAGCAACCACATGGTGGCTCACAACCATCTGTAATGGGATCCAATGTCCTCTTCTGGTATTCCTGAAGAGAGCTACAGTATACTCATATAAATAAAATAATTAAATCTTTAAAAAGTAAAATAAAAAGAATATATTAGATAGTGAAAATGCTCCACTGCTTCAGAGTGCCTCTTCTAACTACAGAAATTCAGTGGGATATGAAGACATCGGGTTTGGCTAATTTTGATACATGATGTTTATTTTACTTGCAAGTATTTTATATATAATAAACCTTATAAGATTTTCTTTTTAAAAAAAAAAATCCATGGATACAAGTAAATAGAAATGAAATATTTATTTTCTGCTGTGCAAGCTATTCCCATCAGAGAATATCAACAACTCAACAGAAAGTTGGGCAGTGGCTTGGGATGAAAAGATAATTCACCAGAGAGGGAGTTCAGCTAGCATTTAAGCACACAATAGAGATGCACATTGACCTCGCTATCTTCTCTGAATCAGATGGGCAAGGTCACATTCCTTGACAGCCATCTTGTAGGTGAGGCATGAGGGAAATGAAACACAGGGCTGAAGGGGGTGTAATTTAGAACCTTTATAAAAAGTGATATGACGCTCTTTACCCTCTTGCTCTCTTGCCTCTCTCTTGCCCCTTGTGCCCCCTCTTTCCCCATTCCTTTCCCCCTCTCTCCACGTGGTCATGGCCAGCCTCTACTTCTCTACCCTCTCCTTCTCTGCCTCTGCTACCCTCTTTTTTTTTTTTTAAAGATTTATTTACTTATTATATGTAAGTACACTGTAGCTGTCTTCAGACACACCAGAAGAGGGCATCAGATCTCATTACAGATGGTTGTGAGCCACCATGTGGTTGCTGGGATTTGAACTCAGGACCTTTAGAAGAGCAGTCAGTACTCTTAACCGCTGAGCCATCTCTCCAGCCCCTCTGCTACCCTCTTAACTCCCCTCCCCATGCCCTAAAGAAACTCTATTCTATACTAAAAAAAAGGTGATATGACAACATTCATGAAAATTACAAGTGCAAGAACTCATTGACCCTGTGATTTCAAAGAGTTCATAGCAGGGAGATACCAAGGCATGTGTAAAATGACTTAAACTATAGTTATTCCTTACAATGTGCTTATAGTGGGAAAATATCAGAAATACTAGGAATGACCTAAATGTCTTTCAGTGGGGAATTGATTGATGCAGACTACTGTTAGAATATAATCTTATGGAAAACTTCTTTATATAGCTGGTGATGGAATGATCTGTAAGTTATTATAAGGGGTGGGGTATCAGCACTTAAGGACAGCATGTTTTAGTCTCTAAAGGGAGAAGTAAAGGGAGGTTTTTCCTGAGGTTGGTTCATGCTACTGCTAAAATGGAGCCCGTTTTCTACCTCGGCCAGGCAGGTACTCTGCAGAGGCTGGAGCCGGAGCCCAGCAGCCTGGGATCCATCTTTATCTGGCTGATGGCACTTCTACCAGGCAGGTGGAAAAGAGAATAGAGGATTTAATCACTAAGTTCTGCCAAACTTTGACCTGACATGGAAAGAAAAGCAACGAGAGGGGCTGGAAGGGATCACCAGATGGAGCATTTGACAACACCTGGGTCTATCAAAGGAAACTGATGACAGGGATGATGGGGAGACTTGGAAAACCACAGCCCCAGAGAGGACATCTAGGGACAGACCAAGAGCAGGAAAAGGAGGAGGGGAGCCTCTGGCAGTCATTCTGACGGAGGATGGCGTGGCCACGCCTGCCTCTTGACCTGCTCTCTCCCTAGAGAAGCAGGTTTTCTGTGAGGCTAGACAGCTTGCTCAGCTCCTCTGCCCTAGGCTCCTAGCCAGCTACCTGGCTATGCTCTCAACCCCTCCACTGTACAGTAGTGAGTGGCACAGGGTCTCTGCCCTGGGAGGGAAATGAGCTTCCCACCACCTCCCACATTCATGGCATAACTTACACTCATGTGCCCACACTCATATGCCCACGCTTGTACGCTTGTCTCCTGAAAGAGGTTCCAGTTGCACTAAGTGCCATCCTGTGTCTGTTGAGTTTCTATTCCCTTAGCAGGCCTCTGGGCTCTTGGGTTGGGACCATTCTGTCGCTCAAGAGCTTAAAGAAGCCTAAGGCCCACCTCATTTGGAGCTGTTCCCTCTCTCAGCAGCAGGTGTAACTAGTGAGGGGGGTCATTTTCCCAGTCAGACTGTGTCTCTGTCAACAGGTGGGCTCACTGCATTTGACCCTCTGTAGTCTCTGAACTAGATCAGATAGCTCTCTTTGGGGTGCAGGAAGATGGGAGAGAATAGAATCCTCCTAGCTCTCTTCATAGGGGTCCAGCCCATCTTGTCCTCACCTGGGAGTGATGGAGGCACAGAGACATGGAGTTACTCCTTATCTAGGTGAAGTTCACCGGGCCCAGGTTCCCAGATACCTGAGGTTTATGGGGAATACTCATCCAACCCCACCCTCTTCCACTCTAGACCTGTTCTCCCTTTTCTCTAAGGGGCTACTATTGCTTGGGTTTCATTATTGGACATTACTGCTGCTACCCAGGTCAAAGGTCATCCCTATCACTTTTCCCTAACTCCCCACATCCTGAGATATATTGTGGGGGTCAGGAAATTGAGTACAGTGGCTTGGCTGCTCATTATGCAAATCTCAGAAATGGTGAGTCCCTTCTCTAGATTGCTATAGCAGACCGAGAGGACTATGCTCCATGGTAACTGTTAAGAGAGAATGTGAGCTACCTTCTTTCCCACTCTGTTGCAGAGGGTAGCCATTATTTATCCCAGTCTGGTGTTTCTATCCCTGTTCCATCAGGTTTTCTACTTGAAATGACTTGAATGAAAGAATCATTGTCTGGAAGAAAGTATTCCTATGTCTTCTATGAACACACACATACACACACACACATGCACAGAGACACACACACATGCTCACACATACACACACATGCACATGGATACTCACAAGCATACTCATGCATATACACATATGTACACATTTTATTGTATATTTGCAATAGCAGATGCTTCTCTAAGTGCATGTGACTGCCATGTTCCCTGTGTTCTGTCTGCATGTATGTTGTGACATGTCCACCAGGATAGACCACTTGGACCTGGTTCAATCTAATAGAAAGTGCTTATTAGTCAGCCAGCAACTGCACTGGGTATTTAGAACCCCAGTGCAGTTCTAAGTCTTTCTCAGGGTGAGCATTTAAGCACAAAGCCACATCCTGGCTTGACACATCCTGGTTAGTAAGATCAGTTAGCTAGAAGCAGAACTATAGAAGCCGAAAAGCAAAGTTAGTTATTTAGAAACTTTCCCAGAACTATAGATTTTTGATGGATTAGGTCTTTGTTCTGATTTTGGTGGATATAGTTGCCTATGTGCTGGGTTCTAGGCCTGGATGGTATTTCCATCCTGGTGTCAGGTGTGTTAGGACCTGGAGATCTGCTACATGTGTACACACATTTCATCATGGCATCTCTGAGAGACCTGTTACTATTATCATAGTTTCCAGCTAATAGTTGAGGAAGTGGGAGCACAGAGGTGTCAAGTAAAATGTAGCAGAGGGGAGTCAGCTTGGAACTAAGAGCATTGAATGAAGGGACAAGGAAGACAGAGAGGGCTGTTCATTGAATTCTTATTTTTTGTATTTTTAAAATCCTGTATATTAGTTTATTTCAACAGTAGCTGGGTCTATGTCTATAAAAGAAGTTTATTTAACTCGTGACTCAGGATGTTCAATGGCATATTGTCAATATCAGCACATGGGAGAGTGAGAAAAATGAGAGAAAGAGAGATTGGGAGAGGAAGGGTACATTCCTAGACAGGAAACACACACACACATACACACATGCACACACACACACGCACACTCACACTCACACGCACACACACACACACAGACAGAAAAAGACAGAGAGAGACAGAGACAGAGACAGAGATGGAGAGAGAGAAGGAGGGAAGGAGGGAGAAAGAGAGAGACAGAAAAAGACAGAGACAGACAGACAGACAGAGAGAGAAACAGACAGAGAGAGACAGAGAGACAGACACAGAGAGAGACATACACACAGAGAGAGACAGATAGATATATAAAGAGAGACAGAGAGCTCTGCTCCAAATGGGACATCAGAGGGCAACTGAAGTCAGATTCCAACTTTTATAAGAACTAGCTCTGAGAAGAATTACGCTGGAGCCCAGTATTCGTTTCTGGTGGGCAGCATTTTAGTGAGCTACTAGGCCACACCTTTTAAAGGTCCTTCAGTGCCTCACAAGACTCCAGTGAGGACCAAGCTCCCAACATAGTCTGGGGGAACACACTTAAACCTCATCCAAATTGTAATTAAGACTCTGAGAATGCACTGCTGGTCACAAACCCAACAGAATAGAAAGACCTGCGTGCTGTGTTGCTGAATTATGCTCCTCTCCCAAGTGCCAGCCTCAGGACAGTACTGTGGCACGGACACTTGACCAGAAAATAGAACACCTAGTGATGAGTCTAATCTACCATTAATGTGTCCCTCTGAACATGGTATGATCTTCCAAAAAATATGATCAATTTCAGGTTATGTGTGTGGTCTAAGTGGTGTTAAATTATGTCAGTGTTTTGTAGCCAATTTGATAGTCTAACCCACTTTAGACACTTTTAAGTACACAACTTCATAAACACTCAGATTTTGACTTAATATAAGACAAGGATGCACTTGGAGATCTGTGTTATATAACTCCTAACTTAAATGCATGCTTGGTTTCGAGGAAAGAAAGTGGGTATGTTGAAGAGCAGCTGTTTTCAACCCATGGGTTGTGACCTGTGTTACAGGGGTGGCATATCAGACATTTTGCATGCTATATATTTAAATTATGATTCATAACATAGCAAAATTTCAGTTGTGATGTAGCAACAAAAATAATTTTATGATGGCGGGGGTGGATCACCAGAACATGAAGAATTGTATTAAGGGGTAACAGCATTAGGAAGGTTGAGAACCATTAATGAAGAGCATCTGTGAGAATGTGGCAATAGTATGATCCCAGCGTCATTTGGGAAGCCGCCACTTGAGGTAATCCTGACATGAAACTAGCCTTAGCAACTGGAGCTGGTGATGGCTCAGGGTTTCCTCGTGCCTCAGGCTTCCTATCGGGTAAAGCAGTGGGATTCACATAACGCCCAAGTTGTGTGTTTCCCATCCTGATGCCACATCTGCTCTGTCCTGAGTCTGTCTAACTTCTCTTAGAGGCGGCTTTGCTTCCAGCCCATCTCCAAAAGAAAGGCAAAGGAAAGGGGAGGGGCTGTGTTATTTGGCTGAGATTCCCATCTGTATCCCTAACCATTGGCTCTGGGCCTGCCACGATCATCCCTAGAGCATGGCCAGGTCCCAAGGCTTAAAGTGTAGGCAGACTGTTCACTCATCTCAGAACCTGAGCATCATCTCTTCCCCAAAGCTTTTGATTTCTTGGAGTGACACTGGGATATTCCACACTGATGCTATATCCTGGCAGACGCTCTATGTCATTTCCACTTTTGTTTTCCTTCAACTCAGTGTTTTGTTAAGATAGGAGTTTAATTCAGTAAGAAAAACTATGAGAAGTAATAAAATCTCAGGGAAGATTTTAACTGACATTGATTCCCTAGAAGCAACCACACAAGATCTATAGCTTTGTCAAAGGCAGTTAGTTGTATCTGTCCATGTCTTCAGCATTCCCATTTTATTTATTTATTTACTTATCTATCTATCTATCTATTTATTTATTTATTTTGGTTTTTTGAGACAGGGTTTCTCTGTGTAGCCCTGGCTGGAACTCACTCTGTAGACCAGGCTGGCCTCAAACTCAGAAATCCGCCTGCCTCTGCCCCCCAAGTACTGGAATTAAAAGCATGCGCCACCGCTGCATGGCCCCATTTTATTTTTTTATATTTACTTATTTTATGTATATGGGTGTTTGGTCCGCATGTTTGTCTGTGCACTGCTCATGCATCTAGTACCCACAGAGGTCAAAGAGGACATTGGTTCCTCTGGAGCTGGAGTTGCAGATGGTTGTAAGCTGCCATGTGGGTGCTGGGAACTAAAGCTGGGTCTCTGCAAGAAAAACAAGTGTTCCTAAATGCTGAGCCCTTTCTTCAGCCCTGCAACATTTCTGTTTCAATGGAGTGTTTCCGCTTCCAGTGGCCTGCCCTCCCTGCCTCTCCTCCCTCCTTCCTTTTCTTTCTTCCCTTTCTTCTTTTCTCTCCTCATTTCCTTCTTTTCTTCCTTTCCTTCTTCCCCTTCTCTTTCCTTCTCACTTCCTCTTTTACTTCCTTCTTCTCTTCCCTTCCATTTCCCCTCCCTTCCTCCTATTTCCCTCTTTCCTCCCCCTTTTTTCCTTCTCCTTTCTCTCTTCCTCACTCTCTGCCTTCTTTTATTCACTCTAACTTTCCCTTCCCATTTTCTCCTTTTGCTCTCACCCTCTCCCCTCCCCTTTCCAGCCTTCCTACCTTCCATCATTTCTGTCTTCTCTTCCTTTCATCTTTCCTACCCACCTTTCCTCTTCATTTCTCCCTCCCTCCCTGTTTCCCCTACGTCTTCTCTTCTTCTCTCTCCCTCCCTTTTTTCCTTCCCTCCCTCTTCCTCCTTCCATTTCCTTTCTCATTTCTTTCTTCCTCCTTCCTTTCCTGCCTCCAACTCTCCTCCCCCTCCTCCTCTCCTTCCCTCCCTCTCTCACCTTCCATTTCCTTTTTCCTTTCTCATTTCCTCCTTCCTCCCTTCTCTCCTCCCTCCTTCTCCCCTTTTCTCCTTCCCTCCCCGCCCTCCTTTTTTCCTTCCTACCCCCTTCCTCCTTTCATTTCCTTTTTCCTCTCTTATTTCCTCCTTCCTTCTTCTCTCTCCCTCATTTTCTTTCCTTACTTCATTCTTTCTTTTCTCTCCCCCCCTTCCCTTCCTCATCTCCATCTTTCATTACAGAAAGGCCTGGAGCTGTGGGTAGCAGGTGCCTTCCTGTGCTCTTCCTGCCTACATAGGGAGAAGTGAGAACGTTCAGTTCATCTCAACTTAGAGAGAATGTGGCTCCCCAGCCTTCTGCAGTTTTATGGCGAGTCTATCTGCATTTCACAAGTCAGTTATTACTCGTGATTGATGCTCACCTGCCAAGCCTAAATAAACGTGCAGCTCACATCCACATACCTCACACAGACACAAATATTTGCTTTGCTCACATGGCTGGGGAGAGAATGCTATTCTGGCTGGGAGGATCCACAGAGTCAGAACCTCCACTGCAGCCCTCTGTGTAGACAGAAGGCTTATCCATTCTTACTCTTCAAGTTCTCAAGGGTCAACATCCATGAAAACAGGCTACATGGCCAACAGAGGGATCTCCTTTTTGCCACTAGAGAAGAGGGGGATAGAGAGGAGCCAGAGCAGATTCCTTGGCCAGCTTCCTCTCTCCAACTTGGCTAATGACAGGTCTTTTCCCAGGTATATTTTTACCCTCTGGACAAACAGCAGTTGGGACGAGTGGGGCCTTTTTTATGAGTTGAGGTACTCATGGCTGGAAAATAAACAGCCGGCTAATGAGACGTTCGTATGGAAACCAGCATAAATAATAACAAAGCAAACATCCTGTACCTGGTGCCAACACCCCTGGGTGAGGGGGATATAAAAGCTGCTGTCCAGCTGGCCACTGTCAGACCTAGGGGAAGCTCGGCCGCGTTCCTGACCTGCGACCTGACCGGCTGGGACCATGGGATGCTGCCCGGGAGACTGCCTCAATTGCTGCTCCCAGGAACAAGACTGCTGTGAGGAGTGTTGCTGCCAGCAGGGCTGCTGCGGCTGCTGTGGCTGCTGTGGCTCCTGCTGTGGCTGCGGAGGCTCTGGCTGCGGGTCTAGCTGCTGCGGGTCTGGCTGCGGGGGCTGCGGAGGCTGCGGGTCTAGCTGCTGCGGATCTGGCTGTGGAGGAGGCTGCGGGGGCTGCGGAGGCAGCTGCTGTGGCTCCGGGTGTTGTGGCGGCGGCGGCGGGTGCTGCGGTCCAGTGTGCTGTCAACCCACACCTGTGTGCGAGACGAAATGAAGACCTTCCCCCCTCTCACTGAGACAGTGTTGGGGACAGCCTCCGTCCAGTCCACTCTAGATGGAGACCTCCTCATCTCCTGACTCGTTTGCACCTCCAAGACAGCGACATGCCTCTCCTGTTATTTCTGAGAGAAGAGCTTGCCCTGGGGTCTAAGGCACTCAGGGCCAAAGAGTTATTTCCTGGCAAGAAATTAAAAGCTGGGTTCCAGGGAGGTGGTCACCAAGTTCAATGTTCCTGGCTTCATTTGCATGAAGTCAAATGCCTCGCAGCTATGAGGTGTTCTCTTACCTTTTGGACCTGTTGGTTCACCCTAGCTTTCTGCTCCTTTGAAACATTGTCAAACTTTTAATAAATTCAAGCACGCTGGCTACCCTATCCGTCCTCTTGCCTCTTCCTTTAATCCTCCTTGGGACTACTAGTAAGCTTTACTTTAGCATCCACCCAGGGACAGCATAGTATTTGCTGATCTCCTGCAGCAGAGTAAAAACTAGGTTCTGGAGCACCCCTCCCCCCAAATATAAGGGGTGCCTTAGGGGTGTGGTCTAGGGATCTGTGTTTTTAATAGGAACACAGGTAATTCTCTACATGGAGGGTTGGAGGTTGTGCAGATTGTAGACAGACTGTAGACAAAAGCTGCAGAGTGCAATGTGAGAGTCACTTAGGGGGGCTTTGACAGTACCTGAGTGTCACCACTGACTGTGGTATCCATTAGCTCTAGGACCTGGGATGGCAGAGGGAGGCGTTTCTGAAAGCTTCAAGGTATACTGACTCTAGCTGTGCCTCATTGTGCTCAGGATGCATGCCTACTTTCTGTACTGTGTTTCTAAGGATGCTTGGCCTGAACACTGTGGTAGAATCAGAGGAAGCAAAGTTAGAGAAAGCAAAGGAGTGTAAATGACTCTTCTTCAAGGCTAGAGATCGAGTTTAGGGCTTCAGCAGTGGGATGCTAGGCAACACCTCTACCACGGGGCTGAATTCTCAGGCCTCCTTTTACCTTTTACTGTGAGATAGGGTCTCACTAAGTTGCCCCAGCTGGCCTTACATTTAGAATCCTCCTGCCTCAGTATTCCATGTCGCTGCTATCATAAACCCACCCCAGGATGGTTGTGAATGGCAGGGATGTCTGCAGCCAGACTGTGAATCAGGTTTCTCAGGATGTTAGTGTGGTTTCGAGTCTCCTTTAGCCTCATGTTCCGGTCTTGCTGTTTTGGTTGGTGGTGTTTTTAAAATTTTTTATATTTGTTTTGCTTTGCTTTTGTTTGTTTTTGTCCTGGACCTAGCTGCAGTTACTGTACTGAGAGGAAGAAAAGGGGCGCACGGACAGAGCAAGCCTAGCTGGGAAATTAAAACTCACGGAATAGTGGATTAATCGCTAGTTAGGAGTGATTTTTAAGTGATACGTGGGTTAAAATAAATAAAATCTGTTCTTGCACTAAGGGAAGAGTATTTATTTTTACTTTTACAGAGGAAACAGAGGAATCACTGGGTTTCACTACAAAGCCCCACTTAGCCTGGAACTCCCTATATAGGTCAGGCTGGCCTTTAACTCATCTGCCCTGTCTCTGCCTCCTTAATGCTGTTGTTAAAGGCATGTACTATGATTCTTGGCAAGAAATCAATCAATCAATCTATCTATCTATCATAAATAATATAAAGATTATATTATATGTAAAAGATATATATTATATAAGGTGTATATAATATATATAAAGGATATATTAGACATGGATATATATTATGCAAAAAGCATATATAACATATATAAAGGATGTATTATTTATAAAGGCTATATGTTTATAGACTATGTAATATATATAAAAAGTATATATTATATATTGTGTATCTGACTACAAGCAGAACAATGATTTTTTTTTAAAAGATTTACTTGTTTACTATATGTAAGTACATGGTAGCTGACTTCAGACATTTTTTCCTTCTCTCTCCCCAGCCCCGCTCACTCTGGCCTGCAATAATTTTTTTTTTTTTTTTTTTTGGTCATTTTGAGACAGGGTTTCTTTGTGTAGCCCTGGCTATCCTGGAACTCACTCTGTAGACCAGGCTGGCCTCAAACCCAGAAATCTTCCCGCTTCTGCCTCCCAAGTGCTCGGATTAAAGGCATGCGCCACCACTGCTGGTGCCATGATTCTTAAAGGGAGCAAACTATAGAAGCAAAGTCAGGAGGAGGAGCCAGTGGAGCGCTCAGGTTTTCTCACTGACGCGTATCTCAGGAGGCTCTCATAAGCATATGCACCAGCACAAACGGGAGGCTGCTTCTATGATAATGCCTTTAAATCTTTTCTGTTTCATTTAAACACTCTCAAAAAGTGTATTCCTTGAGAATTCACAAACTTTTATAGATCAATATATTTTACCGCTATGTGATTGACATGTGATCAATCATTTTTACCAGCCCAATGAGCCCTGAGTATTGTACATCTGTCCTTATGATATCATGGCTGTATGCAGACCACGGAAGGCTCCAGCACCTTCCAAATTCCCTGCTTTCTTCTTTCAGGACTTAACCCTCCCTAGTTCCTGGCAGCTATCAGCTCTTTATAGCCTGAGGCACTCTGCCTTGTCTAGAATTTCATTAAGAAAGAAACCATGCAGTGTGAATCCTTCTCATTCAGCCTAGCAGCTTTGATATTCATTCACATCGATGCCCGCATCAAGTTTCTCCCTCCCTGTGTGTAGTCATGTGCATCATGATCCTATGTATGACTGCGCATGTGCATATGGCTGCGAGTATGTGCAGATGATCAGAGGGCAGCCTTGGGCACTGTTCATTTGTTCCCCTTTGAATCAGGGTCTCTCTCAGTGATCAAGTAGGTAGACAGGCTGGTCAGTGAGTTCCAGCCTTCTACCTGCCTCTATTTCGTTAGCCCTGGGATTACAAGGACTTGCTGCCATGGCAACTTTCTTTTTTAGAAAAATGGGCCTTGAGAATCAAACTCAGGTCCTTGTTTCTGTACAACGAGTATACTGAGTCAGCTCCCCAAACCCTAGGTTTTTGTTGTTGTTGACTAGTATTTCATTATATGGATAGATGATATTAAAAGTTCATCCATTAGATGAGGGGCACTTGCATGGCTTATAATTTTTCATGATTGTGAATACATCTTTCAGCAACATTCATGTACAAGTTTTCATATAAACATCTTTTCATTCATTTTAGAAATACATAGGAATGATATTTCTAGGGAAATGGTAATTGGATGTGTAAATATGTAAGAAAGTATTAAATTATTTTGCAAATTAGTTGTACCATTGTGTATTCCAATTAGCCATGTCTGAGGGTTCCAGTTGCTCCATGCCCTTGTAAGTACTTGATAGTATCAGTCTTTCTATTTTCAACCACTTATTTCTATAGCTTCCAAAAGCACAATATACCTACCTTCCGACAGCCTTGTGGGGGAGCAGTGGAGAGCTCATCAGCTCTCTGCCATTCATCCGTCCTCTCCTTCTGCTATTGTACTTTCAATTTGGGGTTTCATTATAAAATGTTGGTAGTAGTATGTCTTGCTTTCAGAGGATGTGAAATTCCACTTTGCTTGGCTATCATTTCAGACACCATTATTTCAGTTACTTTTTACTCTGGATATAGCTGGTCTCTAAAAGGGAGACTTTTTAATTACCAAAACAAACCCTGCAGAAGGAGCATCCTGCCAAGGATGGGACAATGGGACAAACCTGCCAACTGACCAATGGCTGTGTATGGAGTGTCGGTGATTCAGAGCAGCTGATCAATCCATTGCTCATGGCCATGTCACCCGGATGTGTGTGTGAGTGGAGGTAGTGATTTCTTTGAGTTACCAACAAGGGTTGCCCTTCTTAGCTATACGCACAGGTTCTCATTAGTCTATTCAATAAGTAGTACTTGCAGGCTGCCTATGTATCAGTCTTGACTCTGGGTACCAGGTATGCAAGCACTGAATAGACTAAGTCCTTGCCCTTACGGCACCTGGATGATGCTGGGAGGAGAGCAGTGCTTTAAGGATGAGCCAAGTAGGACTGGCCCACACAGTTAGAGTAGCTGCCACTTCGTTTAGCCGGGGAGGATTCTTGGAGAAGATAACACCATAGTATAAAGGACACTGCCTTGTCAGCTCTCATCAGAGAGTTTATGAGGGCGGGCTCCTTTTTTGGAAGGGAGTTATCAACAACCACAACTCCATCACTGGCTTAGCCGAGGAAGGGAAGCAGAGGGAGAGGACCTAGGACAGGGAGTCGATGAGCTCTCTACTGCTCGCTCTACAAGGCTATCAGAAGGCAGCCCTTCCCCATAGCTAAGAAGGCACATCTCAAAGAATGGTGGTCCTTTCTAGTCTCAGCCATGGACACTTCTAGATTCTTTTATCTTAAAACCTCTTCTGCTGCTCTAGTCCAGAGAGCTGCCAGGTCCAGGTTGTTACCAGGAGGCTTTTGGGTAATTGGCCAGTCTCCTTAAGGTCTCTCTACCTGTAAACTTGCCCTCTTTCTTCCATTTCCATAGGCAGAGATTTCTAAAATCACAGGCCCATTACTTCCTTGCTTAAACCGCCAAGTATCATTATTAAACCTAACTTCTATAGCTTGATGCCTAAGTTACTGCTATGGTCCCAGTACTGTCTCCTCCTGTCTCTTGTGCTCTTCTTCCTGACTGTATCAATTGTATTAGCTGTCAAGTTATTTCCAGAATGTATCCTGCTCTTGTGTCTTTGGTTTCCACAGACTGAGCTTTTTCATCATCCCTGGAGGATTCTATTGACCATCTTATGATCAAGACTCAAGAAAGCTTTCCTCCCTTCCTATAACCCCATATGAATATTTCCCCCAGTACCCTCAAAGTGCCTGCAAATCTCCATTACAATCATCATAATGTCACAATTGCTGTCGGGTGTACACACCTCTCTTTTAACCTGTACGTTGAGACTGAAATTGCTGGTTATTCTTTGTGTATCCCTCCTGCAGGTACCAGTGCTGTCCTAGTTGATGGACAGATAAGACAAAGAGAAACCGAGTGAATGATTATGCATATTAATGCATGAAGGGAGGGGTGAATGATGGTGGCTAATGCTCAACTTTCCAGGGGAGGTAAACTACACTGAGGCTGAAAACACAGGCAAGAGTGGCTTTTCGTTGGACAAGAAGGTGTAGCTTTGGTGTCTGGAAACCTGTGATTCGTTTCTCACCGCATCTCATGTAGCAGTCAAAAGGAGTCTCATTCACATTGCCTTAGGGACCAACCTGGGAAACCACCTTTTCTCTTTTCACTTCATGAATCCTGGAAAGATCTTCAAATGATTTCATATTTGCTCTTCCTGTAAGCAGCCTGAGGTGACCTGAGAAGATGGTACACTATTCTCTTCACCCAGTAAACCCTACAAAAATTATGCAAATCAAAAGATTCAAAGCTTCAAGTTCACCTTAAGAATACCCATGAAACTGCCCAGGCCACTAAGGGTATTCATATCTGAAAAGCCATTAAGTACTTGAAAGATGTCACTTTAAAGATGCAGGTGCTGTTCTGGTGGCATAATGGTGGAGTTGGTAGTGTGTCCAGGCCAAACAATGGGGCTGAACACAGTGTCAGTAGCTAAAAATCGAGTGTTGATTTTTGCTGCACATGCTTAAAAATGCAGAGAGTAATGCCAAACTTAAAGGTTTAGATATAGACTCTCTAGTCACCAAACACACCCAGTCAACAAAGCACCTGAGATGCCCTGAAAAATTTACATGAGCTCCCCAGAACACATTGAGATGACCCTCACTGAAAAGGAACAGATGTTCCAAAGCCAGAAGAGGAGTTTGCACAGAAGAAAAAATATATCCTAGAAAAGAACTGAAGAAACAAAAACTTACGACATGGGAATACATTCGGCATAAAATAAATGCAGATGCTAGAGGGGTGAGTGGGAGTGGGTGGGGGAGCACCCTCTTAGAGGTGAAGGGGAGGAGGGATGGGGTGGGAGGATCATGGAGGGAGGACCAGAAAGGGGGATAATATTTGAAATGTAGATAAGTAAAATAATTAAAAAGTTTTTAAAAATTAATATTTTTACACTTCTTTATTTTGTATGTATGTGGGGTATGCGTGGGACATGGCATATGTATGCGTGCCAGAGGACAATTTGCAAGAGTTGGTTCTCTTCTTCTATCATGTGTGTCCCAGGATTGAACTTAGGTTGTCAGGTGGTGGTCACCTTTACTCATTAAGCCACCTTACTGGTCCTGGTATTTACCTTCTAAGAGCTCTCAAAATCTCTCAAAATGGGTCTTTCCTGTGTGGAAGCTGAAAGAGCTAGGCTTTTCAGCATAGTCATGCCCTAGTGCCTCCCCCACACTAGGAATGGGTACAAGTGTTGTGCCAGCCTTGGTGACAAGGAGACTCTGCAGATCCACTGAATGCTTGGGACAGACAGAGGAAAAGATGGAGAAGCAGAGAAACTGTGTCAAGCAATTCCTAGGGTCAGATGAAACAAATGTTCTTGAGTCGTGCAGCTGATAGAACATGAGGGAGGGTGACATCACTGCTCGAGTCTATTATGTATGACATTGATGATGTCTGCTGAGAAAGTCGAGGTTCAGAGCCAATGAGATGGCTCAACCGGTCAAGTTGCTTGTCACCAAGCCTGATGACCTGAGGTCAATCCCCAGGATCCACATGGTAGACAGAGAGAACTGACTCCTGAATTGTCCTCTTCCACAGATGTGCATGGCACATGCATGCATGCACATACATGCACCTGCCCGTGTATGCACCTGGACATGTATGCACCTGCAAACGTATACGTATACACAGTAAATAAATGACAATACTTTTTTTTTTGTTTGTTTGTTTCGAGACAGGGTTTCTCTGTGTAGCCTTGGCTGTCCTGGAGCTCACTCTGTAGACCAGTCTGGCCTCGAACTCAGAAATCTGCCTGCCTCTGCCTCCCAAGTGCTGGGATTAAAGGCGTGCACCACCACCGCCTGGCTAATACTTTCTTTTCTTAAAAGAGGTTCAGTTTGTTGAAAGCCTACCGGTGGAGAGGATGGGAGCAACCTCCAGTGAGCGACTTAACCTTCCTTGTCCTCTACACTCAGTTCTCCATCTGTGACTAAGGAGAGTAAGCTGACCCACACAGGGTGGGTGTGGACTGTGGCCCACTGACAGCTCAGTCTGGAAATCCTACCACAACTGAGCTCCTCACTATGTGTCTCTGTGGAGCTTGTCATGGGAGTGTGGTTCAGTCTGCTCCTGGTTTGCTAGCCTTCCGCACAGTAGGCTGGCTTGCTCACCTGCCGCACAGTAGGCTGGCTTGCTCGCCTGCCGCACAGTAGGTTGTCTACTCATGGAAACACCTGTACCTAGCCCAAGAGAAGAAGCAGAAGGCTGGATGGCAGTTAAATTATAGGCTCCTTTCTTCTTTCCTTCTTCAGGATGCTAGGATGCAGACCATCCATCGTGTTGCTCATCCCAGGACTACCTGTAGCTTTGAGGATTCCATATTTAGCAAGTCAGTAAACAAAGACATTCTTTATGGGCAGACAAACAACTTCTAGATCAACAAATGTTGGCATAATAAGATGTTCCTTCAGAAACAGGACCCAAACAACAATGAGGAAAAGATGCAGGGGGCCCCCACAAACATCATGCACCAGCGAGGGAGTATAAAAGGGAGATGCTACACTCAGGCAGCACTCACTCCAAGGCAGAGGTATCTCCACCATGTCTGGCTGCTGTTGTTCTAGGAAATGCCCCTCCCTGCCCGCTGTCTCTCTGTGCTCTACTGAGGTGAGCTGTGGAGGACCCATCTGCCTACCCAGCTCCTGCCGAAGCCAGACGTGGCAGCTGGTGACTTGTGAAGACAGCTGTGGGTCATCCGGCTGCGGCTCACAATGCTGCCAGCCTTCGTGTTCCGTGAGCAGTTGCTGCCAGCCTGTGTGCTGCGAGGCCACCCTTTGTGAGCCCTCTTGTTCTGTGAGCAGCTGTGTTCAACCTGTGTGCTGCGAGGCCACCGTTTGCGAGCCTTCCTGCTCTATGGGCGGTTGCTGTCAACCTGTGTGCTGCGAGGCCACCATTTGCGAGCCTTCCTGCTCCATGAACACCTGTGCCCAACCCGTGTGCTGTGAGGCCACCATGTGCCAGCCTTCTTGTTCTGTGAGCAGCTGCCAGCCCGTGTGTTGTGAGACTGCATCCTGCCAGCCTGTCCTCTGCTTGCCCGCCACCTGCCAGCCAGTGATCTGTGAGCCCAGCTGCTGCTCAGCTGTCTGCGCTGTGCCTGCTTCCTGCCAACCAATGATCTGTGAGCCTGTGGTTTGTGAGCCTGCTTGCTGCCAGCCAGTGTGCTCAACACCTAGCTGCTGCCCATCTGTCTGCTCTGCAGCCAGTAGCTGTCAGCCAGTCGGCTGTGACTCCACTCCCTGCGAACCACCTTGCTCAGAGGCCTGTGTTTGTCCGCCATCTGCCTGTATGGCTCTGGTGTGTGAACCTGTTTGTCTCCGTCCTGTTTGCTGTGTTCAGGGCCCCTGTGAGCCACCGTGTGTCTCTAGCAGCTGCCAAGACTCCTCA
The DNA here is from genome assembly GCF_008632895.1 of Mastomys coucha. Lineage (NCBI taxonomy): Eukaryota > Metazoa > Chordata > Mammalia > Rodentia > Muridae > Mastomys > Mastomys coucha. Next base: position 96,002,641 of record NW_022196911.1, on the reverse strand, counting down.
TGCTGTGTCTCCAGTATCTGCCAACCTGTCTGCCCTGAGCCCAGTCCTTGCCTGCCATCGGTGTGTGTGCCCACCCCATGCCAACCTTCCTGCTACATAGTCAAAAGATGCCGTTCTGTCTGTTGTGAGCCTATTTCCTGCCCAACTCCCTCCTGCCAACCTGCTTGCTGCCGTCCGGGGTCTTCTGCATCTGCCATCTGCCAACCAGCTTGCCCCCCTCGGACTTTCTACATACCTAGTTCCAGCAAGCCGCCTTGTAGTCCAGTTTCCTGCCGCCCTATCTGCCGTCCCATCTGTTCTGGACCCATCACCTTCAGGCAGCCATACGTGACATCCATCACTTACCGCCCAGCCTGCTACCGCTCCTGCTATTCCATACTACGTCGCCCTACCTGCCTAGCTTCGTACTCCTACCGCCCTGTCTGCTCCCGCCAACCTTGCGCTGATTCTGACGACGATAAGCGTGATAGCAAAAAGTCAACTTCCAGTCAACCCGACTGTGCAGATACAACACCCGGCAAGACAGAGGTCTCAGATGAGACTCCCTGTCAGCCCTCTGAGATCAAACCCGCCAGCCCCATCACCCGTGAGGCTGCAGCCCCCCAGTCTGCAGCCAGCAAGCCTGCTGACCGCTGAGCCAGCTCCAGCTCACCAATTCCTGCAACGCAACAGTCAAAAGCCAGAGAGAAACCCGGAAAACCCCGTGCACAACTCATTACAACCTAGCTAGAACCGTGTTCATTCTACACTGCCAGACACCACTTGCTTATGCTTTAGAGAACTCATCAAATGTTCCAGCCTTCTGGTGGTCCCAGTGAAGACATCTTCCCCTGGACAGAGGAAGGAATGCTGTCTTCTATTGCCAGCACACTGAGAACTGCTTGACCACATCACTGGGCTCTTTCTAACTCAAGATGCTTTCTGTCCTCATGTATTGTGTTCCTTGGGAGCATCTGCAGTGATATATATATATATATATATGTGCAATAAAAGTGGCTAAGTTGAAGTGACACATGGTTCTTGCTTTTCTTGGAGAACCCTCCCCTGACCATCTATCCTTTCATCTGTCCCTTCTTTCTATTCCTCCCTCCCTTCTTCCTTCTATCCTTCCATCTATCCCACTGCCCATTTTCCCTCCTTCCTTCTCTCTCCATCCCTCCCTGTCTCTTTTCCTCTCTTCCGTTTTCTATTCACCTCTCCCTTTTCAATCTCTCCTTCCTTTAATTCATTCATGACTCAATCTCTCTCTCCATCCATTATTCCTTCCATGTACGCTTTCCTCCTTCCCTTCTTTCTTCTTTCCTTCCTTCTCTCCTTTCCTCTACCTTCCCTCTCTTTCCACTCCCTCTGCTTTTCCTTTAAAGCTGTTATTGTTCCATCTATTCTTTCCTTCTTCACTCCCTCTTTCTCCTTCCCTCTCAAAGCTTCTACTGTTCACCGGATTCTTTAGATTCTTCATTCTTTGCTTTCTTCCTTCCTTTATTTCTTTCTATTCTTCCTCCCTCACTTTCCACTTTTTTCTCTACTTTCTATTCTGCCTTCTGTTCTTCCCACTCCTCTTCCTTCTTTACTTCCCCTTTTTTCTCTTTCCTTTTAAAGTGTCTATTGTTATCCCTATCAAGTCTTCCTTCTTTCCTTTCCTTCTCTCTTCCCCTCCCTCGCTTCCTCTGCCTCCTTATCCCACCTTCCCTTCCTTTACTCTCTTATTCCTCTTTTCTTTCCCTTCATTTCAACACTCCTCCCTCCCCTTCCCCATCCCTCTGTTACTTCCTTCCTTCCTCTCTCTCCTTTCCTCCTTGTTCTTATTTCTTTCTATCCCTCCATCTTTCTTCCCTCCTTTCCAACCTACTCATCTTTCTAATTATGCATCTAGCTAGGCAATCAGTGGTGCTTATAGACTTGCTGCTAGGGAAATGACATGGATAGTGTTATGCTCTAGGAATCAAAAGACAGAAGTCTCAGTCCCCAGTCTTCAGGGAAATCACTCTGTGGTATGGTGACACATGTCAATGAGACAGTTTACTATATTCTTTTATGCAAAGCAGAGAGCTCCTATCATTTGGTACAAGTAAGAATTAACCAGGTGCAGAGGAGGAGCTCTCTAGAAAGGAAATTTACAGACAGATGAGCAGGGCTGGGAGCCAAATGTCCACTAGGCGATGCTTGGGCAGTGGTGTCCTTAGAGAAGTGAGCCCTGACAGTGGGTAGCAGGCAATGATCTTCCCACAGAGGGCCTTGTGTGCTAGATAGATGCTTGGTTTGGTGAAGAGCTTATGTGAAGTCACTGAGAGGCTGTATGCAGGTCAGGGGCATGAAGGAAAATAGGTTTTGGAAAGTCTCTCAGGGGGAAGACATGGTCCTGGATGTAGAGAAATGGAAGGAAACACATGTCTTTGGAGGTCAAAGAGGATTGAGAACAACAAATGGGAGTCTTGCTTGCAGTAAGGAGGGTTGAGCAATGGGGAATCTTTTAGGAGAGTGTTGTGTTCTGAGCCCCACAGACACTTGTTATCTAAACATTGTCTCCTACATCTGAAGCACATAATCTTTTTAGTCACATCCTTACTTCACACACAGAATAAAGGGTCTCTCCTCTCCTCCGGGTCTAACATGAACAATCATAAGCACAGGATAGGATAGACCAGGACTTCTCAGCTTTGTCACGACTGACATTCGAATGGGACATTAATTTGCTGAGAAATCTTGGAGATCATCAAGCAGAATTCCTGGTCTCTACCAGTCAGGCATTGCCAAACATCCAGAGGGAGTTGTGAAACCAACCATTGGGGAATCAGATTAGGCAACGGCGGAGGGAGAAAGTCAACAGCGATACTTACCTGCACATGGGCATTGGTTGGAGTTACTGTCACGACAGGACATAGGATTGGCTCTATCTCCTTCAGGTGAGGACTGAGGCAGGGTTACCATTCTCCGTGCCAGGCATGAGACTTAATGTTTCCTGTGAGTCAGTGTTATTCTTTAAGGTAAGATTTCTCCCTGCCCAGTTTCTCTTCTATGTGTGAGATGAAACATCCGAAGGTCAATCAAGCCAAGTGCCAATGAAGAGACAAGTAAAATGTGGTTTAATTAACACAAGGAAGTATTATGTTGAAGTGAAAAAAAGGGTGAGCTCTAATAATGATGTTGATTGATTTAAAGAATTCCTAGAAGATGATATTTATATTTAAAGTATAAAACAACCCATACATATATATGTATGGATACACATGCACATATAAATACACAGGTACAAAGATATATATCTTACATGAAATATATATATATATGAAATATATAAATATATGAAATATATATTTCAGGATAGTTACAGCTAGTAAATAACATAAATTATTTAAACAGGAAGCTGGGTCCAAAGTCTGTTTTTTTAAAAAAATTATTATGAATCACTATACTAGATTAAGAGAGAGAGAGTGAGAGAGAAAGAACCAGAGAATGTATGCTATATATATCCATATCTGTGTGTGTGTGTGTGAGTGTGTGTGTTATGAGTGTATATGTGTGTGTTATGAGTGTGTGTGTGTGAGTGTGTGTGTGAGTGAGCATGCACAGGTGTGAGCTTGGCCTGAAGCCAGAGGAGGACTTCACTTGTCCTGCTGGATCACTCTGACTTGTTTACCTGACACAGGGCCTCTCACTGAAGCTAAGGTGGTGACCACCAAACGCTAGTGATCCTTGTGTCTCAAATGCTTAACAATCTTGAGGTCACGGGGGTCCACGGCCATGGCTGGCTTTTTAATGTGGCATCTGAACTCTGGTCCTCGTGGTTGTATAGCGAGCTCTCTAAATACTGAGTCCTCTCTCCAGCCCCACGACTGTATCTCTTGCTGTAGTCACGCAATGTCTTTGAATGATGTTGCAGGTGTCTTCAGAACTTTCAATCACAGTAAGTTGATAGAAAATAAAAATTTTCTCTCAACTGGGGTATTTTACCTTTTTAAAAGAAAAAATAAAAGCAGAATCGCTTGGAGAAAAATAGATGAGAAATGAAGCCTTCTCTTGATGCAACTGGGGTGGTTCTGCATGGAATTTCAGCTTTCAAACTGAAATTGATGTTATATTTCAAGTATTTATATGTTTCTTAGTCTGGTTGACTTCTTTGGTGAGACTAAACGTATTTCTCTCGGGGGATGAGGAACTTTGGGGTAAGCATATTCTAGAATAAAACATATTCCTCAGCTTTCCAATTATCAAAATTATAGGGGTACACAACAACTGCAGTTTTAAAGATGACAAAATGAGACCATGAGGAGAAGGAAGCCAGGAACCATCCACAACACGATGGAAAAGACAGTGGTATCGATGGGCTCTTTAATGACCAGGGTGAGTGTCTCCCAGGTGCAGCTCTCTCCAGGAGTTTCTCTTCTTTCAAGACAGAGGCAGAAGAGGGAGCCGAAAAGACAAGGTTCCACAGCGGCTCCTGTGCCAAGATCCTTCCAGAATCCCCAGATATTTCATCTGTTTTGGAAGCAGCCAAGTTAACCCAAGAAACATCAAGGCAGCTTATGATGTCCTGGTTCTTTGAAGATGTGGGCAGTGAGCTATTGTGCTCCATGGAATGAACTGCAAATCCGGAAGTCAAGACTAGCCCTGACTGCTGCCCCACACCATCACCCTTCCACTCCATCACAAGCCTCAGCAGGAACCAGGCCAGGATGTGCACTTGTGTGGAATGCTGGAATCAGTCGGTGGTGCAGCCACACATTTGGGCCCAGAGGAAAAAGAGACAGGTCCAGAGAGAGCATCACAAATTCTTCTGGTAAGAGATTGCTTGAACTTTAAAATGCCTTGCAGAGATGACCTGGTATTTCTGGTTGTTGAAGTTTTATATTTGTGGGATTCATAAGCTGTTGATTGCCATTTTATGAGTTTAATATCCCTTCATGAGGGGGCTGGAGAGATGGCTCAGCGGGTAAGAGCATGACTGCTCTTCCTGAGGTCCTGCGTTCAAATCCCAGCAACCACATGTTGGCTCACAACCATCTGTAATGGGATCCAATGCCCTCTTCTGGTGCGTCTGAAGACAGCTACAGTGTACTCATATACATAAAATAAATAAAATCTTTTAAAAAATATTCCTTCATGAAATATTTAAAGGTTTGTTTTATTTCCCCAGAGATTTTTGAGAACTCTCTCATACCTCAGTGCAGGCTGAACTAGAACTCATTATGCAGCCCACACTGAGCTTAAACTTACCGTAACCCTTCTGCCTCAGCTTCCCAAATATCAGAATTAGAGGGGTAAGCCACCATGCTTGACTAAATGTTTATGTTTTAAATTTCCAAATGATAAAATCATTGTTGGGTATATTACTAAATGGAGGTAAACATTCGACTCGTTTGATCCAGCTAACTTCACACTGCACTGGGGAGATGTTCTGTCACAGGGCCTAGACATACTGCTTATGGGCCAGCCATGCTGTGGGATTGTCATCCAGCAATCTGTACCTGCTGGCCCTAGTGCTCTCTGTGACTCCTCAGGAGATCCAATTGAGCAGAGATTTGGGGACCAATCATTCTGGATTTGAATTTTGTTTTAATCATAATTTAAACTCTGAAATTTGTCTTGTTACTTTTAAAATAGGGATGTCAACCATACTTACTAGCTGAGGTTGTTTCAAGGATAAATGAAAGATGCCACCAAAAGGCTCAATCAGACCTGGTCACTGTGCCAATGGAAGCCATTACAACGGTTCATTGTTGGCAGCAAATCTAGAGTTAAGTCCGAAACGCAGATGTGAAGATTCTAGGGAGAGGAGCACCCATAAGCATCCTTGGGATCCACAGACTAGTTTTTTGTTCTTCATCTTTCCTATCACACCTTCTCTTTGAATACTGTCCGTGCTCCACCTCGTCTGATGGTACAGAGCTTTGTCCTAGAGGAAGAGTGGCTTCCTCGTAGAGGAGGCCTCCTGATGAGAGGGTACTGAGGAAGAGCTTGGCTGAGGCTGAGGAACAACCCGTAAAAGAGACAGCTCATCCCAGAGTGCATCCAAATTCGGCCAAGAAAACTCCCAGTGGGGGCCTCTTCCAGGACTCCTAAAGCCCTCACCTGATGTTTATACATAAATGAATAAGAACGCCAACAAGGAAAGATGCTGTAGGCAGGGCCAACGCCCCAGGGAGGGACTATAAAATCCCCTTGGAATCAGATGCCTTTTTCAAACGGATGGCACTTGCAGCCTCTCAGCCTGGCTAGTAGGAACACCATGGCAGACAGCTGTTGTCCTGGAACCCCCACTGCTGTTCCAGCTGTGCCTGCCATCTCTACATGTCCCAATGTTGGTGGCAGCATTAGAAATACTATCTGTCTGCCCAGTTCCTGCCGGTGTAGGACGTGGCAACTGGTTACACATCAAGAAAACCATCAAGGACCAGACAGTGCCCCAGTTAGCTCTCAACCTGATTCTCGTCCATCAACCTGCTTCCCAGAAACTTCCTGTGTGGGTTTTGTTTGCCAACCCATAGGTTTGCACACAGCCTGCTGTGCATCTGACACGGGTGGGACTCCTCATCCTGCTGCCTCACGCCAGCCCTCCTGTCTGGAATCTGCCGGGTGTCACACGATGTGCTATGAGAACAGCTCCTGCCGCCAGGGATCTGCCTGCACATCAGGGTCATGCCAGACAGCATGTGGCCCTTCAGCTTCCTGTGATGATGGATCCTGCCAGCCATCCTGCTCTGAAGCAACATCCTGTGCTGAGACCCCATGTCTACCAGCCAACTGTGAGGCTGGCTCGTGCCAACCAACCAGCTGCCAAGGAGAGTCATGTCAACCCACCAAAGGTGAAGGTCAGCTCTGTCAGTCAGTTTATTACCAACCTATCTGCTATGTTCTTGAGTCCTGCCAGTCATTTCCCTGCATGCCTGCCTCCTGCCAGCCATTAACTTGTATGTGTTCTTGCAGTCAAACTTGCTGTGTGCCCTCCCCTTGCCAGTCACTTCACTGCCAAACAACGCCTATAATCTCCTTCATCTGCCAGGCAGTGGCTCCCTGCCAGTCCCCCTGTTTTGTAAGGAGCAGTGGTAAATCGGCTTCGTGTGTTATGATTTCTGGCCAACCGATTTGTGGTGGACCCAATCCTGATCAGAGTGGCTGCCAATCTCCTTCCTGCCAGCCCCCTTGCTGTGTGACTGGTTTAGGCAAACTTTTCAGCAGTGACCCCGATTGCTGTTCACCAACCTCTCTGGACATATGCCATGCGGGCACCTCTGGGCCCACTTCCTGACAACCAAGCTGTGAGTCCAGCCTCCCTAAGGCCAAGCTTCATTATGGAACTCTCTTCATAGCTCTTCTGAGGGTGTGATATAGTCCACAGACATGGAGCCATCCGGCGGGTGCCCGCCTCCAGCCCTGCACAGTGGTGGCTTCCTCTCTGACTTCTCCAGACTTCAGATCTACATTCTCTCCAAATGCTGAGAGGCAGAACTGTGTTAGCTCTGAGGAGAGCTTACCCAAGGGTGGCACGTCAGCAGGCATGGTCTGCCTTCCCAGCATGCATTTCCTGATGTCAGTCCATTTCATGTCAGCAAAGCCTTCTCTCCAATTCTCCTTTCTTTTGATTTTGCCTGGTCTTTCTGGAGATGCTTTTGCTGTCGGCTGCTAATAAAAATCTGAGTGGTTAAGTTTACTGAATAAGACTTACAAGCTGCTTTCATTTAGGTCACGTTTGAACACACTGACCTGGAGCCCTCTGGTTGGAAAATCTGCATTACTCTACATGGGTAGCAGGTATCTGGAACTACACATGCTCAAGCTGGGAGAAAAGACAAGTAACTAGCTTGTTTCTAACCTTCTTATCACCAAGAGTTCTTTGGAGCTGAGTGGCCTTAGTTTCCTCATGATGAGTGGATTTGAAAACCCTAAACAGAGATAATTCAGGAAAACTATAGATGAACATAAACCTATGGACTGAGTGTAGAACAGCATGCCTTTAACCCCGGTGCCCTGGAGACTGAGAGGATCATGAGCTCCAGGCTGCTCAGGGTACATAAGGAGATCGCAACAATAGTGCAGGAGGCCAGGGATTCAGCAGGGTTGGGAGCGAGCTTGCCTGGAGTGCAGGAAGCCCAAGGTTAGACCCCAAGCTCCTCCTAAAACTAGGCATGGTGGTGGTGCATACCTGCAATCCTAGCACCTGGGAGGAAAAAACCAGTAGCTGAAGGTCATCTTCAGCTACACAATGAATTCCAGGCCACCTTGGGCTACCGAGACCTCCAATCTAACCGAATCAAAACCAGAATCAAACCTGACCACATATAAATATGTAAATAAATCAAGAGATATTGGTCATACAGGACAGCTTAAGGATAATTCACCTAATAATAGTCACCCCCCAACCCCATCCCCTGAATCAGGGTTTCTCTGTGTAGCCTGTCCTGGAACTGACTCTATAGAGCAAGCTGGCCTCGAACTCAGAGATCTGTCTGAGTAACAGGATTAAAGAGGTGAACCACCATTGCCTGTCTAAGGGGTTATTTTTATACAATAAATTTATTTAATGGCTGATTAAAAATAAAACTAAGTATACTAAATATGTTTCTTTATTTGGGCAAGATTCTTGACAGGTATACATTGACTAAACAGAGTCCTGTGCAGAAATGATTCCCTACTCATGCAGACAGGTTTTGATTACACTTTGCTTATTGATAGAATAGTTTAATTCAGAAAGTTTGTACATCAAAAAGCTTTGAGTTTGTCCAGGCATCGAATTTTAGCTCTACTTTATAGCATTGCAAAGCTTAGATGGCCAGTGGTTCTCTCTCACAATGGCATTGGGCAGAGAGAGCTCTTCATTCAGAGCTACACAGTCACATCTGAGAACTTCCTGTCACACACCCAGTGAAATGATGAAAGTGTTCCTAAGCACCAGGGTGGACTTCTTATGACAGCCCATCTTCTCGGCCACCATTTGTACTGCCACCCATAGCTGCCCTCTGTACACCCTGACATTGAGCAACAGGTCTGCAGGACAGTAGTAGCCTACACAATTACCATAGTATTCAGGTAAGTAAAATCTCATTTAAAAGAGTGGGTAGAAGTCTACACTAGCAATCTACCCATGTTAGCTAGCTATGGAAACATTAAGACGTTGATTCAGATATCCCTATGCAATCTACCTAGTCTGGAGATCAGTCTGGAACGTGCCTACACAGTACAAAGTTAAGCTGACCAAGTCTGAGGAAGATGCTGTTATAAGAGTCAAACTGGGAAGGCTACAATTAGTGCTATTCTGAGAGAAAAGCATCCAGTTTACCTATAGGTGTACTGTGATAAAACAACCTTTAATACATTTAAAGTTTAAAATGGAACATCATTTTTCCTTTCCAGAGGAAAACAAGAAAACACTGAAGACTAAACAAAGTTATCATATGGATTGTCAACTCTAAATAAAATCCTGCAGGTTCTGTTGACTCTCCCAATGAGTGGCAAGGCTCCAGTCATCTTTAGCATGGTGATTTTTTTCCTCCTTTGTAGTCTTGGCTAAGACTTGAACTCACTCTGCCTGCCTCTTGCCCCCCAAATGCTAAGATTTAAGGCATGTGCCTCTGTGTTCCTCCTATTAGGAGAGGAGCTAATAAATTTACATTTACTTATTATTTTGCATATGTGTATGTGGCAGGCACATGCTGTGATGACTGCTTGGAGATTAGAGGACAACTTGATCCCCAGGGCCCACATGATGAATGAGGAGAATTGGCCCCACCCATATACAATGGAACTAGAGAAAGAGAATGTGTTGTCAGATGCCAGCTGTTCATATTTACATAGAGACGTTGTAGCATCTCTGGTTTGATATACAGAGAAGAAAAAAAGAAAAGAAAAGAAATCCATGCACTACTACACAGGGGCCCAGAACCTTTCTGCTTTCAGCAGAATGACAAGAACAGGAGGGTCTCCCCTTTACAAAACACAACTGCAATGTTGATTCCATATAGGTTCTTATGACAGGAAGGGATTATAGAAAAATGTGGAGTTTTGGGATATGGCTGTCTAGCCTTATATAACTCATCTTATTTGCAGAAAAGACTATTCTCTCTCTGTTGGGTGACCTTAGAACTTCTGTCAAAAATCAGCTGACCATAGGTATTTGTGTGATTTCATGAATCAGTTTTCAGGTCTGCCGTTGGTTGATGTGTCTGTCACAAGTATCCATGATTTGTAACTGGAGTCTCAAATGAAAGTTAGGAACAGGCAGAGATGAAGAGCCGTCTGCTTTGGGGAGAGAAGAGATGGAATCTTAGATGTAGGTTGCCTCTTACCCTTTCCTGCTGGAGATGCTCTACAATGTTCCTTATGTTACAGTGTTTCAGGGGAGAGTCCATCTCCTCCAACCCTTCCATTAGCCCTACCAGATGTCAGCATGCCTGAGTTTCCAAATTTCATTTCGCAATATTTTCAACCTATCAAGTTTATTTTGATCAATAAATGAATTAGGCTTTGCAATGCTGGGGACTGAAACTATAGTTTCTGCACATCTTAGGCAAGTGCTCCACCCTGCACTATAGCCTCAGCTCTCCATTTACTCTTGCCTTCAATGCAAAGTTCAAAGGGTTGCCTTGAACTTACTTATTGTGGACCCCAGGCAGGTCTTGAACTTAAGACCTGCCAATCTTCAATCTCCCAAGTAGCTGAAATTAGCAATTTCAGCAATTGAAATTTAACCAGCAACTGGGCTACCAGGTCTGATTGTCTTATTCTTTTCATTGTTTCAGTTATGGGTCTCTCAACTTACTGCTCCTCTGCCAGCACACTAACCGTGGGCTCCAAACACAACGGGTAAAAGGGATGGGTTGGGAAGATCTGTGGTTTGTTGTTGTTGTTGTTGTTGTTTAAATCGTGCTTGGCGTCAGGTCTGATAATGTAGTACTTATTGGAGTCCTGTAGGGTTGCTAGAACTTGCCCATAAAACATCTGAGCCTTCTGTTATAAACAGTGTTCAGCCTGAACATGCTCATAAGAAAATTCCTATTTGCACTTAAGCCTGGAACAGAGAAACAATTTTCAAAACACAAGAAGAGCATGCCAGTGCCCAACATCTACAATAGACAGGTGTTCCTCCTTTTCTTCCTCCCTCCCTTCTTCTTCTCATCCTTCTTCCTCCCTTACTCTTCCTTCTATCTTCTTTCCTTCCTTCTTTCCTTTTCCTTTTTTTAACATCTGCTTTGGCTCTTTACAGAAATGTAACTGAAATAAAACACTGCCCATGGCGGTGATGTCTCCTCTATACCCTCTCACCTCAGTTCACTTCTTTCCTCAGATCCAACCTCTCCCAAGATTCCATTGTGCAAAGTTCTTGCCACTGTTCTTTATCCAAATCTGGAGACAGTCTGAACTACCCATGAAGTGTTCAAATAAAGTTTAGTGCAGGGCTTACAAGCTTCAAGACCCACATATGCCACGTAAACTTGTGCCACTTATTCATTTTGCCTTACAGAGCTATGCATTTGGGGGCCAGGGAGGTGGCCCAGGTGGAGAAGTGTTTGCTGTGAGAGTATGCAAGCCTGCGCTTGATCTTCAGGATTCACATAGAAGGCTAGGTAGGTATAGTGATGGGTGCTTGGAATCCTAGCCCTGGAGAAGCAGATGTAGGAGAATCTGTGCGGTGAGTTGGCTGGGGAGCTGTAGGGCCCAGGGACCTTGTTTCAACAAGCAAGATGAGTGGCTCCTGAGAAATGATTCTCGAGGTTGACCTCTGGTCTTTATGAGCACACACATGTGCACATGCACCTGTATACACATAAACACATGTACACATGTGCACGCACACACATACTCACACAAACTATGCACTTTTAAACATGAATCTATTTAATTTTATTAATGCTCTATGCTACAAAAGAAATGATTTTAAAAAGTTGTTCATAACAACGAGCATGTAGTATCTTGGTAATTTTGTGGGACAGAAATGCAGGTATGGCTCAGCTGGGTACTTCTAACTTAGGATCTGAGTGAAATGCTGATCAGAACCTCCAATGCTCTGAAATCCTAACCTGGGCAGTCCTGCACCTCTGTGGCAAACTGCCCGTCTAAACCCCCCCTGACACATTTCCTACCCAGGATCTCAGCTTGAATTTGGGCTTAAATCCTCATTAGTATTGGGTGAAGTAAGACCCTAATAACAATGAAACAGGCCTGGGCAAATTGTCACTGGATTCTATCCATAACTCCATATTGTTTTCCTAAGGCATTAGGAGAGGTCTTTCAACCATCCTGCAGAGTCCAGGATCATTTCCACCGTGCTTCACCTACTGACATAATCTAGCAAAACCAAAACATTGAATGGTTTGAAGTGACTTGGTCTAATTGGTGGTATGTTTTGTCTTCTCCAAAACAACCACAAAGAGTCTTTTGAGTAAGTTATCCTAGGATTCTTTTTCCTTTTTCTTTTTCTGAAAGAAGATCAAGCTTAGAGGTACAGTCTGCAGGAATTTGAACACCTGGTGTAGTGTTTGTCTGTCTTAAACATAAACCAAGCATCTCCGGTTTTCAAGGTTTCTCAAAGACCAACCTGTGGCATTTCCAGCCTCTAACTGCTCTCTCTGGACGTAAGCATGCAGTGTGTGCAGTGATATGGACTCAGAGTTCTTGGTGTCTGTGAACTGGTTAGTCTTTAGCACACAGTCTTTCCTCGTCATCTGAAAAGACAGAAGCCATGTCCATAAGTCTCCAGCCCAGTACTTTTGCTTTGCTTCCCTTGTACAGTAGCTCTCTGTCCAACCTCAATTTCCAGTGTCCCAGTGAACCAAGGATTCCAGACTCCCTTTATGAGTCTATATCCATTTAGGTGCTGAACAGATTAGCGTTTGTGGGTCACGAGTTAGATGAGGGGTGGCTACAAATGCATCCTGAAGATAGAGGCAAATCAGCAAGCAACCAAATCAGTGTCACCCAGAGCTGCTCACTGCACAGCAAACTGGCATTTGTGTGTGTGTGTGTGTGTGTGTGTGTGTGTGTATTGGGGGCAATTATAGCTGTCATATTAAAATCAAGAGGAATTAAAATCTCCTACCATCTCCTTTTCTCTGTCTGTCTGTGTAGTGTTTTCTCTGTCTGTTTGTGTTTTCCTGTCTTTCCCATTTTCCCATTTCAGTTCATAAGGAAACATTTCAATTTTCCATTCTTCTTCCCTTATAAAGGTAACCTGTTCTTGGCATGTGTGCACGCTTTCAGTCTATGTGACACATATGTAAACATAACAGCCTTGTGCTTTCAGACAAGGTCTCATGATGTAGCCCACGTGTACTGGAACTCATTGGGTAGCTCAGGCTGCCTTGGAACTTGAATTTCTCCAGCCACTGCCTCCTATGTGCTGGGATTACAGGCATGTGCCATAGACTCTTTAGGCCATAATAATTTCTTTTTTTTTAATCAATGGACCTTCATTGAAACCCTACTTCTTCATATACTCACCTATCTAGGTGTGGGCATATTGTCTCATAGGGAATCTGCTTTGGCTTTTTAATGGATTGTTTGTATATGTATGCTCTGTTATATTTACTATTGTTAGACACTTAAGCTGAATGCTTAGGAAGATATGGGTTAGTTCTGCTGAGAATCAATCCTCAAGGGGTCCAACATCATTGAAACGTGTTCCTTTCTCTCTTAATCTTAAGGCAGAATCTGCCTTAAGATAAAGAGCTTGAGTCCTGCCTTTGGCAGTGGTAGATGAGGGATGCTTTTGTTTAAAAGGGTTCCGAAGGCTCTCTGGCCAGGTCAGGTTACAGCCACCATGAATACAGAGATAATTAAAGAAGGCAAGAATGGGTGCCCTCCTCCTCAAACTATTTATACAACTCAGGACTTCCTGCTTATGCGTTCCATGTGGAGGAAGCAGCCAGCAACCTCACTGTAGTGATGTAAATCAAGGTTTCTCAAAGGAGTTCTGAGAAGGGAGGAAATAGAGGTGGCAGTTTTGAAGTTGAGTAAAGCCTACTACTGTCTAAGGCCCACTCTCTGGACATGGGCACATTTTTGATTTTTTTTTTAATCTTTCTCTACATTATTGATGCTATATATAGTGGCTGAGGAGGAAAGGTGGGGATGACTGAAAACTGTGGATTTGATGCACAGGCCTGATAGAAACCAAAGGGCGCAGGACAGCCAGGGGCAGTTCAGATGAGAGAAGGCAACCTCAGGTTCAGGAGAGTGGATAGAAAGCTCAATACTAAGACACATGAGAGATTAAAAAATACACAGGCAAAAAGACCCAAATTCAAGCCATGATGTTCCCTATAAGGTTTGCCTGTGCTTGCACCAACATCGTACATGTAGAATAAGCCTATTTTATTCCACTTAGCTGAGCACTTCTATATATGGAATTCTCAAAGAACAAGTAAATAGGATTAAAGAGAAGCTAACCCAGAGATGATCTTTCATGTTTGATTTAAATGATAGGAACGCTGATTTAATTATGGTAGAGTCTCCAATATGCTATAGTGAAGACAGAATTTTATATGATGTGCGTGTGAGTTATAAGAAAGTGGTGAAACTAGATTATAATCTGATGGATGGAGGTACATACACACACATGCACACACATGTACACACACATAGATACACTCATATACATACACATGCATACACTCACATATACACACAGGCCACACAAACACATATACACATACACACACTTAGGCTCACACACATTCACAGACACACAGACATACAGACACACACACACACACACACACACACACACACACGGATATACTCACATACATACACATACATGCACTCACACATACACATAGATCACACATACACATAACTTATGCTTACACACAGACATATACATGCACACACACACACACACACAGGAAACATTATGATGACAATTCCACATTATCACTGTAATAATATTTCTACTTCACTGAGATTTCTCATTTTTGAAGGCCTTAGAAGATAAGAGAGAGACTAATAAACCCCAAATTTGAAGCACACTTAAAAATACTATGAAGAGATAGTATGAGCTATACCAAAATAAATTCCACCATGGATATTCATGACACAGTGGTGCTAACAAAATGCCGCCTCAAGTTGGGAGCCACAGTTAGATGCTCTTCCTGACTTGCAATTTCCCTTATAAAAGATCAAAACCAAACTCTGTAAAGTCAATTTAAGAAAAGACAGCTTGAAAATCTGAAGAACTGACAGAGATCTTGACTAAGAATATAAAAATGTGAAACTTATTGGCAGAGCATGAACACTCAAGAGTTCAGATGAGTCTGCCAGTGCCCGGCCAATGAACGGCCCTGGAGGCGTGCTGGTGGAGTTTGGTCTTGGGACTGTGAATTCCCATGTTTCCTTGTCGAGACGTTGTGCAATGAGTATATCAAATGCCCCCAACATTTTGTTCTTTTCACTTCCTGGGTTGATTCTTTGGTCATGTGGTGGGTGAGAAGTTTCTGTAAAGCTAGCGCTACCTTAAGTTAATAAACAGGTGCCCTGACTTTATAGGCTTCCTTAGCGTGTGTCGGCTCCAAGCGGTGGCTTCACCCTTGGTATGTAAACAGAAAACGAGTCTGTGAGTTTGCAAGGCTAAAGGCCAGATCCTTCCAAGTTTATCAGAACCATAAGTTCTGCCCCAAATGTCCTTTGAAGGTAGTATTCTTCAAAGGGAGCACTGTAGTTCATAGCCATATATCTGTTCTCCTCAAAGAGCTGTTTGAATGCTATGGACTTCAGAGGGTAATCTGATTGGCAGTGAACCAATCTAGTAATGACAGGCTGAGACAGAATGCGTAGAGGGCTCTAGGAATTCCAGGCATGGAAAGAATCCTCGTGAATCTTCCCGTCAGGCAGTTGCCAGATCCGGTGTTTGTCCCCTGGCTGAAAACTCACGGTTTTCATGAAAATGAACGGTCTGGTGGGTGTACCCCTGGGAAGGTCTTTTGCAGAGTTTCTCCACCTATTAGTTTTTTCCCATTCCGAGCTCTCTAAATGCTCCCCCCTCAGCAGCAAACATTACTGGATGATCAGAATGGTACTTCTGAGCATGCCTCTGCCTTTGTCATCTGTTCTCTACCTGAAGCTCTTTGCTAGGAAGTAAGATAGATTTTTCTCTGAACACAGTGGCTATTTTCTTTTGATGTGGGATTCAGTTTCTGTCAAGCACATACTTTTCGGCCTTGCTAATGCAAAATTTTAGAGGTCCTCTGGTGGCGAGTTTGTCATCACTAACATTTAGTGGGACCCTACCACTGTTGCAATAAAGCTCAGAGTAGTCTTCCTGGATGCCTAAGAGCTTTGCATTTTAGGTGTACTAGGTGAGGTCTCCAGGAAGTATCTAGATTATTTTATTATCCATTATTATCCCTCTCCTAACATATGTACCCATTTATTTATTTTGGGGGGTTTTGAGACAGCGTCTTAGCCTGTAGATCCAGCTGTGTTGGGAACTTGCTGTGTAGTCCAGGCTTGTCTTGAGTTTACAGTGGTCCTGCCATTGCCTCCCAAGTGCTGGGATTACAGACATGTGCCATCATGCCTGGCTATGCACCAACTTTGTGATATACACCTTCAGCTTACCATTAATTTTTATTTTTGTCTCTTGCCAGGAAGATTGTGATAATTGTATAATATGCCCATGCAAAGAGAGCTCATGATATGTCTTTCTTCCTAGGTTCACCTGCATGTTTCCCACTGTGGAAGGAGGCAGGAATGGCTGGGTCGTGCACCAGAGACATGAAGATTCTCATCATTCCTCTTCTGTTTATTTGAGAATTTAATTTGTTCCTATGACTTCCACAAATTTTACATGTACTTATTTCTGGAGCATTTGTACCTGAACTGGTCTCTCAGTGTCCCCCCCTTTTGTCCCACCTACACATTGATTCCTGTGTTCAATGTAGACGAGTTTTTCTTTCCTTCTTTTCTGCCCTGATTGGTTGGCAAGGCATAATCCAACTAGATATTACTGTCTTTGATGTGGATGGTTTTGATGTGAACTGTCCCCCAAAGGATTCATGTGTAGGAGCACTCAGTCCCCAGTGGGTGGCGCTGTTTGAGAAGGCTGTGCAGTTCTTAGCAGGTGGATCCTCACTGGAGTGTATCATAGGGGAAGGGGGCAGACCTTGATGTTTTATAGCCTGACCCGGCTTCCTGTTTACTCTCTCCTGCCTGAGTATAAATCCAATGTGAGGCAGCCAGCCTCTTGCTCCTGTCACCATGACTTTTCCTGCCTACTGTCATGTCTTCTATGTCATGAAAGGTCATTTCCTTGTGGAACTGTGAACCAGAATAAATCCCCTTTATTTTAAGTTGCTTTTGTTGGACTATTTCATCACAGCAATAGAAAGAGTAACTCTGACACTATGTAATTGTGATGGAAGTTTATGATTCTCACTCCTCTGGCAGGAGCCTGATATAGCTGTCTCCTGAGAGGCTCTGTCAGTGCCTGACAAATACAGAGGTGGATGCTCTCAGCTAACCATTGGACTGAGCACAAGGTCCCCAATGGAGAAAGGAGTTAGAGAATGGACCCAAGGAGCTGAAGGGTTTGCAACCCCATAGGAAAAACAATAGTACAAATCATCCAGTACCCCCAGAGCTCCCAGGGATTAAAATACCAACCAAATAGTACACATGGAAGGACCTATGGCTCCAGCTGCATAAGTAGCAGAGGATGGCCTTGTCAGACATCAATGAGAGAAAAGGCTCTTGGTCTTGTGAAGGCTCAATGTTCCAGTGTAGGGGAATGCTAGGATAGGGAAGTAGCAGTGGGTGGGTTGGTGAGCAGGGGGAGGGGGGATGGGATAGGGGGTTTTCGGAAGGGAAATGAGGAAAGGGGATAGCATTTGAAATGTAAATAAAGAAAATATCTAATTAAAAAAAAAGAATCATGCAAGTTACACACCAACCAAAGAGGTTCAATCCCAGCACTCTGGAGGCTAATGCAAGAGGGTCTTGAGTTCCAAGCCAGCTCAGACCACACAGGAAGACCCTAACCTAAAAAACAGCATCAACATTCAAGTTTTGTATTACCAAAGTATCCAAGGAAAAGTTCCAAGCAAACATTGACTACCTTATAAAGCTATATATTAAATAAACTCTCATTATGCCAGAAAAAATAATTGATTCTCACTCCTGATATGCATATTTCGTTTTTTGCTTCTATTCTTCAAGACAATGATGGCAGGCATCTTGATGATCTTGTTCACGGCTTTAATCCTGGGATCTGGCACAGTACTTATACAGTAAGGGCCCCCCAAATCCTATTGAAATAAAGGACCATTTTAACACTCAGGCAACAATCTTTGTTTTCATTTTCCATATCAAATTCTCAATTAGGAAAATGAGATCAAACTATGTGGATGGATCAGGTAATTTATAATTATTGGTAATTTCACAGCCTATATAGCTCCATCAACCCATGTTCCTTCTTTAGACATCTATGAGCAAGCAGTGTAGGGCTCCCAGTGAGCAAAGTGCCAACAGTTTGGCCTGGCTGTGGAACCCTGAACAAACTCCTCCGTCTCACTTTGTCTCTGTTGCCGCGTGTGCAAAATGGACATGATGAAATGAGGTGGGATTATGAATTAGATAGGAGGAGAAAGGATCTAGGTTCATACCTGTAGATAATCAATAGATGATGATTCCCCAGCTCATCTTTCTACTCATCATGGACCAAGGGAGTAATAAACAAACAAGATAACTTGGTGGCCCACTCCCAGAATCCTATCCTATCCTGTCCTATTGTGCCACCTGAGATCTAACTAGTCATAGGCTAGTTCTGGCCATAAACTATTCATTCCTGTCCAGAGCCAGGATCAGTTGTTTGCCTAGAATACATCTGAGTATATTGCTTATATTGATAATTATTCGGAAGATCTGGATCCATTTGGGGGGGACCACATTCATACCTGTTACATACACTAAGACTTCTGGGAGTGTTTAATTTCTTCTCTTTCTCAAATCCCACTTTTATTTCCTCAGCTTCAGTTTTGCCTCAAAACACGCAGAGACCAGGTAGATCATGGAGTCATCCTTACAGAGCTCTGTCCAGGAAAGCTAAGCTGATCCAGGGTTTGGGGCACCTCAAATCAGAAATGCTCTCTTGCAACCCTAGAGCCTGCTTCATAATCTAGTTTTTGACAGTCTGCTAGTTTACTGCCTGTTGTGGTGATAAACATGACAGACAAGCAACTTGGGGGAAATGGTTTATTTTTGCTTGTGGGTTATAATCTATTTTTAAGGGAAGCCAAGGCATGGACTTAAGGCAGGAGCTTGAAGCAGAAACCTTGGAGAAATGGTGCTTCCTGGCTTACTCCTGGGTTCATGTTCAGCTACCTTTCTAATACAGGTAAGGCCCACCTGTCCATGGATGGCACTGACCATGGTGGATTGGGCTTTCTGACTTAAATTAACAATGAAGAAAAATACCCATAGACATTCCCACACTCCTAGCCAACGCAAGCAATTCCTCTATTGAGATTCTCTCTTCTAGGGCATGTGAAGTTGACAACCAAAATTAGGTACCACACAGTTACATTACATTCTTAGGTACATCTTACATGGGTAAGACATAATTATTATTGCTGATGAACAACCCTAAGTTGTAAAAGTAACTTTTATTCATCTGTAGTACTTGTCATCTCAGAGGCTTACTGCCTTAGTCTGCTAACCTGGGCCTACTTCTGGAAGCTTCTAGCCTCTGTATAATCTAATCTAGGCCTAGACTGTGTTTAGCCTCTTGAGACTTGCTGCTGAATAAGCTCACCCCTTTCTAGTTCTTTCTGATTTCTAGCTGGCTGGTTCAACTCAGCTGTTCTGGCTCAAATTCCTCTCCAAGGTGACTGATTCAATCTAGCTTCTCTCTTGGCCTCTCCTGAATTGTTCTGCTTGGCCTTAGACTAAATTTGGCAATAAATTCTAATCTACTCCTTCTCATTCTTTGCCTCATTCTGTCTTTATCTCTAGCTTGTTCTTTCCTGCAACCCGTCTTTGTACAACTGTCCAGGTAAAACTGCCTCCTTTCTCCTTTCTTCTCTCTCTTAAATAGCCTCTCTTTTCTCTCTGTTCTTATGAGAGTTGGGTGTATCCTATTCTGTCAAATTTTTCTCAGATTTGTCATTTTGTCTGCCACTCAATTAGACATTGCTTTCAACCATTCCTTCTCTAAACTAACTTTACCTTCACTGTTTGGGATTAGAGATGTGTGCTAATGGCCTGCCTGTATTACAGCCAGAGTAGCCAAGTGACTGGATTAAAATCTCTCTACATGGAAATCTTTGAAATTAAATGCCAGAAAAAATTGATACCACAGTTACAGGCTGAATGACATTAAGGTTTTACTGGGAGGGAGACAGAGGCTTGCCCAGAGCTGGGAAGACAATGCAAAGCAATCATAAGAAGAAGAAAACAAGACAGAAGAATGAGTTCATCTTGGAAACGAGCAGTCTTAGATCTGCATTTGAATCCTTAGCTCTGCCAGTCTAGCAAACCTGAAGTCATCACTCAGCCTTTTAAGTTTGCAAAACTACAGAGTGCACTGTAGAAGAAACAGTGATCTTAAATGCGATGGGTTGGTTGCATAAAACTAGGCAATTGTCATGAAGAACTGTTTCCTGAAAGACCTTGGTTTTAGAATATGACCACATGAAGGACACGTGGTTACAAAATATGTACCCATAAGCCCTAAGGAAATAAGAGTGAGATCTCTGCATTGCCTCAGAGTGGCTCAGAAGCTCTTAAAACAGAGGAGATGGTGAACACTATCTGTGCTAGCCTTGTGGTTACCAGAAAGACAAGAAGTGAATTGTGTTGGTGTGACAAGTAGGTTGCCAGAGGCTCATCATCATTACCATCATCACCACCACCACCACCACCACCGTCATCACCATCATCATCATCATGGCTGGCCGCAGCTAGACCCACAGCAGCAGAGATGGTGGCAGGGTGTGCTTGCTGTAGAAGATGGTCCTGCCATGGGTGGCTTCACAGCAAGTTGGCTGGCCCCAGTTAGTCTGGTAACAGAGGTGTGAAGCAACTGGGAGTGCAGCATGTTTGGCAGCAGGGGTAGTAACCATAGCAGCTGGGCTGGCAGCAGGACTGGCAGCAGCTGGTCACCTGCTTGATCTCCAGCAGGTCATTCTACAACAGCTAGGCTGTCAGAAAGAGGAACAGTAGGAATGGGTCATGGTATTAGATGTGGAGGGTTGGGCTCCTGTTCAATGATCAGTTTTCCAGAATACAATGACATTTTTCTTTATGTAGGCCTTTTGTATACCAGACCTTCATAGTTTGGACCAACAAGCAGGTCTTTCCTTGTTTCTGTAATATTTCATATTCAATTTGATGTTGTCAAAGAAAACATTGCTCTCTCAATGTTATGAAGTTTTTCAAAGTAAGGATCTTAATTGAGAACAACTCATTAAAAATGTTTGGCCATCACTTGATGGTGCGATCCCTCTTGGAACCCTAGGAGACTCAGGGTGGCTCTCCCTTTAAATTTTTATTCCTTTGGCTCTACTTAGATTAGGAAGAGACTCTGGAGAGAGGCTTGGCGGTGCTCAGAGATGACCTGGATGACTAGCTCATTGTTCATTAACAGAAGCCTGACTCCACAAGCTATTCTGGGCATTTGTCTCTGTGCCAGATCCTCTACCTGGGTGTTTCAGATGCATCAAGGCAGTTTGGGGTGAGGAACTGGTGACGTAGCTCAGTTGGAAGGATGTGTTTTTAGGGTGTATGAAGCCCAGATTTCAATTCCTCATACTGCATTAACTAGGTAGGGTAGCACATCTCAGTACTTGAGAGTCAGAAGTGGAGGGCCAGATGTTCAAGATAATCCTCAGATATATAGAGCATTTGAGACTAGCTTGGGCTATATGAGATGCTGTCAAGAAAAACAAGAGTCAAATTGGGAAGATGTCAAGCACAATGCCTTCCAGTAGTAGAGCCTAGCCAGTCAGAACAGGTGGACTGAAGCAGCAGGATACCCTGGAGGGAGGAGGTATTAACAGATACAGTGATGATTTTCCTCACGATTCCCAGGTCTGAAATCAAACTAGGATGAATGCAGAATACTTTTGGTCATATAACTGCTTCCAACCTGAACAAACCGGGGTCCAGACAAGTCAGTCCTAACCTGTGTGGAAGTAGGGCTTGTGATCTTAGATCAGTGTTCCTCCTGTCTATCTGTGTTTTATTCTCTCTTGCCTTATCATTCTATCTTCTTTTATTCAAGGGAGTAGTTAAGAGGTGTTGCTATGGTACTCGACTTACCAGAGACATTGACCGGTTTACTCAGTAATCTCAATCATCTTAAATAAACATAATGATTAATTTCCAGTTTTAGAGAGCATCATGAAGTGAACACAACCATGCTGCTAGGGCTAGAGTAAGAAACTGAAATTAACTTCAAGATCTCCAATTGCATCCTCGCATCCTCCCTAAAGGAACAGAGGTCAGTGTTGACATGAAGCATTGACAGTCAGTTTGACCTTTTTTGCCTTCAATGACTCTCTTTTAGCTGACTTTAATCTAAGAGGTCATCAACTTTAGAGGTTGTGCTAAGTCGTGTTGTTAGATTCTCCACCCGCTTTGCTACAGGTAAGACTGATGATGTGTGGGTACTGATGATGCCAGTTGTTTAAGATGTTTTCCAGGGACAGATTTATTTATCTAACTTAATGGGGTTGAAGTCACTGATACTTCAACTGGGATTGTGGACATTTCCAGTGGATGACTTCTTTGAGATCAGAGGGTAGAGAACCACTCTGGTGTGCTATTTTCTTCACCTGTGTTCTGGACAAGCCATTGGAGTTTGATTGTGCATATTCAAACTGTGGGTCAGTTCACTTTGCATCCACCCACTGTGCAGGTGTCTCGGTTCACTATGGTCTTGAACATACAACATCCCTGGACTGTATCCCTGAGGAGGTAGATTTGAGAGTTTCTTCCTATGTCTTTGTTTGACTGCCTTGTGAGTTGACCCTTTCTCTTTTGCAAAGTTCCTTCTTTGAGTGACAGGCATGCTCTGTGGTGTGTGGTGCCCATTTACAAAGATAACAGTAGTACTCTTTTCCTTATTTCCCATATTATATCTAGGAAATATGTTGACTTAAGAAAACTTCAACCTTTCAGAATTTCATACATGTGTATTATATGTTCTGAGAGATCACTCATCCCCTCTGCAACTTCTCCCAGACTCCTCCACTGTGTCTCCATTCCAACTTCATGTCTTCATTTTGGACCACCAAGTCCAATCAGTACTGTTCACGTGCTGATGGAAATGGAAATGTCCACAGTCCCAACTGAAGCAGCAATGGTTTCAAGCCCATGGAGTTAGATAAATTTGTCCCTGGAAAACATTTTAGGCAACTGGTATCATCAGGCCCCACATGCCATTGGTGTTATCTATAGCAAAGCTGGTAGGAGTCTAACAACGTGGCTTAGCACAACCTCTAGAGTTGATGGTGTGTATCATCAACTTTAAGGCTATCCACTGGAGTATGGGCTATTTCCCTTGAAAATCTCTTAAGAACCTTTATATTCGCTACCCCGGAAGCCTTCACCTGTTAAAGATCATCAACTAGGGACAGGCTTCATGACTACCTCTCATCCCATGCTGGAATTATGACTGCTTTGATCTCATGCAGGTCTTGGATAGACAATCACAGCTCCTGTGAGTTCATGCATACAATGATGTCATCATGTCCAAATGGCATTATTTCACAATGATTGTTCCCAACCTCCAAAGCTAGTAAAAGGGAAACCTGTGCATAGAAAACTATAAAACATGAAAGAAAGAAATTAGATATGCTGGGGATGGAAAAGACTTCCACAATCATGGATTAATATTGAGAAAATGACCACTGTACCAAAAGTAGGCCACAGACCCAGTGCAATTCCCATGAAAATTTTACCACAATGCTTCACACAAATTGAGAAAATAATCTTAAAATTCATACCAAAGCACAGAAGACCTTGGATAGCCAAAACAATCTTTTCAAAAAATTTATTTATTTTTTATGTGCTTGATATTTTGCTTACATGTATGTGTGGGGGTGTCAGATCTCTTGGAACTGGATTTCTAGACACTTGTGAGCTGCCATATGGGTGCTGGGAATTGAACTTGGGTCTTTTGGAAGAACAGCCAATGATTTGAACTGCTGTGCTATCTCTCCGGCCTGCCCAAACAATCTTAAACATAAAAAAACACTGCTAAAAGTATCAACATCCCTCATTTCAAGTGATACCACAGACCTATAGTAATAAAGTATCCTCGTACAGGTGTAAAAAAGATACAGTAGTTAGCAGGATAGAATTAGGATCCCATGTATAAGCTGGAGATCCTAAAATTTCTGACACATGATTTTTAAAAAACAGTTCTTTGAGCTCTTGAGTATTTTTGTTGATTTTTTCAGATTGTATTTTAATTACACATTTCTCCCTTCCCTTTTCTTACTTTATAGAGAGGTATACTTTCAGTATACCTCTCTATACTCTTTATCAAATTCCTGTCCTCCTATTTTTGACACATGATTTTTTTTTTTTTTTTTACAAAAGCACCAAGAATACACATTGGAGGAAAGACAGCATCTTTAAAAACGGTAGTGGGAAACAAGATTCTTATCTCTGTATGCCCCCCCCAAAACCATCAATTCCAAATTATTGATGTTTTACAACACGATTCTAGTTTAAAATTTGAGATATTTGACTATTGTGTCTTTTTTTTTTAATAAACATGGTTAAAACATTGAGGCATTTTCAAGTGTTAGACTGATAACTGCTTTACTGAAGCAAATTCAGTCTTGAATTTGATTATGATTCACGTATGTTGCACAGGATTTCACTCATGTATATCTTATTTGGGATACATACTGACTATCCGCATATATTTCTAAACGTAATTTTCCATTCTTCCAGTTTTTAACATAGTTCTTCTAGCTCATCTAATTGAGTCAGTTCTGAGTTTGGCTTTGCTTTGTCTCCCTATATTTATTTTCTTAAAAAATGACTTTATTTCATGTGTATGGGTGCTTGAAGAGTATGCATGTCTGGCCTTACTTGTACACCTGGTGCCCACGGGGCCAGAAGAAGGTGTTGGATTTCCAGGAACTGGAGTTATGGATAGTTGTGAGCTGCCAGTGGAGCTGCTGTGTGGAGGCTGGGAATCAAAGCCAGGTCCTTAAGAAGAGTAGTCGCCGGGCAGTGGTGGCGCACGCCTTTAATCCCAGCACTTGGGAGG
>NW_022196911.1:95959316-95977418 GCF_008632895.1 Mastomys coucha | reverse complement strand
GAGTAGTCAGTGCTCTTAACCAGGAGTCATCTCTCTAGCCCCTCCCCATTTTTAATTTCATCAGAACTTCTCATGGCTGCAGAAAACAATTCAGTGATTCGGAGTCGGTGTGGGAAGTTGTGGTGTTTCCTCTGTGGGTGCACTGGCATGTATCATGGACCTCCTTCTCTATAGATGCTGTGGGGGAAATCCCAGAAGGGAACGCGTGACCCAGCTACTGAGCTGCCTTATATATTTGGAACAAAGAAAATAAAGCATCAACTAATTTTATGAAATTACTCATAGTCATTCATGTAATACTGAACTGTTCCGGAGAATAAGGGTAAAGAAGTGTCTTTAGTTATCACAGAATGATCAGAAGAGGTATTTATTTTCACTATGTGTCAATCAAGTTTTCTGAGTTATTAAAAATAACTCAGAAATAACTATATTTGTGTGACAATGTTCTAACACACTCTAAAATGTTGTAAACAAGGACAAAATGAAATGTGGCCAGTTTATTTATTTATATTTATATTTTATCACAAACTAGTTCACTTCCCCCTTTAGGTATCATGAGAGCGAGAACAAAATCCAGATTCTATGGAGCCAAGGATTTTGGAGAAATGACTGGCCAATCAGGCTGTCACCTGAACAATGGATCTGAGGGTAAAGGAACAAAGGGGACGATCCTGAATATGAGTGGGAAGATTAGTCATCAAGTTTTTGTGGAGGGGTAGAGTCCATCTTGGAGATGAGAGAGTCCTGTCCTTTAATCTTCAGGAACTGCTTTGCATCTGCGTTATACGGTTGGGCAGGGATTTTACTAGGGTAATATATGGCAGGAGATGGTAATGAGTCTGGGGGTGAATAGCAGGTCAGTGAGGTGTCCGCTGGGATGAAACCTGTTTTACCTGGTGTATTTCTACCTCTTGTTTTTCCCAGGACAGCCAAGATCCTCTGTGTTGTCATGGCTGGATAAGAAGGTATGGTATCTGAAACAGAGTTCTAGTTACCAGAAAGAATTCTTTCTCTGGGGTTGAGGGGTGTTGCTTTGATAACAAATAGAAATATCAGCGTAAGAACTGTGCACCACAGTACCGTAGGAACAAACAAACAAACAAGCAAACAAATAAATAAATGAACAAACCTAGGGAATTTAAATTAGTTTTGACAAGAGAAATTTGTAGTGACATAATTAGAAGCATAGTCAGTTTGAGGAAAAGTGACACCAGGAGAGCTGAGCACGAGATAGAAGGACATCTCCCCTCTGCTATCTAGTTTACTAGTCACACTGCAGATTCTGCCCAGACTGGTAATGTATCATCGGGATAGTACTCGGTAATTGTAAATTGGAATACTATATCCGTGTATTATCAGAGAAAGACTAGAGACAAAGGTGTTGACGAGGATGCGGAGAAATGAGAATCGTTATACAGTGGTGGGATTGGAAAAGAAGATAGTAGTTAATGGAAAAACCTATAGATGTTTTCCAAGTGATCTTAAAAAAAAGACAGCGCTATGTCTTTGGTAGGGTATGGAGTCCTTTGGGCGCATGCCTTGGAGGTTAAATGTGGGTTGCATAGAAGTGCTTGCTTTAATTCTTAGAAAACTTTACACTAATTTCCATAATGACTGTATTTGTCTTTATGTTGAGATGCCTTCCCCCCAGTCCTATTTCCTCTAGGGCTTTTTAAACATGAAGGTATGTTGGATTTTGCCAAAGGTTTTTCCTCCATCTATTGAGATTATCTTGTAATTTGTGTTTCTAAGTCATTTATGTGGTTTCTTCCCCTTAGTGACTTTTGTGTTTTGAATCATCCGTGAATCTCAGATAAAACCAACTTGGTCATGGTGGACGAGCTCTTTTGATGCATGTCTGTACGGTTTTGCAAATATTTTATTGAGTATTTTTGAGTTCAAGTTCATCAGGGATATG
Source organism: Mastomys coucha (assembly GCF_008632895.1). Lineage (NCBI taxonomy): Eukaryota > Metazoa > Chordata > Mammalia > Rodentia > Muridae > Mastomys > Mastomys coucha. The sequence goes on along the minus strand of NW_022196911.1, from coordinate 95,975,500 downwards.
GGCCTGTAGTTGTCTTTTGTTGTGTCTTTGCATGGTTTTGGTGTCAGAGTGACACTGGCTTCACTGAAGGAGTTTGTAGTGGTGAGTTGGTAATTGGGTATGCAAGATGAGTAACTTAAGAGATCTACTTTGTAGCATTGTAACTTCTACATGTGTTAGAGTGATAACATATTGTATATGTGAGAATTGATTGCACATGTAGATCTCCTATCAAATGACTTTACCCCAGAATAATAGAGACAGACAATATGGGATGCAATATAGTGTATAATTAAGAACTTGTGAAAGCTGCCTATGTTTTATGAGACAGCTCAAAGTGACCAGGAAGAAGAAAGTAGCAGAAGACTATGGAGTGTACTGTAGAATGAAGCGTGATTATAAAGGTGCATGAAGCTAAGACGTTTTAGTGAACATGCTCTCCTAAGTTATTTTGAGGACAGGGTAAAGACCTTGGCATAGAATTGAAGCTGAAGTGAGACTTCTGCATGAGATGGCATGGGAGCTGCAATAGCAGGAAATGAGTGAAAGCAAGAACTCTGGATTTTCACTTAAGGAAATTAATGTTTAAATAAAAAATTGATAATTAACAGAATTTTTGGTGTTAATCTAATGGCTTTTAGCACAAGTAAGTGTATTTATGTACGTTGGGCAGGCACTTGTCCCTTGGGGGATTCATCATCTTCCTTAGGGCTGGCAGCTGCTGGACACATAGTAGCTGGGCTCACTCCAGCAACTGGTCACATGGACTGGTTTAAAATAGGTGGTCCTACAGCAAGTGCTTTCATAGAGTGTTGATTGACAGCAGGGCTGGCAGAAGGATGTGCTGCAGCAGCTGGGGATGCACCATACCCGGCAGCAGGTGGTCTCATCTGTTGGCTTGCAGCATGGTGGTCTTGTAGCATGTATTATCACAGCAAGTTGGTTGGCAGCAGGGCTGATAGGAGCTGCAGTTGGTGTTAATTTGGCCATAGCAGCCATACCCACAAAAGCTGAGGTGGCAGCAGCTATATTCACAGCAGCTAGTGTGGTAGCAGTTGGAGCCACAGCAGCTGGGGTGGTAGCAGCTGGTCACACAGGTTGGTTTCTAGCAGGTGGTCCTGCAGCACTTGGTCCTGTAGCAGCTAGGTTATTAGCAAGGGGAGCAGCAGGAGTTGGTAGTGGTATCAGGTCTGGGGGGTGGGTGGTATTCTGTTTACAGGTGGGTCTTCTAGATTACTCTGGCTTCATTTTAGTTGGGTCTTTTACACAGCAGCTCACCTAGGTTTGGACCAATGACAGTTTTCCTTGTTCTTTACACTATTTTCCATATTCAAAGTTTATTTATCAAGGAAGAAGCCATCCACTAATAGGAATCTTTTTAAGTGTATCTAATTTGTTTGTTTTTTGGGGGGGAGTAACTCACAAGACCTTTCTCAGATAAAAGGAAAGAGTCACATGCACCCTCAACCTCATCACAGTTCAGCATGTAGTGAGGTAATGTGCTTGCTCCTCAAGGCAGAGAGGGTAGGGCGAGCCTTGCTTCTATAGCTCTCTCCCTTTGTTTGGACTTCAATTAGGAAGTAGTTGTGGAGTTGGATGAGAGGGTGCTATGCTCTCATCACTTAGCTAAATGCCTAGCTCCTTGTCTATTCGTCTACAAAACCTACCTCCAGATGAGTCAGGCATCTGCACTTGTACGAGCTCTACTCCTGGGTCCCAGTTGTGTCAAGTACATTTGTGAAGATGGCATTTGGTGGCTGTATATCTGTGTATTTGTTTCTGTCATCTATCCTACTCTCTTGGTCTACCTGTCTATCTTTGTTCCTACACAAATGATTTGTATCACTTTTGCTCTGAAGCATAAGTACTTCTAGTAGTATTTTTTCTCTGTAGGATTGCTTAACGTATATGTAGTCTTTTGTATTTCATATAAAAATATATTTTGACTATTTTTTGGTTCTATGAAGACTGTGACGCTGGGCCATGGTGGTGCACGCCTTTAATCCCAGCACTTGGGAGGCAGAGGCAGGTGGATTTTTGAGTTGGAGGCCAGCCTGGTCTACAGAGTGAGTTCCAGGACAGCCAGGGCTACACAGAGAAACCCTGTCTCAAAAAAAAAAAAGGACTGTGACTAGAGTTTTTATGAAAATAGGGTTTAGTTTATAAATAATTTTTGATATTATGGACATTTTCAAAATATCAACTTGCTGAAAGATCTCTGCGTCATTTGATATCTTTTTTTTAATATTGTTTTTCAGTGTCTTGAAGTTTTCATTGTATTGAACTTTTACATGTTTGGTGAAGTTCACTTATAAGAAATTTGTGTGAGAGCTATAGTAAATAGAATGCTTTTTGTAACTTCCTTCACAGTGGGTTCATTATTACTATGTAAGCTACCAAATTTTGTATTTTGATTTTGTGTTTTGCAAATTAAAAGTGCTTAGTAAGCATAAGAGCTTTCTTGTAGAGTCTGTAATACCTTTTAATTATAGAATCATGTAACCTGGGAATAGACATAGTTTTGCTTCCTCCTTTTGTATTGTTGTTCCTTTTAGATTGTCTCTTGTCTTGTTGCTTTGACTAAGACTGGACACAATAGAGAACAGAAGTGGAGATGTTGGGGACTCTCCTCTCATTCCATGTTTTATAGGAAATGTTCCCAACACAATAGCTATTGGGAGAGTTAGTGCCCACAATCATATTTTACCATTATCACATAGATTACTAAAATAGACCTCAGCAAAGACACTTCAGGGTTAAATTCTGCCATATATCAACTTAACAGACATATACAGAATATTCCATCCACTCATAAGGAACACACATACTTTTCAGAAGCACAAGGAATCTTTCCCAAAATTCATCACATCTTAGACCACAAAGCGAGCCTTAACAAATACAAACAAGGAGTCAGTTCCTTACACCCTACCAGACCATAGTGGAATAAAAGTAGAGACCAATAGCAAGAAAGCACACAGAAACTACACAAATTCTTAGAGACTGAACATGATGCTTTTGAGTGAAAAAGAGAGTCACTGAAGAAGTAGGGAAGCAATTAAATTTTTTAAAGACATAAATGAGAATCAGTATATAGGATATCAGCTTCTCTGGGGAATAGTTAAGGCATTCATAAGAGGAAAGTTTGCAGCTATAAGTGTTCCCACACAAAAAACCCCAGAGAAGTCTCAAATAAACAACCTAATGATGCACCCGAACACTCTAGGGCAACCTATTCAAAACTTAGTAGATGGCAAAAACAAAACAAAAAACACAAAAACAAAACAAAACAATGACAACCCCCCTAAAAGTAGCGTAGAAATGAACGAGGCAGAGCCTAAAAGAACAATATGTAGAATCAACCAACAAAGAGCTGGTTCTTTGAAAAACTTAACAGCACTGAGAAACCTCTACCCCAATTAATCAAAAAGAAAGAATGAGAATATCAAGAGACTAAAATTAGAGAAGACATGGAGAAATTACAACAGACCCCAGTGAAATTCAGATCATTAGGAGATACTGCAAAAGTTATTTTTTCCAAAGTTGGAAAACCTAGATAAAATGGATATATTTCTAAATATGTATGACCTAACTAAAATAAAGCCAGAATAGATCCATAATGAGTGATGAGATTCACACAGTAATTAAAGTTCTTCTCACAAAAGCTCGAAGCACAGCTGAGCTTTCATCATATATAGGCTACAAAGTAAGCCTTAACAAGTACAAAAAAGAAGCTGATTCCTTGCATCCTACCAGACCACAGCAGAATAGCTGTAGAATTCACTGATGAATCCTATCAACACCTCAGGATGATGTAATACTAATACTTCTCAAACTCTTATATGAAAGAAGAAGGGAAGGAACTGTATCAAATACATCTTATGAAGCCAGTATTATCCTGACACCAATACCAAAAAGGAAATGAAAAAGAAAATGATAGGCCTATTTTCCTAAGAACATAAACACAATATTCTGAATCTGTACCCCTGCAAACTGAACTCTAGACCATATTGAGAAAATCATATATCAATTATAAGCAGATTTCGCCAGGCATGTTAGCTAATCCCAATACTTGAGAGGCAGAGGCAGGTGAATCACTGTGAGTTCCAGTCAAGCCTGGTCTACATAGTGAGACCTTGTCTCAAAAACAATATCATCAACAACAAAAACAACCAAGGTCAAGTAGATTTAATCCAAGGAATGTAAGGTTGGTTCAACATGCATTATCAATAAATGAAATTCATCATATGACTAATCTCATGGATGGAAAGCACATGATCATATAGGAAAGGTACAGAAAAGGCATTTAATAAAGCTCAACAGGTTTTCATGATAAAAGCCCTGGAGAAATTAGGAATAGATGGGTCCTATTTTATAACAATAAATACTGTACAACAAACATATTGCTAACATTATATTAGGTAGCAAAAACTGAAAGCACCCTTCCTTCCTTCCTTCCTTCCTTCCTTCCTTCCTTCCTTCCCTCCTTCCTTCCATTCTTTTGTTCTTCCTCCCTCACCCACACTCTTATAGACTTTCTCTGCCTAGTGTTAAGATACATTTTCCCTCTGCTCATCTATTAAAGTCCTTGTATTTATTCACATATTCATGCATGTCTTACTGTGAGTAACTGGCACCAACCTTAATGTCGACTGACAAGAAAACTTGCCATTAAGCTCTGAAGGAAATTTCGCTTTTTTTCTTCTAGAGTTGAGGAGAAGGGAGAAATCACTGGTAAATCAGTTTCCTATCCAAACAAAGAATGACAGTGTTTTGAAAATAAACAGGGAAAGAGGAGTTTGGATAGGGTGTCAGAGATTCTGAGAGTTTGTTATTGTCATTTTCCAAGATGATCATCACTCATTTATATCTTTTTTTTTTATAAACCCCAGTGGAATAAAAAAAAATCAAGGATTCAGTTAGTTTGTTGTTGTTTAAATTTAATACCCACTGAAATCCTTTAGTGCTGTCTGCATGTGCATGGATGTAGGACTGGTACCGGTGCCCAAGGTAGAACCTTTATCCCTGAAGAAAACAGATTTTCCATGCTCCAAGACCTGCATAAAATCAAGACAGCCAGAACTCCAGCATAGATGGGGGAAGGGACTCATCAAATCCTTGAACTCTTGAGGGAGGATGGAAGGTCAATCCTACCATGGTCTACCTTGTGCAGATTGTTCACCTGGATATCTTTAACGAGCTGAGAATGTACATCTCAATCCTTGAGTTGAACATTAGTCTTTGCATTTTAAAGCCCGAATAGCAGAATATTACTTGTTTAGACCAATGATGCTGGGACCATGTCCACAGCATTGTATTATCAGTCAGTTCACGGGTGTGAATTCACTTTTGAAGGTTTTCTGGGTCCAGAGAGTAGCAACCCATTTTTCACAGGTTATCTCTGAACATTCAGGAGGAGCTGAAAAAGTAGCACTTCCATGCTTACGCCAAACTGCCTAGCAAATGGGTAAGACATGCGAGCCATTCTGATGCCAATCAACAAATGGACAGAGAAAGCGTGGCAGGAAGAACAGTGCTGTGTGATTCCACACAAAGGAGGTTTCTGAAAGTCAGACTCAGAGAAGGAAAGAGCAGAATGGTTCTTTCCATGGCTTAGGGGAAGGGCAATGGGGAGCTGGGAAGCACTGGCTGTTAACTTCCAACTGTTCCAGAGATCGAATGGAGGCCATTGGGTCTAGTGTGTGTGCCTCCCCATCCCTCTCCCTCTCCCACTCCCTCTCTTTCTCTCTGTGTGTATGTGTGCCTGTGCGTGTATATGTGAGTGCGTGAGTGCATGGCTGTGTGTATGTGTGTGTGTGTGTGCCTCTGTGTCTGTGTATATATGGTACAGGACTGTTCTTAGAGTTAAACAATAGCCATCTTGGAGCCCTTTGTAAAAGATAGAATCATCTGGGCTTTTTTTACTGTTTACATCCATCACAGAGGGGTGGGAAGGTCAGGAGACCACCACCTGAGTATCCAGCCATTCCTCACACCTGTTACATGTCACTTTGCTCAAACCATGGATGTTCTTTGGGAGGGACTAGAGTATCTAGGAATGGGAAGCCACCTATGCAGCTATCAGAAAGTGGTTATTCCTGCTAGTTAGAGGCTTTCCACTGTAGACTTCTCAGGGAGGCATACATACACTTCGATTAAGCAGTCCTTCATCTATGCTCTGTAAGGAAGCCCAATAACCTTATTGGTTCCTCAGAGTCTACTTTGGTGGCATCCTTCTTTGGTTTGTTGGTGGGACCTTAAGAGGAATAGATGTAGTTTATGTCTCCTGCTGGGAAGGAATGTTAACAATGGTGTGCGTGCGTGCATGTGTGTGTGTGTGTGTGTGTGTGTGTGTGTATGTGAAAAAGAGACAGAGACATAGAGACACACAGAGAAAGACTATATTATATTGTACAACGAAAAGTCTTTTGAGCATGTGGATCAAGTGATTTATCAAAGTATAATAACAACAGACAATATAGAATGAATAATAGTCCAGAATTTATTAAGTTTTTCTCAGTAGTTCAGAGGCAAAGATAGAGATCTGGGCTCAGAAGAGAAGCTGAAGACTGGCTTCCATATCTGTCTCTGAAGCTAGCACATGATCTACATTATAGAGAGAAAAGGAGGGAGGGAGAGAGAGAGAGAGAGAGAGAGAGAGAGAGAGAGAGAGAGAGAGAGAGAGAGAGAGAGAGAGAGAGAAAGATGGTCTTGCATCCCATCAAAGTGATGAATAGGTTTCCAAAGTGGTGATAACCTCATACTAAGATGTGAACTTATGTGCACATGACAAGATTAGTGTGACAGAAGTATGGTTGTGTGGTATTGTTCAGCTGGAAAGTTGATCAGCAGTAGGGCTTGCAGCAACTGGACTCACAGCAGCAGGGCTGGCAGCACGGTGGGCTGCAGCAGCTGGTCACACAGCATGGTTGGAAGCAAGTGGTTTCACAGCAGCTGGGCTGGCAGCAGCTGGTCACACAAGATGGCTTGTAGCAGGTGGTCCTACAGCAGGTGGTTTCACAGTTGCTGGGCTGGCAGCAGCTGGTCACACAAGTTGGCTTATAGCAGGTGGTCCTACAACAGGTGGTTTCACAGCAGCTGGGCTGGTAGCATGGTGGGCTGCAGCAGCTGGTTGCGCAGGCTGGTTTGCAGCTGGGCTGACAGCAACTGGTTACACAGATTGGTTTACAGTAGGTGATTTCACAGCTGCTGGGCTGGCAGCACAGTGGGTTGCAGCAGCTGGCCACACAAGATGGTTTACAGCAAGTGGTTTCACAGCAGCTGGGCTGGCAGCAGGGTGGGCTGCAGCAGCTGGTCACACAAGTTGGCTTATAGCAGGTGGTCCTACAACAGGTGGTTTCACAGCAGCTGGGCTGGCAGCATGGTGGGCTGCAGCAACTGGTTGCACAGGCTGGTTTGCAGCTGGGCTGGCAGCAGCTGGTTACACAGATTGGTTTACAGTGGGTGATTTCACAGCTGCTGGGCTGGCAGCACGGTGGGTTGCAGCAGCTGGCCACACAAGATGGTTTACAGCAAGTGGTTTCACAGCAGCTGGGCTGGCAGCAGGGTGGGCTGCAGCAGCTGGTCACACAAGTTGGCTTATAGCAGGTGGTCCTACAACAGGTGGTTTCACAGCAGCTGGGCTGACAGCAAGGTGGGCTGCAGCAGCTGGTCACACAGGTTGGCTTACAGCAGGTGGTCCTAAAGCAGGTGGTTTCACAGTTGCTGGGCTGGCAGCAGCTGGTCACACAAGTTGGCTTATAGCAGGTGGTCCTACAACAGGTGGTTTTATAGCAGCTGGGCTGGCAGCAAGGTGGGCCACAGCAGCTGGTTACACAGGTTGGCTTACAGCAGGTGGTTTCACAGTTGCTGGGCTGGCAGCAGCTGGTCACACAAGTTGGCTTATAGCAGGTGGTCCTACAACAGGTGGTTTCACAGCAGCTGGGCTGGCAGCAGAGTGGGCTGCAGCAGCTGGTCACACAGGCTGGTTTGCAACAGGTGGTTTCACAGTAGCTGGCCTGGCAGCAGCTGGTCACACAGGTTGGCTTACAGCAGGTGGTCCTACAACAGGTGGTTTCACAGCAGCTGGGCTGGCAGCAGCATGGACTGCAGCTGGTCACATAGGTTGGTCTGCAGCAGGTGGCCCTGCAGCAACTAAGCTGACTACAAGGGGAGCAGCAAGAGTTGGTCATGGTGTTAGAATGGTTGGAGGTTCCTGTTAACAGGTGAGTTTTCTACAATATGAGGAGTTCTTGCATTCTGGACCTTTTATATGCCAGACGTCCAAGGTTTGAACCAATCAGCAGGACTTTTCCTTGATGTTGTTTACACCATTTTCCATATTCAGTTTGTGTTTCATAAGGAAGTGTTTCTCGACATTATGCATCATTTGAAAGCTGATTCTTATTCCAGAGTAACTCGTGGGAACTCTTTCAACAGAAGCAAGGGTATGACACTAGCACTCTCGTATCCTTGATCATCAACTGATCATGTGGTAGCCCTTGAAATCCTGGGAGAGTCAGAGTATTTGTCTATCAGCTTTTTATCTGTACTTAGCTTATGAGGTATCTCTGAATGATAGTGCTATGTTCACAGTGACAACCAGGCTGGTTCTCTGTCCTTTTTCACAAATCCTCACTGCACAGTAGCCCAGGCATCTGTTTCTTTACCATCTCTACCACCTATGTATACCAAAGACATCTGGAGTGAAGATATCTGGCACCATATGCTCCATATCAGGGTAGATGAGAGGAGCGATGCGGACACGGTAACTTATCAGAATGAGAAGATACCAAAGTGCATGTGTGTTCAGTGTTCTTTCCTGGTCTTTTTATCTTCATCCTTCTGCCTGCCTGCCTGTCCTTCTATGAAATTTTGCTATCCTTTCTTTATTCTCTTTATCCTTTTATGCTTTTCTTTCTGTGCAAAGATGAGTTAGTAATAAGTTGAAATGATTCCTAATTTGTTTGCAGTGGCAAATGTATTTAAAACATTTGGAAGGTCTACTGTACATGTCGAAAGGGACACATTGTGTTATGGTGGAGAGGGTATCACAAAATGAACATGCCCGTCTCATTGCTAATCAGGTAAGAAATATAAATTTATCTAATTTTTATAAATAATTCTCTTAGTCTTTCTCAAGGAGAGATGATAGCTCTGTATCAAGTTTACTTTTTGGCCAATGATGCCACCTTTGGCGTCTTTGCAAATAAAAGTTGTAATTGACTTCTGCATTCAGCTTTTGATTGTGCAGCCCTTCCCGGGGATGGTCTATTCTTTCTCCTTTTCATTGGCCTGTAATCTCCCCCAGGATAGATTCAACACAATCTATGTGTGGATTTTTCTTCTACAAAAAAATGCAGCTGGTTTGCAGCTTGGGCCAATTAAAATTAATGGCATGACAAAAGCTTTATACACTACTTTTGGCAAGTAGATTTAAATGTTTTCCTTGCATGCATAACTATGTGGATAATTAGTTATAAGATTCTTTTTGTGAAATGTTTATTTCTCTGTGTATTTTTAGTCATACATTATGTAAAGCAATAGGATTTACATATTAAATAACACTGTAATAGTATGATTTGGGGTAGTTTTAAGCAAAAGAAAGAAAACAAATTTCAAGTTACTGAGCCCTCCATACCTCTGAACACACTTATAAAAATAATCACTTCTTCTAAACCGGGCAATAGGATGTAGTTGACTAGATTTATTCCTAGGTGTTTAAGTTTTCTGCTACAAGATGTGTTCTGATTAAAAAGCTTATCTTTGCTGCTTCTGAAGTATAAAAAGATTAATTTTTATTAGCATGTATTAGCATTTGTTAATTTTACAAAATTCTCCGGTTGATTGTGACATCTTCCTACCTGTGCACAGCACGTTTTTCTCACACTTGGCCTTGGCGTTGTGCCCTCTGCCTCACTCACCTGTGCTTCTCTCAGTTCTATTTTTATCTCTTGTTATTTTTATCTCACTTCTTTCTTCTTATTCCCATGTGACTACTTGCCAGGCTCAGTCTGGTTTATTTTTTTTTTCCACCCATTTCTCCACCAATCACATAATGGTGCTCTTTAGGTTAAATAATTTCAGTAACTTATACATTCACTGCACATCTTACTTATCCATTAAATCTACTGGTGGACTCCTAGGCTGATTTCACAAACCGAATAATGTAACAGTCCCTCAATGGCCATGGTAGAGGACATTCCTCCATTGCATATTGGCTTTGATTTCATTGGGTGCTTACAGAGGAGGTATGTAGCTAGATCATGTGGCTGTTTTATTCTTAGCTTTTAAAGGAAAATTCAAACTGATTTGCATAGGTATTATGCAGATTGACATTATCATCAACAGTATAAGGGGATTTTTGTTTTTTTGATCCCCCCTTTTTATCCTCAGCATTTATTCATTATTTCCTTGATGGTGGCCTTTCTGACTGGGGTCAGATGGAATTTCATAGCTTTGATTTGCATTTCCTTGATGACCATTTACGTCAATTAATTTTTTTCATGTATTTGCTGGATATTTGCATTTCTTTTTTAAAATATTCTGATCATTGGCCCATTTATGGATTGGGTTACTTTCTATTTTGTTGTTATTTTTTTTTAACTCAGTGTATATTCTGGAGGGCAGTGCCCTAGATGGGTTTTTGTTGTTCTTTTTAACTCAGTGTATACTCTGGAGGGCATCGCCCTAGATGGGTTGTTGTTGTTCTTTTTAACTCAGTGTATACTCTGGAGGGCAGCGCCCTAGATGGGTTGTTGTTGTTCTTTTTAACTCAGTGTATATTCTGGAGGGCAGCGCCCTAGATGGGTTGTTGTTGTTCTTTTTAACTCAGTGTATACTCTGGAGAGCAGTGCCCTAGATGGGTTGTTGTTGTTCTTTTTAACTCAGTGTATACTCTGGAGGGCAGTGCCCTAGATGGGTTGTTGTTGTTCTTTTTAACTCAGTGTATATTCTGGAGGGCAGTGCCCTAGATGGGTGACTGAGAATGGGTTTCTTTCTGCTTTTCCATTCCGTTGCCCATCTTTTAGTTTGTTCATTGTTTCCTTATTTATGAAGAAGCTATTTTATTTGGTGCACTTTCATCTATCATTTCTTGGTGGTATTTTCTGAGCTATTGCACAGCTGTTGGGAATCTTACTGCCTGTGCCCATGTTCTGCAGTGCTTTTTTTTTTTCAAATTGCTTCACAATTGTGATTTTATATAAAATTCTTCTGTTTTCATTATTTTTACTTAGTATTCCTTTTTTTCCCTTCCTTCCTTCCTTCCTTCCTTCTTTCCTTCCTTCCTTCCTTCCTTCCAGAATTCGCTAATGTGCTTTAAATCAGGCCTACAAGCTCACTTGTGTGTCTCTCTATTCTGGTAGAAGAAGACCCCAGTAGTCTGGACTTCTGCAGAATAAAACACTTGTGTTAACATACTATTTGAGTCCTGGGTATCATTCTTCAGCAAATCATAGACCCTTACACTTACACTACATTATTTAACTAATTTGACACCCTATCAAACTGCCTCTCAAGTATCTATGTTCATACCCATAGACAAAAGCTACTCTCAGCCCTAATCAGAGAAGCCTCTCTGCAGTGAATGACAGAGATGCAGAGACTCAACGGCTGCCCCAGATGCTGAGACTACCTAATGATGGAGGGGCCAGCACTAAGGAAGACATTCATATCACTCCCTATAAGACTCAGAGACCACTTTAGAAGAGGGGCAGAAAGAATGTAAGAGCTGAAGAACTGGAAGATAGGGAGAAAGGCTGTAAGATGTTATCCTCTAAGGCCCAAGAGAGCCACTGATTTATACACCACAGCAGCTGTGGTTACTTTTGCTGGGCCTGCCTAAGACTGGCCCTACCAATAATTAATGCTAGGTGGTGGAGGGGCTCATAAGAACCTATGCTTTATTGCTGAACTCTTGATATTGCTGAACTTTTGATAGATTCTGGGAGACCAAGTGTCATTGGCTTCAGTTATATGCCCACTGCTGAGTCCACCAGGTTCCAGTGGATATCTTTAAGTCTATGATCACAGGGACAACCCTGGTCAAACTCTGTGGGTCACCAACCAAAACAAATAAAAATGAATATGAAAAGAGATTTTAAGGAAGAGGGTGGATAGATATGAATAGCATGGAAGTATGGAAAAGTAGGGGGTCAAAGCAATCAGTGTGCATTCTACACATGCACGAAACTGTCAGAGAGCAAATATAATGGTGATGATGATGATGACCAAAAAGTAAAAGAGGTAAAAACGGCCATTCTGTAAAGGGTCTATGCCTGGATGCATAGGAATGCACTAATATTTTGCATATGTTGATATTTCTTTTGAGCATGTACATGTTGTAGCATTCTACCTTTGGTCTCCCTGACTTAGAAAGTCAAACTCTGTTTAAAGGTTTTAGAAAAGGATATGTCAGCTACACTCGCTGGAGAGAAGTTGGAAAAGTGCTCTTGCTAACTAAATACAGCCAAAAGGCTGATGCTACCAGATTATCACCAGATCCACAATTACATAAAACAAGCAAGTTCTCAGGTCTTTGGGGAGATAGCTAACTACTCTACTAACAGAGACATTCAGAATTTCAAAGACATCATAGACCAAGCTCTGACATGCTGAAGAATATACTTTGGGGGCTGGGAAGATGGTCTCTTTGTTAAGTGCACTGGATGCTCTTACAGAGAGCCCAGATTCAGTTCCCAGCACCCACATGGCAGCTTACCACCACCTGCACCTCCAGTCCCAGGGAATCAGATGCCCTCTTCTTGCCTCTGTATGCACCATACACATAGGATGCACAAATACCTGCAGCAAATGTTTATACATCTTTATATTCATAAATCTTTGACTTGTATGGCAAGCAAACTCATGACTGGCTTTAAAGCATGTCATGAAGGAATAAAATAGAAGAGTTTCTATTTTCTGACATCAAGCCAGGTCTTCTTATCTCTCTGGGAATCACAGAAAAAGCTGAGATGCCTCTGATCTATGGTAGACTTTATTCTTGGCCAGAGAACAAGAAGAGAGAAATGATTGGCTAAGCAACTTTTCAATAAATAAAGGATGAGAGGCTCTTCTGAAGGTCAGGGGACACAGGAGAGGATTTTAGATAATGAATAAGAATCCTCTGACAGGACCAACAGGCAGCGGAAAGAGTCAGATGCAGATACTAGCACCCAACCAATGAACGGAAGCCAGGGACCCCTCTGGTTGAATTGGGGAAAAGCTGGAAGAAGCTGAGGAGGAGAGTGACCCTCCATAGGAAAACCAGCAGTCTCAACTGATCTAGATCCCTGAGATCTCACAGACACTGAGCCACCAACCAGGCAGCATACACCAGCTGATATGAGGTCCCAGACACATATACAGCAGAGGACTGCCTGGTCTGGCCTCAGTGAGAGAAGATGTACCTAACCCTTGAAAGACTTGAGGTCCCAGGGAGTGGGGAGGGCTGGTGGGGTGGAGGTGGGGGGTGGGGTGGGGAAACCTCTTGAAGATGGGGGTGGGGTTGAGTGGGGTAGGGAGGTATGGGATGGGGAGTGGTCAGGGAGTAGACTGGGAGTGGGGATGAAGTCTGGAGTGTAAAAAATGATTAAAGAATAAAAATAAATAATTTCTTTTCTTTTTAAAAGAACACCTTCCTTGAACTTCTCAGGATGGGAATACAGCACTAGCAGACTTCCTTTTCCTGTCACCCTGCTATGACCTTGCCAGATCTAGGTTGAAAGCTGGCTAGCACTAGATGATGCTTCCAGGAAGGAGTTTACAAGGGACATCTACAATGGGATGCAAATGAACCTGTATTACTTTAGCTTCTTACTGAACTTAGTTTCCCAAGAATAGCCAAGGTTCTGGATGTCTTCATGGCTGGCTACTAAAGAGATGTCATGTATGAAACCAGAATTCTAGCTTCCAGAAAGAGACTGTTTTTTTGGGTTTGGAGCACTCTAAATGGTAACAAAGGTTTACACTAAGTCAGAAATAGTGCCATTAAGACTGCACACCCAGGGGCTCAACACAGAAATCAAGAGTTCACATTCCCTTTAGTAGGTACAACTTAAGTAGCCAAGTAAGGTGATGCACATCTTTAATCTCAACACTCTGAAGTCAGAAGCAGACAGATCTCTGTGAGTTTGAGGCTAGTCTGGTTTACATAGCAGACTCCAGGACAGCTAGAACTACATAAAAAGACCCTGTCAGAGAGAGGGAGAGGGAGAGAGAGAGGGGGAGGGAGGAATGGAGGGAGGGAGGGAAGGGAGGGAGAGGGAGAGAGGGAGGGAGGAAGGGAGGGAGGGAGAGAGAGAGAGAGAGAGGAAAAGAAAAATAATATAAGTATTTACAGAGCGATTGTGTGTAAAGGCACCATATGGAGATATAGCCATACTGTAAAGAGTCTATGCCTGGATCCACAGTAGCACACTAATGTTTTGCATATGTTGATTTTCTTCTTTTGAATATGTACATATTATAGCATTCTGCCTTTGGTGTATTTTCACTTAAAAAGTCAAACTCTGCTTAAATACTTGTCAGTTAAACTCACTGGAGAGAAATTGTAGAGGTGTTCTTGCTAACTAAAGATAGCCAAAAGGCTGATGTCACCAGATTATCATCAGATCCACAACTCTGATCTTAGCAGAGCAGGCCCTGGTGTGGTTAATGGGAAGCAATGCCATTTCTCGACAGATAGCAGATACAGAGAGAGGATGGATTTACACAATCTTAGTGCCTCGCTCAGGGCAGCACAGTGGAGTGTCCCTTTGTTGGCTCCTTTGTTTTGTCCTGATAGCATGAGATAAGCCAAACACTGGAATATTATTTAGCTGGATAACGATTGCAGTATTAGAGTGTTGTCTGTCTATTATCAGAAAAAGAAGAGATAAAAAAGTATTGACAATTATGTGGATATTAGGACTCTTTAAACTTCTGAAAAATTTAAAAGGATTTATTTATTAAATTTTATGTATACGAGTGTCTTGTCTGCCTGCATGTATGCATACTACATGCATGCCTGGTACCCAGGAATGTCAGAAGAGGGTGTTAGGTACCCTGGACGTAAAATTACAGGTGGTTGTAGCTGCTGTGAGGATGCTGGGAACTAAACCTTGGTCCTCCTTAACAACAATGTTTGCTCTTAACCACTGAGCCAGCTCTCTAGTCTCAGAAACTGGGTCCCTTACCCAGCAGTCAGACATGAAGCAGGGTGGTAAGGGTGTAGAACATTACGAAGATTCTGCAACAAGCAAGCAAGCAAGCAAACAAACAAACAAATATAAAGGTAATTTGTGACTCAGTAGCTATATCTCAGGATATTTATTTAAGTTAACTGAAATCAGAACCTTTTTAAATTTAAATTTAAATTTTTACTTGTGGTTATATTGGATGTAGTGAAGTACTCTATAAAGTCCCTTTAAGTCTATCATGTACTCATGTATTTTGACGATACTTGCCCCCATGCCCCAACCCTCTTTCTCACAGACAACCCACAGGATTTGAAGTTTCTTTGTAAAATCTTGGGTTTATAAATGAGAGTGTTTGGCTGATAATTTGCTATTTCGTGTTTGATTTATGTTCCTCAATATAATAACCTCATATGCAGCCATTTGCTAGCAAACGATACAGTTAAAATCAGAATATTAAAGAGATATTGACACTTGCACGTTTAGGCCAGTCCTATTAACAATAGATAAGATGTGTTGAAACCTAGATGCCCATCAGGTAAATGGATTAACATTTGACAAGAGGCCATTGCTATGTATTCCACTTAAGTGATATGCATAAAAGCCAGAAAGAAAAGGAGAGAACAGACCATTGGTTTATGGGAGACAAGGTTGGAGGAGCTAGGAAGATAGCAATTAGTGGGTATTAGATTTCATTTACGCCAGATAAAAATCTTCCATGGATCTGATGTTCAACACCATGCTGAGTGTCACTGATACAAGGGCACCTCATTGAGTATTTAAACATTTATTGATTAAGTAGATTTGACATTAAGTGGCTTATCAAACTATAATAACAGACAATATGGAATGTATGACAGCAGAGAGTTTATTGCTTGTTTCTAGTGATACAAATCAGAAGTGAAGAGAAAGAAGAAAAATAGTACACAAAAATTGGAGTAACTCAGAAGAAAATACAGATTAAATAAAGTTAATTTTTAGGCACATTTGGTAAATGATGTAAAGATCCTGGCTCAGAACTGTAGCTGATGC
>NW_022196911.1:95946875-95955169 GCF_008632895.1 Mastomys coucha | reverse complement strand
CTTATAAGTACAAATGTCTTTGCACAGGAGTGTACTGTATTCACAATCATGGACTCAACACCCATTTCCCAGTCTGTTTGCCCACAAGGTCCAATTCCAAACTGTCTTAGTTGTCAGTCTCTGCATGAATGCCTGTACCTGTGTCTCTGAGGCATAGCAAAGATACTGTGAGATATTTTCTGGAATACCGCATTTCATAGCAGAGTAAACAGTGCTGAAGGGTATGAAAAGACATAAAGAAACAAACACCCAGCACTTAGGAATATGCACACATCCGCAAATGTGTGGGTGAGCATCAGTCCTGACTCTGACTCAGGCAGCTCCTGGGCAAGATACACTTTTAGTCTCAGATCCAGACAATCCATGGTGAGCAGGTGACTCCAGTATACAGTGGCTGGCTGCAGAGTCAGGGATCTTAGACTGATGATCTTTTCCTGGATTTTTCTTCCTTCTCTCCAGCTCCCTTTACCTCTAACCCCATCTCTCTGTCTAGCCTTTCTCCTTCAGTTTCTATATTTTTCTTTCTATTCAATGAAACAATCATGTACCCGATCTATTACCCATTTCACCTGTGAGGACTAAGGTATGCCTCTCTCCCTTTTTTTCTATTGCTCAGACTAATAAATGTAAATTATTAATTTCTCATTTGAGAGAATGAAGAGCAAGCACAGCCATACCAGTATTAAAGAGATGGAAATTTACCTAGTCCCTACAAATCATTTCACGTCACCTATTCCCAAAGACTGTTTCCTACTGCCATCCAGGGTCTGTCTGTCTTCCAATGTTGGGCATCACTTTTAACCTCTTTGCAAATCAAAATTATTCTGTCTTGGTTCATAGGATGATTGTGACAATCTTCGCCAACATGACTCCGAGTTTGCTTGCTCTGATTCCTGTGTACGCTTCAACTGGATGAATTTGACACAGCTCATTGGCTGTACTTTTTCCTAGAAAACAATTTGGGAATATTCATAACCATGCTTCTACAAGTGTTTCTGGTTTAATGTACAGAAGCGGGTACCTGGAAACTTGGTTCTCATGAAATGTTTGCACATTCCATTTCAGGAGCATAGCCCCCTTTTCACTAGATTTATTCTTGGATTTTTTCTTTTTTCATTTTTGTTTCTGATGATATATGGAATGCCACTAGCCTCTCTTACACCCCCTGTGGCTCGCTCTGGAATCATTTTCTCCTCCCAAATAGCCCTATTGTTCTTTGGTGTCTCCTCTCCTTCGACAATGGAAAATGAAATCTGTCTTTTTTGACCCTTTCTTACTTAACAAGATGATCTCCAAATTTAACCCATTTTTTGGCTAGTGACATCATTTTGTCCTTCCTTATGTGTTTCATTTATGCATTCACCCACTGACAGACAGACGGCTGCTTCTTTGTTTTGTGCATTGCATAGTAGATTAGATGGCTCATATGGTTGTTCTAATTTTAGGGTTTTTTTTTTTAAGATCCTACAAGCTAATTTATATACAGCTTGTACTAATTTACATTCTCATTAACTCTGTGTAAAGGTTTTCTTTCTCCCCTGTATCCTCACCAGCACTTGTTATTGTTTATGTTCTTGATGACCGCTGTTTTTGACAAGAATGTGGTAGAATTTCAAAGAACTTTTGATTTGTATTTTCTCACAGATGATGGTGTTGAATATTTTTTTCATGTATCCTTTTGACCGTTTGTAATTTTTGCTTTTAAAAAGTCTTCAAATATTATGACTAGTGATTGGAATACCTTTTTAAAATTTTACCTTTTAAGTTCTCATATATATATAAGTATGTATATACATATATACATTTGTATATTTGTATATATATATACATACACATATAGGTGAACATATATACATATATGTACCTGTGTATATAATACAATATGCACGAATATATATATGTTTATAAATATACAGGCATATAAATACACATGTGTACACAGACACATATATGTATGTATATAATACAATGTATTTATATACAATATATAGCTTATATTTGTACATATATATTGTATTATAATATACATATAGAAACAAATATATATGTGAATATATATATATATATGTATGCATTTGTTATATCATACAAACACAAACACACACAGATATTAACCCTCTTTTGTGTAACTGGTTGACAACCTTCCTGCTCAGATCACTGTCTGTTCACGTGGTCACATGTCTGCTGCCTAGAAGGGTTGGGGTGGTTGCTTTTCTACAATATTGATCTTTGCTTACACTTAGATTAAAAAGTTCATTGCAAGATGAACAAGCTGCTGTGGCATCCATAGTGATAGAATGAGTGACTGACATCTAGCCTGACTTTTGGCTCTGAAGAGCCTCTCCGCTCATGTCCTTGTGTTAAGAAAGGCTTATTTTTTGGTAGAGGTTAGAATGAGAGGGAAGTAATGGACAAAGCAGCTTCCCATTCAGAGGATGAAGATTCTTTGAGGGTCAGGGAAAACGGCGAGAGCTGTTGTAACCAATAGAATGTTTTCTGGTTTTTTTGTTTGTTTGTTTTTTGTTTTTTTTGGTCTTTTAACTTTTCAGGAGAGGTTCATACCAGTCTCTCTGGTGAACATCCGATGTCTTCTACCTTCAAATGTGATGATTTCTTTCTGGGTTAGAAACATTCTAGGTCAAGATGACACTATTGGGAGTATTGCACTACAAGAATGTATTCCAGTGAGATGGTAGTGAATCTGTTGATGAATAGCAGGTCAGCATAAAACATGAACCTGCTTTTGCATGGTCCTAGGCTGTCTGTATTGATGGCTAGGCAGGTGATATGTCTGAAAGAGAACTCTGTCTTAAGGAATCATTTCTCAGGGTCAAGACATTCTTACCCAGTAGCACTACTTTCCTATTATACATCAGAAACATCAGCACTGGGGCTGTGGGCTCAGGCGCCAGAAGATAGAAAATCAATAGGTTAGATTATCCTTGGGAAGTTGAACTCAGCAGCAATGCAGGTAGGAGTAAAGTCTAATTGTGCAAGGACAACTTGAAAGAATGAATGACTTCACAATTAGTAGAGTGTACAACACTTTAACTGAGGACTTTGAGAAACAAGTATGTATCATTCAAAGCATATGTGGGTAGTCCATCATGGATGTCTAGCATTGATGAGCCATACGTCTACTTGATGACACCTACTTGAGCAAGAGACAGAGAAGAGAAAACTTTACTGCATCTTCTGAGTGATCAGGAACATCACACCTTTGACTTTGATCATGTGAGATGTCACTCACTATTGATATATTGCTTGATGTTTGGATGATTCCAACATTGAAATTTTATTTCTAATATCAGTAAAAGAAGAATAAAGATGTTAATAAGGAGGTAGATAAATTTTATATTGGTAGCAATGTGAAATGATCCAGTAGGTATGTAAATAATTATGGAAGCAATCTAAAGGAAAAAATATATGTGACCCAGAACCTGCACTTCAGGATATTTTATAAGATAACAGAAGTAAATTTTTTTGGGAAATACAATCACCCCCATGTTCATGCCAGCCCTACTGACAATTGCCAAGGCTAGCCTTAAACTCTACCTCTGTGTGTCATGTATCCACTTACACTGTTGACTGTTGACTTGTGCCTTCTTACTGTGCTAAGATTTTTTTCAAATTTAATTTGGTTTTTATGAATATCTCTGTGTGTGCACCTGTATGAGTTTGAACGCACTGTGTGTGTATAAGGGACAAGTATAAGGCCAGAAGAGAGCATGACATCCTTGAGCTCAGGTGCTCCTCACTAGTGAGACATTTAGCCAGTTTTAAGAGATTTTTATGGGACTTTTAGGGTCTAAGTATAGGATCATATCAGGTAGACACTGCAATGTTTTCCTTTTTCTAACACTTTAATTCATTAATATATTTATTTGCTTTACTTGATAATTTCAGTTCGTCCTCCCTCATATCCTACCAGTCTCCCCATCTCCTCACCATCTACATGTCTCCCTTTCCCTTCAGTAAAGGGAGGCCTCCCGTGGATATCAAACAGCCTTGTCATGTCAGGTTGCATTGACTCCAGGAGCATCCTCTCCTATTGAGGACAGATGAGGCAGCCCACTAGGGCGAAAGGGTCCCAAAGGCAGGCAACAGAGTCAGGGACAGCCTCTGTTTCTGCTGTTAGGAGTCTTCCATGGAGACCAAGCTACACAACTGTTATATATGTGCAGAGGGCCTAGGTCAGACCAATGCATGCTCTCTGGTTGGCAGTTCATTATCTTGACCTCCTGTGGGCTCAGGTTCATTGATTCTGTAGGTTTTCTTGTGGTGTCCTTGACTACTATGGCTCCTACAAATCCTTCCTTCTCCTAGTCCACAGGATTCCCCAAGCTCCACCTAATGTTCATGGGTCTCTGAATCTGTTTCCAGGTGGTTGGTGAAATCTCTCTGATGATTAGATGCTAGGTTTCTCTCCTCAAGTATAGAGAAATACTACTAATAGTGTCAGGGGTAGGCCCCCTCTCATGGCATGGGTCTCAAGTGGACCAGTCATTGTTTGGCCATTCCCTCGATTTCTACTCTATCTCTGAACATCTTGTAGGCAGGACAAACTGTAGGTAGAAGGCTTTGTGGCTGGGTTTGTGTTCCAGCCCTGTCATTGCAAGACTTGCCTGGTTACAGTAGATGGCTGGTTCAGGCTCCATATTCCCTATTGCTAGGAGCCTTAGCTAGAGTCATCCTCATAGATTCCTGCTCCCCGCCAGGATTCCAATTGGCTCTCCCAGTACTCTCTCCTTCCTTCCTCTCCTCACCTGATTCCTTCTTTCCCATCTTCAACTCCAACCTGTTCTACCACCTAGGATCCTGTTCGCCATCCACCTAGGATGTCTGTTCCATTTCTCAATGAGATTCAGGTAACCTCCTCACTCCCAACCCCTTGAACGCTCCTTGTTACTTAGTTTGAGTCAGTGGATTTAACATGCTTATCCTTTACTTTTTTGGCTAATATTCACTCATTAAGTGAGTTCATACTGAGTCTTGGTTACCTCACTTAGGGATGATCTTTTCTAGTTCCATCCATTTGCCTGCAAAATTCATGATGTTATTGTTGTTAACAACTGAGTAATACTGCACTGTGTAAATGTACCATATTTTCCTTATCCATTCTTCAGGTAAGGGGCAGCTAGATTATTTCCAGTTTCTGGCTATTATGAATAAAGATGCTATGAACATAACTGAGCAAGTATCCTTATGATGTGGTAGAGTATCCTTTGGGTATAGGCCCAGGAGTGCTATAGCTGGGTCTTGTAGTAGACCTATCCCTAATTTTCTGAGAAACCACCAAATTGATTTCCAAAGTGGCTATACAAGTATTCATTCTAATCAGCAGTGGCGGGTTCCCCTTGCTCTACATCCTCGTCAGCATGAGCTTGTAGCTTGAGTTTTTGATCTTAGCCATTCTGGCCAGTGTAAGATAGAATCTCAGAGTCATTTTGATTTCTATTTCCCTGATGACTAAGGATGATGAACATTTCTTTAAGTGCTTCCTGCTCATTAGAGATTCCTCTGTTGAGAATTCTCTGTTTAGATCTATACCCAATTTTTAAATTGGGTTGTTTGGTTTGTTGACGTCTAGACTCTTGATTTCTTTTTGTATTTTGTATAGCAGTTCTCTGTGAGATGTGGGTGAAGATCCTTGTCCATCTGTAGGCTGTCACTTTGTCCTTTTGATGATGTCCTTTCTCTTTCAGGAGCTTTTCAGTTTCATGAAGTCCTATTTATTAATTGTTGATCTTAGTGCCTGAGCTGTTAGTGTTCTCTTGTCTGTATCAATGTTTATTACCCACTTTTTCTTCTATCAAGCTAAGTGTATCTGGTTATATGTTGAGGTTTTTGACCCACTTCCACTTGAGTTTTGTGAAGACTTACAGATATGAATCTATTTGCATTTTTTACATGCAGACATCCAGCCCCATTTATTGAAGATACTTTTTTTCCCATTGTATAATTATTTTTAATCAAAAACGAAGTGTCCCTTGCTGTGTCTGGATTTACTTCTTGGTTTTGATTCAGTTCCATTGATCAACTTGTTATGATGCTGGTACCATGATGGTTTTACTTATTTCTCTCTCATAAAGCTTGATATCAGATATGGTAATACCTCCAGATGTTCTTTTATTGTACAGGATTGTTTTAGCTATCATGGGTGTTTTTTTTTTTTTCATATGAAATTGAGTGTTGTTTTTTGAAGGTGTTTGAAGAATTGTGTTGGAATTTTGATGTGAATTGCCTTGAATCTGTAGATTGCTTTTGGTAAGATGGCCATTTTTACTATGTTAATCCCACAAATTTATGAGCATTGGAGATCTTTCCATCTTTTGACATATTTTTCAATTTCTTTCTTCGAAGATTTGAAGTTTTTGTCATACAGGTCTTTTACTTTCTTAGTTAGATTTACCCCAAAATATTTTATATTATTTGTGGCTATTGTGAAGGGTGTTGTTTCCAGAGTTTATTTCTCAGCCCGTATATATGCGGGCCACTGAATATTTTTGAGTGAATTGCATATGCAGCTACTTTGCTTAAGGTGTTTTTATCAGGTGTAAGAGTTCCCTGGTGGAATTTTTGGGGTCACTTATGTTTACTATCATATCACCTGCAAATATTGATACCTTGAGTTCTTCCTTTCCAGTTTGTATCCCCTTGAACTCCTCTAGCTTTCTTACTGCTCTAGCTAAAACATCAAGTACCATATTGAATAGATGTCATCAAGAACACAAACAATAACAAGTGCTGGTGAGGATACAGGGGAGAAAGAAAACCTTTACACAGAGTTAATGAGAATGTAAATTAGTACAAGCTGTATATAAATTAGCTTGTAGGATCTTAAAAAAAACCTAAAATTAGAACCACCATATGAGCCATCTAATCTACTATGCAATGCACAAAACAAAGAAGCAGCTGTCTGTCTGTCAGTGGGTGAATGCATAAATGAAACACATAAGGAAGGACAAAATGATGTCACTAGCCAAAAAATGGGTTAAATTTGGAGATCATCTTGTTAAGTAAGTCAGGCTCAAAAAAGACAGATTTCATTTTCAGTTGTCGAAGGAGAGGAGACACCAAAGAACAATAGGGCTATTTGGGAGGAGAAAATGATTCCAGAGAGAGCCACAGGGGGTGTAAGAGAGGCTAGTGGCATTCCATATATCATCAGAAACAAAAATGAAAAAAGAAAAAATCCAAGAATAAATCTAGTGAAAAGGGGCCTAGGCTCCTGAAATGGAATGTGCAAACATTTCATCAGAAGCAAGTTTCCAGGTACCCGTTTCTGTACATTAACCAGAAACACTTGTAGAAGCATGGTTATGAATATTCCCAAATTGTTTTCTAGGAAAAAGTACAGCCAATGAGCTGTGTCAAATTCATCCAGTTGAAGCGTACACAGGAATCAGAGCAAGCAAACTTGGAGTCATGTTAGCGAAGATCGTCACAATCATCCTATGAACCAAGACAGAATAATTTTGATTTGCAAAGAGGTTAAAAGTGATGCCCAACATTGGAAGACAGACAGACCCTGGATGGCAGTAGGAAACAGTCTTTGGGAATAGGTGACATGAAATGATTCGTAGGGACTAGGTAAATTTCCATCTCTTTAATACTGGTATGGCTGTGCTTGCTCTTCATTCTCTCAAATGAGAAATTAATAATTTACATTTATTAGTCTGAGCAATAGAAAAAAAGGGGGAGGGGCACACCTTAGTCCTCACAGGTGAAATGGGTAATAGATCAGGTACATGATTCTTTCATTGAGTAGAAAGAAAAACATAGAAACTGAAGGAGAAAGGCTAGAGAGAGAGATGGGGTTAGAGGTAAAGGGAGCTGGAGAGAAGGAAGAAAAATTCAGGAAAAGATCATCAGTCTAAGATCCCTGACTCTGCAGCCAGCCACTGTATACTGGAGTCACCTGCTCACCATGGATTGTCTGGATCTGAAACTAAAAGTGTATCTTGCCCAGGAGCTGCCTGGGTCAGAGTCAGGACTGACGCTCACCCACACATTCGCAGATGTGTGCATATTCCTAAGTGCTGGGTGTTTGTTTCTTTATGTCTTTTCATACGCTTCAGCACTGTTTACTCTGCTATGAAAGCGGTATTCCAGAAAATATCTCACAGTATCTTTGCTATGCCTCAGAGACACAGGTACAGGCATTCATGCAGAGACTGACAACTAAGACAGTTTGGAATAGGACCTTGTGGGCAAACAGACAGCGAAATGGGTGTTGAGTCCATGATTGTGAATACAGTACACTCCTGTGCAAAGACATTTGTACTTATAAG
>NW_022196911.1:95937673-95945070 GCF_008632895.1 Mastomys coucha | reverse complement strand
CACTCAAGAGACTAGACAACAGAAAATAGTCAAACTCGGGGCTGAAATCAATACAATAGAAACAAAGGAGACAATAAAAAAAATCAGCAAAATGAAGAGTCAGTTCTTTGGGAAAAATCAACAAGATACATGAACACTTAGACAAACTAACTAAAAGGCATTGAAAGAATATCCAAATTTACAAAATCAAAAATGAAAGGAGGGACATAAGAACAGACACAGAGGGAATTTGAAGAACCATTACTCCACAACATTGGAAAATGTCAAAGAAAAGGAGAATTTTCGTGATAGATTCTACTAACAAAGTAAAATCAAGATCAGATGAATCTGTAAGATAGAATCTCAGAGTCATTTTGGTTTGTATTTTTCTGATGACTAAGGATGATGAACATTTCTTTAAGCGCTTCCTGCTCATTAGAGATTCCTCTGTTGAGAATTCTCTGTTTAGATCTATACCCAATTT
The DNA here is from genome assembly GCF_008632895.1 of Mastomys coucha. NCBI lineage: Eukaryota > Metazoa > Chordata > Mammalia > Rodentia > Muridae > Mastomys > Mastomys coucha. Next base: position 95,944,607 of record NW_022196911.1, on the reverse strand, counting down.
TTAAATTGGGTTGTTTGGTTTGTTGACGTCTAGTTCCTTGAATTCTTTTTGTATTTTGTATAGCAGTTCTCTGTGAGATGTGGGTGAAGATCCTTGTCCATCTGTAGGCTGTCACTTTGTCCTTTTGATGATGTCCTTTCTCTTTCAGGAGCTTCTCAGTTTCATGAAGTCCTATTTATTAATTGTTGATCTTAGTGCCTGAGCTGTTAGTGTTCTCTTGTTGTCTTTATCAATGTTTATTACCCACTTTCTCTTCTATCAAGCTATGTGTATCTGGTTTTATGTTGAGGTTTTTGATCCACTTACACTTGAGTTTTGTGAAGACTTACAGATATGAATCTATTTGCATTTTTTACATGCAGACTTCCAGCATCATTTATTGAAGATACTTTCTTTTAATCCACTGTAAAATTATTTTTAATCAAAAACCAAGTGTCCATTGCTGTGTGTGGATTTACTTCTTGGTTTCGATTCAATTCCATTGATCAACTTGTTATGATGCCAGTACCATGACGTTTTTATTTATTTCTCTGTCATAAACCTTGATATCAGATATGGTAAAACCTCCAGATGTTCTTTTATTGTACAGGATTGTTTTAGCTATCATGGATCTTTTCTTTTTATTTGAAATTGAGTGTTGTTTTTTGAAGGTGTTTGAAGAATTGTGTTGGAATTTTGATGTGAGTTGCTTTGAATCTGTAGATTGCTTTTGGTAAGATGGCCATTTTTACTATGTTAACCCCACAAACTTATGAGCTTTCGAGATCTTTCCATCTTTTGACATCTTTTTCAATTTCTTTCTTCGAAGATTTGAAGTTTTTGTCATATAGGTCTTTTACTTTCTTAGTTAGACTTATCCCAAAATATTTTATATTATTTGTGGCTATTGTGAAGGGTGTTGTTTCCAGAATTGATTTCTCAGCCCATTTTATCATTTGTATATATGTGGACCACTGAATTGTTTTGAGTGAATTGCATATGCAGCTATTTTGCTTAAGGTGTTTTATCAGCTGTAAGAGTTCCCTGGTAGAATTTTTGGGGTCACTTATGTATATTATCATATCATCTGCAAATATTAATACCTTGAGTTCTTCCTTTCCAATTTGTATTCCCTTGATCTCCTCTAGTTTTCTTATTGCTCTAGCTAAAACATTAATTACCACATTGAATAGATGTGGAGAGGGTAGAAATCCTTATCTTGCCCCTGATTTTAGTGGAATTACTTTAAGTTTCTCTCCACTTAATTTGATGCTGGCTATTGGCTTGGTGTACTTTATTTATTTATTTATTTATTTATTTTTAGTATGTTTAGTTATGTGCCTTTTATTCCTGATCTCTTCAAGACTTTTATCATGAAAGAGTATTGGATTTTGTCAAAGGCCTTTTCAGCATCTAATGAGATTATCATGTGACTTTTTAAAAATTGTTTGTTTATGTGGTGGATTACATTGATATGTTTTCTTATGCTGAACCACTCCTGCATCTCTTGGATGAAGCCTACTTGACCATGGTGAATGATTTTTTTTTGCTGTATTTTTGGATTTGATTTGTGAGCATTTTATTGAATATTTTTACATCAAGGTTCATGAGGGAAATTGGCTTAAAATTGTCTGTCTTTATTGAGTCTTTCTGTATTTTAGACATCAGTGTGATTGTGGCCACAAGAAATAAATTTGACAATGTTCCTTTTGTTTATATTTATAGAATATCAAGGAGTATTAGCATTAGCTCTTCTTCGAAAGTCTAATTTCTTCTTTGAAACAATTCTGCACTAAAGCCATCTGGTTCTGGGCTTTTCTTGTTAGGGGGACTTTTAGTGATGGCTTCTAGTTTCTTAGGGCTTATAGATCTATTTAGATTGTTCATCTGATCTTGATTTTACTTTGTTAGTAGAATCTATCAAGAAAATTCTCCTTTTCTTTGACATTTTCCAATGTTGTGGAGTAATGATTTCCCTCTGTGTCTGTTGTTATGTCCCTCTTTTCATTTTTGATTTTGTAAATTTGGATATTCTTTCAATGCCTTTTAGTTAGTTTGTCTAAGTGTTCATGTATCTTGTTGATTTTTCCCAAAGAACTGACTCTTCATTTTGCTGATTTTTTTATTGTCCCCTTTGTTTCTATTGTATTGATTTCAGCCCCGAGTTTGACTATTTTCTGTTGTCTAGTCTCTTGAGTGTGTGCTTCCTTTTTTTCTCTCTAGGCTTTCAGGTGTGCTGTTAAGTCACTAGTGTGAGTTCTCAGTAACTTTTTTTTTCTTTTATGAACTTTCCTTTTAACACTAGTTTTATTGTGTCCCATAAATTTGGGTATATTGTGTATTTATTTTCCTTAAATTCTAGAGTGTAGGGTTATGGGACTGAGGCTACTGGCCGGTGCCTAGCTGGCGATAGCGTGGGATGCTTCTTTAGTATTTCACGTGACAAGTTGCTGTGTCTCAGGATATTTTTTAAATTAATTGAAATCAGAATCTTTTCAATTTCGATTTTTATTTTTACTTGTGTCCATTTATTGAATATAGTGAGGGACTCTATAGGGTCCTTTATAGCATATACTTATGTACTCTGGTGACATTTGTTCCTCCACTGTGGGTTAAAACTGGGGTCCCGCAACCAGCCTGCCACAGGGCTAGGGCCACTCATGGAGGCGGATGCAGGAAGTTTGACTGCGAACACCCCACGGCCTTAGGGTGGGCATTAGGCTGTGAGAAGCCACAGGATCCTGCTCCTGGGGTGAGGAAGTGCAGTCTGAGGTCCCAGGAGACCTGTCAGAATTGGCTTAGGATCGCTGGGCTGGCAGGACTGGCTTAGGTTCCCCCGGAAGATGGCAGGTTCTCAGTCTTGGACACCACAGAAACTACTACCTCTGTCAAGGAACAGTTGAGAACTGAGTGGGGGCCCACGGGGCTGGCTCTTGCCTGGGCCCAAACGGAAAAGGGCAGGAGGAGAGCAAACGCTCCCGCTGGTCTCTTGGGGAGAAGAGTCCTTGGCTTGTTCAGTCAGCCACTTAGCTTGGTGGAAATCGTGTCTGGGAACCCAGGGAGGCCTCCCACGTGGCTCTTTAGAGGAAGACCTGCTTCATTGCTCCAGCAGGGCGGATCCCTATGAGAAGAGGCAGTTCATGGTTTTAAGGTATTTATTGTAGAAAGTAGTAGATAAGTAGAGGCTGGCCATGGCCACATGGAGAGAGGGGGAGCAAGAGGGCAAGAGAGAAGCAAGCGGGAAGGGGGGAGTAAGAGAGGAAGGTGGGGACAAACAGCCTCCTTTATAATGGGCCGGCCTACTTGGCTGTTGCCAGGTAACTTGAGGTGGAGTCCAGACAGAATACCAGGAGCTTGGGGTATTGCTCTGCATGACTGATGGCCACAGAATTATGGAGCTGGGACCTCAGGTCAGGAGCTTAGTGTTTGGGAGCGTGTGGCAAACTTCCTTTCATCCCTAGCAGAGTTATCTGCTGGGTCTCTGGGATTGAAACCTAGCTCAACCAGAAAACAGTCTACCTTTCACGGCCCCACACTCCACCTTCCACTAATTGCCCTCTTCCTCACAGGCAACCCATAGGATTTGAAGTTTTTGTATAAAATCTTGGATTTGCAAATGAGAAAACTTGGTTGATAATTTGTGTTTCTGAGTTTGGTTTGTTTCACTCAATATGATAATCTTATATGTAGCCATTTCCTAGGAAATGATAAGGTTGAAATCAGAATATTAAAGGGATTGGCACCTGCAAGCTTGTGCCAATCCTATTAACAAGAGATGTGTTGAAACCTAGATGCCCATCGAGAATAAATAGATAAAGAAAGTATGGCAGGAGGCCACTGCTATATGATCCCACACCAGCGATGTTTATAAAAGTCAAAGACAAGCCGGGCGGTGGTGGCGCACGCCTTTAATCCCAGCACTTGGGAGGCAGAGGCAGGCGGATTTCTGAGTTCGAGGCCAGCCTGGTCTCCAAAGTGAGTTCCAGGACAGCCAGGGCTACTCAGAGAAACCCTGTCTCGAAAAACGAAAAAAAAAAAAAATAAAAAAAAATAAAAGTCAAAGACATAAAAGGAGAGACCAGGCCATTGGTTTATGGGAGCTCAGGTTGGAGGAACCAGAAGAATAGCAATTAGTGGGTATTGAACTTTAGTTATGTCAGATAGAAACCTTCCATGTATCTGATGTAGATACTATGCTTAGTATCAATGATATGAGGGAGCCACACTGAACATTTAAACATCGATTGCTTAAATAGATTCTTAAGTAATTTATAAAAACACAGTGACAAATAAAATGGAATGAATCATAGCACAGAGTTTATTAAAATTACTTGCTTGTAGGTACACAGTTCATAAGTGAGCAGAAAGAAGAAAAAGGTACATAAAAATCTGAGGTGACTCAGATGAAAATATAGTTGAGAAGATATCAGGATAAATAAAGTTATTCTTGGAGGGAAGTGTTGTTGTAAGTTCTTTGGTGAGGGATGGAAAGAGCAAGGCTCAGAGCTGAAACTGCTGCCAGACCTTCTCAGCAGGCAACCATAATGACAGGGCAAAATTCATAATCTGTGGAGATGAGGAGACTCCATTCTTCCTCCAATCATTTCATCTCTTAAGTCAGACTGTACGTTTGTCAGGACCCTGGTGAGAACATGAAGAAGGCCAGCAAAAGTTATGAGGTGGCTTTGAGCAGACAGGGCATGGCAGCCCTCACTGGAGCATGGCTTTGCAGGCATTCTTTGGGAGCTGGTCATCAGCAGCAGGGGGACACACACAGCAGGGCTGGCAGCAGGGTGTGCTGCAGCCAATGATCACACAGGTGGGTTTGAAAGAGGTGGTCTTGCAGCAGCTGGTTTCACAGCAAGTTGGTTGGCAGCAGAGCTGGAAGAAGCTAGGCTGGCAGCAGGTGGGCACGCAGCAGATGGTCACACAGGCTGGCTTGCAACAGTTGCTGTCACAGCAGGTAGTGTCAGGGCAGGTTGATGGGCAGCACAGCTGGGAGCAGCTGTTGACACTCTTGGTGCTGTGGCAGCAGATAGACTTGCAGCAACAGGGGGTGCTGCAACAACTTGGGGTGCAGCAGATGAACACAGGGCAGCTGGATTCAGAGCTGGATTCAGAGTTATTGGTGGTCCTGCAGCTGGTGGTCTTGCAGCAGCATGGCTGACAGGTGTGGGCCATGGTGTCAGGAGTGGAGGGTGATGTTGTGTTCCCAGGTGAGTCTTGTACAATGTAGCAACTTCTTCCAGGCAGGGCCTTTTATACAACAGGCCTCCAAGGTTTGGACCAATCAGAAGGACTTTCCTCCTTATTTATCATTTTCCATATTTAATTTGTGTTCATTAGGACGAACTCACACAATGCTCTGAATCATTTACGAGCATTCATTACTTATCTGGTGATAACTTGAAGTTTTTCCAATAAATCAGGCTTCATCCCATCAGCTTTGTTGTAACGCTGATGGTCACCTGGGTCTTTGTTAGCTCCTGACTGTATGGAGGTCAAGATTACTACGTTCTTGCAACTTTTTTCTTGTATCTCTACTTAGATGTATCAATGTTTCTGGGGAGGAGTGTGCTATATTCACAATCATGGACTCAACACCTATTTCTCTGTATATTTGCCCACAAGGTCCAATTCCAAACTGTCAGTCTCTGCCTAAATTCTTGTACCTGTGTATCTGAGGCATAGTAAAGGTGCTGTGAGATAGAGTTTCTGGAATAATGTGTTTCATAGCAAAGTAAATCAGGACTGGTGGGTATGAAAAAAACCCCAGCACATTGGGAATAAGGAGGCATCACCCCTGATGTGTGGGTGACCATCAGTCCTAACTTTTTGTCTACTCCTGGAGTGGTGGAATGACCCCCAAATATGTATTTTCTGGCTATGAAAAGTGTGCCCTTGTATTCTGAATTGTCAATTAGAGCTGGCCAGCAACAGGCTAGCAGGATATGTAAATATAGCTTCTTCAAATGCCTATAAAACAGAGACAAGCTGCTGTGCTGAGGTCACAAAGCCCCCAAAGCCAAGGGATTGTGTAAGGAGTGTGACTTTTGCATAATAAAGGGCTAGAAGCTTGGAGCTGAGGCCATGGGAAGAACCAGGAGAAAGTCAGGGGTGAGAGAGAAGAAGAAGAAAAAAAAGAAGAAGAAAAAGAAGAAGGAGAAGAAGAAGAAGAAGAAGAAGAAGAAGAAGAAGAAGAAGAAGAAGAAGAAGAAGAAGAAGAAGAAGAGAGTTAGAGAGAAGGCCTGGGACAAGGCAAGAAGGCAGAACAGAGACAGCCACCTGTAGAGAGGGAATGGAATAAATTAGATAATAAAGAAAATATCTAAGAATAAACCTAGTAAAAAGGAGTTAGGCTTGTGCAAAGGAGTGTACATATATTTCATGAGAAGCTAGTTTCCAGGTACCCACTTCTGTACGTCCAGCAATAGTGCTTAAAACAGAAACTCTTGTATCAGGGTGCTTTGGAACAATCCCAAACTATAAACAACTATAAGGTTACGAGGTCATAAGGGTGAAGACTGTACCTGTCGTCCTATGAACAAAGACAGACTAATGTTGATCTGTTAAAGATGGTGCCAGGATTGGAAGACTTACTCTGTTCAGCAGTAAGAAACAGCCTTTGGGGGGGGGGCAACAGGAAATGTTTTATAGGAACTGGATTAATTTCCATTTCTTTAGTACTGCAATGGCTGTGTTCGTTCTTTATTCTCTCAAGTGAGAAATTAATAATTTACATTTTTTTAGTATGAATAGTAAAAAAAGAGAGAGGGGGTACATCTTAGTCCTCACAGATAAATTAGGTACATACCAAATAATCATAATTTTTTCATTGAATAGAAAGAAAAAACAAACGGAGAAAGACCAGACAAAGAGATGGGAATAAGTAGAGCGCCAGGTGGGTAGAGCGAAGGAACATCAGAGAAAGATCACCATTCTAAGACTGCTGACA
>NW_022196911.1:95928681-95934713 GCF_008632895.1 Mastomys coucha | reverse complement strand
CAAGTAAAAATAAAAGTATAAATTTAAAAGATCCTGATTTCTACTAACTTAGACATCCTGAGATACAGCTACTGCATCATAATGGACTTTTATATCCCGGTGTGGGATTGTTTTATTTTACTTTTTTTAAAAAAAGAACTCTCTGTAGTGTTCTGCACCCCTATTGTTCTACTTCAAATCCTACTGTTGTGTAAGAGTCCCTATTCTGGGCTAGAGAGATGGTTCAGTGGTTAAAAACCCATATTGCTCTTGAGGTGGAGCTGTGTTCAGTTTCCAGCATTCACATAGCATCTCACAACCACCCATAATTCTAGTTCCAGGGCAGCTAATGCCCTCCTCTGACATCCCCGAGCACCAGGCTTGTATGTGCTGTACATATATACATGCAGGCAAAACACTGGTGTCATCTTGTATGTATGGCATGTGTAGCCATGACCAGGTTAGTGGTCCTGATACAATCGAGGACTGTGTTGATGTCTGAGGTTGCCACTGATGCTCGTGTGCATATCTGAGCTTACAAGCTGCTGCCTGAAGCCTTGCTGTTTTCCATGGGTGCTGGAGAGCAGCCCCAACTCTTTGAGGGAGAGCTGGTCCCCTGCTGCACAGATCTCCTCAGTTCATGGCTCTGGCTTGGATGTGATTTTGTTTTGTTTTCTTTGGGGTCTTGTTGGTTTGTTTTGATGGTTTGGTTTATTGGAGAGGAGGAAGTAGGGACTGACATGAGAACATCTGGAAGTGAATGCAGTTGGGGTGCATCATGTGAAATTGGGGTGCATCATGTGAAATTTCAAAGTAATCAAGCAAAAATACATAAAAAATATTTTAAAAAGAAATGATGTGTTATGGGACTTTGTGTATAGCAAGATGAAGAAGAAGAAGAAGAAGAAGAAGAAGAAGAAGAAGAAGAAGAAGAAGAAGAAGAAGAAGAAGAAGAAGAAGGAGAAGAAGAAGAAGGAGAAGAAGAAGAAGAAGGTGTTACTCACCTATTAAAAACAATGACATCATAAAAATTGCAGACAAATGGATGGAACTAGAAAAGATCATCCTCAGTGATGTAACCCAGACCCAGAAAGACAAATATGGTATGTACTCACTTTCAAGTGTGTATAAGCCATAAAATAAAGGATAATTATGCTACCATACCCAGACCCAAAATACCAAGTAACATGGAGGGCTCAGGGGTAGGCTCCCTCTTATGGCATGGGTTTTAAGCTGGACAAATTATTTGTTGGCTGTTTCCTCAATTTCTGCTCTATCTCTACCCCTGAATATGTGTAGGCAGGACAAATTGTTGGTTGGAGGGTTTGGGGCTGGGTTTGTATTCTAATCTCTCCATTAAAAGTCTTGCTTAATTACAGGAAATGGCCAGTTCAGGCTCCATATTTTTGAAAGATATACAATCATATTGTGAACCCCAAGATTGTGAAGTAGAAAAACTTTGTTGTGGTATAGCACACATCTTTAACCTAAGAGCTAAATAAAGTCAACACTAGGTCAAGAAGCAGAGCAAGCAACCAGTTGACAGGGAGTGGACATAAGTAAACAGAAAGAAGGGGCATCGAGTGGGAAGTTATTTAAGACAGCATGGAGAAGGAGAAAAGGCTTTTTCCCTCTGGGACATCAGTAGAGTAATAATGTCACCTCAGTGCTGTCTCTGCCTCTCAGAGCTAGCAGGTTTTCACCTCAGCATTGGTTCCTGAGTCTTCCTTGGTAAAATTAAATGATTAGAATTTTTGTTTAAAAAACAACATTTTGATACTCCAACTTGTAGCTTGACTCCATGAAAAGAAAGATCACTCCAGCTGCAGACAAACTGAGAAGCCATCAGATTTGGTATGTCACCTGGAAGTCCTCAAGGTGAGAGTGAAGTATGGGAAGTGCCATAATAGAAGGCTTTAGGATTCTGTACAGTGGTACTTTAGATGGCTTGAAAAATAGACGAAAAAAAATTCTCTGGATCAGTTGCTAGGTGAAGGTCAATATGCTGAGTTAAAAAGCCAGCTTGAATTTGATGATCACACCTTGATGCTATGTCATTTAGCAGATTTAAATGTTTGGGATAAGGTTATAGAATCATAAAAGAGCTCAGTCATTTACTAAAATTATACAAGGTCCAAAGGAATTCTTCACTGATTTTTTGCAAAGATTGACTTCAGCTGTAAATAGAATAGTGTCACATTCAGAAGTCAGAAAAATACTGACTGAATCTTTAGCTTTTGAAAATGCTAATTTAGAATGTAAAAGGGTGATTAGGCCTTTTTTATTAATTTAAGTTTTATTGCATTATGATGAGAAAAGATAGATGATTTTAATTTATCTGAATTTATTAACATTTAAAAACATATTTTAAATAAATAGAATTAAATCACATTCTTGTTTCTCTTTTGTACTCCAACTCCTCCCAGAGACCCCCTTCAATATCTACAATACCTTTTTTGGTCATATTCTTTAAAATTTATAAAAATATTATAACAATAAAAATGAGTATTATAAAAGTTGTTTGATGTAAAACAACAATCAATTTAACAGACTCATGTATATGCTTGTCTACAGCAATACTGAAAATACATATACTTTTATCAATATAAATTTTAAATAACTCCAAACATATTAACTATATTTTAAAATAGTATATCACTACTAGTATTTTTTAAATGAACATAAATATATAAAGTCTTTTTGTTTGTTTGCTTGTTTGTTTTGTATTTAGTAGAGCTTAAAATCTTGGCTATTACTGTGGTACAAGCCCAAAATAAGAACAATTTTTAGGCATTAGATTTCATTGTAATAAGGCTGTACTTTAATGACCCTCACATCACCAAAGGATTTTACCTCCATCATAGCTAAGCTGAGAGTTGACAGTTCTGCTGCACCAAGAAATGAATTGTAGACACAATGTTTGGATATAGATTTCCTGCTATGGTCAAATCTATTTAACTTGAGTGAATGTCTTTATTCTCAGACCGCAGAGAACAAGTTACATTCTTTTAAGAAATGATGTGTGTATTAAGATGGTCTATCCATAAAGTCATTCACCAACTGTTTCAATGAACAATGGTTCTGCTTGGAGGGTGGCACAGACATTAGGTGAGGATAAGAATCTGGTGCATTAGCTTTGATAATTTGGAAAAGCATTCATCTCAGAGAAAGACTAACTTATAAAGTCCTCTTCTTCAAACTTAATACAAAAGTTACAAATGTCAAGCAATTCATTCAGTCTCACTCTTTGTTGTTCTCTTACAAGCCACCTCCCAAGTTAATTGTTTACATTTCTTTTGGCTGTATAAATACTTTTGAAATATGTAAGCTGTTCTGAAAACCATAGTATAATGTAAAAATGTGAAATAAACAATTCTACTAAAAAAGAGGCTGAGATAGGAGAAGCATGATTTCAAAACCATTATGTGGTACACAGCAAGATACTGTCATGTACAAACAAGCAGAAAGTGCATATGGATTGTACAATATTGGACCTATTTCTCCAATCACCAAATTAGAGAGACCATTGGATGATAGTCAACAAATTTTTAATTCCTCATATTTTTGGATTTCAATTGATTGGGATATGTTGGTAATATTAATTTTCATATTAAGATATTAAGAAAAAGTAATTGTTACTTCCTGTTGTTTTTGTTGTAAGAGGTGGAATTAGGTTTGTGTGGGTTTGTTGAAAGATTACTTTCTTGCTTCTTCTAGGGTATAGTTTTGCTCCTTGTGTTGGTGTTTTCCATCTATTATCCTTTGTAGGGCTGGATTTGTGGAAAGATACTGTGTAAATATTGTGACACTCCCCATCCCCCCATTCCCACCCCCACCCCTGTTATCTGGTTATCTCTAGTGCTACCTGTCCTGGCTAAATCTGACTAGAGCCTGTCCTTCCTGTGATCCTGTGATCCTGGGTGTGTTAGAGTACCTGGGAGTGGAGTGTGGAGTTTGTGACCAAGGTCTGCTCAGGGCATCAGCCCAGACAGACTGGAAAGAACCTGCATCAGTGGGCTGGCAGAGTTCCTGTGTGCCTGGGTCCCGCTGCTCCCAGTTACTCCTGGTGTTGGGACAGATGTTGTGTCCTGATCCTGAGCGTGTTAGAGCACCTGGGAGTGGAGCTTCCTCTGGGTGAGGTGGGACTGACTTGGTGCTTAGGCCTTTAAAGGCAAGAACAGGATCGTAGAGCAATAGATTACAGAGACAGCTGAAATTGGATCTCACTTTTATAATGCTAATCTGAAAGAAGTAATTTCTAAAACTCTTAAGAAAATTCAAAGTGGCAGGTATTTTAATTGTGTTAAGCAAGGTTATTTGAAAACATATTGTAGACAAGGCGTTTCTAGAAACAATGCATTTGCTAGAAATATTACAAAAAGAAGGCCTCAGCTTTCTGGAGTATGCAGAAGGTGTGGCAAAGGTCAGCATTAGATTAACAAATACAGATCAACAAGGGATAGGAAAGGTAACCCTTTACCTTTGGGAAATGCCTTAGGGGGCATTCTGTAGGGCCCAGTGTCAAATCAAATTCATTCATTTCCTGTCAGCAACGGAGAAACTCAGTCACAGAGCAATGGAAAGATTTAATGCCTTTTGTTAAAAGCAATACTGCTCTTGATATAGTCAAGGTCAGAACAGCTTCAGTAAATAAAACAAAACAAAACAAAAAATTCAGGCGAGACCAGGAAACAAGTATTATGGCAAACTGCTATAAATGATCCGAAACTTAAGCCAAAAATACTAATAAGCAGCATTAAAATTAAAGGTTTAACATACACAGGAGCAGATAAGAAATAATTTCACCCCCAGATATGGCAAGCTGTCACTGGACATGAAACTGCCCTTCCTTCAACTGCTGACAATCTGCTGTCCAAGTTGTGGACAAGCAAGACACAGAAAACTCTGCCAAGATGAGGTAGAGAAGTCCTTCATAATTCCTACTTCACAGAAAAATCTGTCCAATATTATGGACCAGTGGGCTGAAGAGATGGGTGCTGCAACATTGCAAAGGAGCCTTGGGTGACAAGCAGCCAGCAGTTTCTGCCATTTCTGTAGTTTTGGAAGCTGCTTGCTCTACATTCCTGTTTACTTGGGTAATATTTATCGTTCTCAGGTCTCTGATGGGGTTGAAGGCTAGATGGTGATAGTCTCACAGTTACACTTAAGTTGTTTAGGATTTAAGAAAACTTTTAAGGTGTAAAAAGATGCTTCAAAATTGATAAATGCAAGTTATGATAGAAAGTGACTTACATACAGAACTTTAGACTCAGCAAGATAAGATAGATAGTAGAGTACTTTCTCAGAGGTTGCCAAATACAAATGGACTGGACACTGTTAGCGGAGTTCTTACCTGATTGTATGTAGTTTATTGATATTAGAGAAACAATCTTTTATTTTATAAAAAAGGAAAATGTTGCAGGATATCTAATCATATTGTGAAACCTAAGATCCTAGGGAAAATTGAAAAAATCATCTTGGGGTATTGCTCAGCCCTAGCATACAACTTAAATCCAAGAGCTAAATAAAATCACCCCTAACTCACGAGGCAGAGCAAGCAACCAGCTGACAGGGAGTGAACATCCTGAACAGAAAGATATTGGGTAGGAAGGTATTTAAGACAGTGTGGAGAAGGAGAAAGAGCTTGTTCCTTCTGGGACATTAGTGGAGTAGGAAGGTCAGCTGAACTAGTAAGTTTTCACCCCAGCATCTGGTTCCTGAGTGTTCACAGGTAAAATCGGACTGCTTGGATTTTTGTTTAAAAAACAACACCATATCCCCGTTCTAGGAATCTTAGGTAGTCACCCTCATAGATTTCTGAGAATTTGTTGTATACCCAGCAATAGCATTTAAAACAGAAATACTCTTAGCAGGATTTGCAGTAGAACAATAGGGGTGCAGAACACTACAGAGAGTTCTTTTTTAAAAAAAAGTAAAATAAAACAATCCCACACTGGTATATAAAAGTCCATTATGATACAGTAACTGTATCTCAGGATGTCTAAGTTAGTAGAAATCAGGATCTTTTAAATTTATACTTTTATTTTTACTTG
>NW_022196911.1:95920362-95927070 GCF_008632895.1 Mastomys coucha | reverse complement strand
TGTCAGCAGTCTTAGAATGGTGATCTTTCTCTGATGTTCCTTCGCTCTACCCACCTGGCGCTCTACTTCTATTCCCATCTCTTTGTCTGGTCTTTCTCCGTTTGTTTTTTCTTTCTATTCAATGGAAAAATTATGATTATTTGGTATGTACCTAATTTATCTGTGAGGACTAAGATGTGTCCCCTCTCTTTTTACTATTCATACTAAAAAAATGTAAATTATTAATTTCTCACTTGAGAGAATAAAGAGCGAACACAGCCATCGCAGTATTAAAGAAATGGAAATTAATCCAGTTCCTATAAAACATTTCCTGTTGCCCACCCCCCCCAAGGCTGTTTCTTACTGCTGAACAGGGTAAGTCTTCCAATCCTGGCACCATCTTTAACAGATCAACATTAGTCTGTCTTTGTGTTCATAGGACGACAGGTACAGTCTTCACTCTTATGACCTTATGACCTTATGAGTTGTTTATAGTTTGGGATTGTTCCAAAGCACCCTGATACAAGAGTTTCTGTTTTAAGCACTATTGCTGTACGTACAGAAGTGGGTACCTGGAAACTAGCTTCTCATGAAATATATGTACACTCCTTTGCACAAGCCTAACTCCTTTTTACTAGGTTTATTCTTAGATATTTTATTTTTTATTACACTACATGTGTTTTAACTGAAAACATTTTTATTTCTTATGATATATAGAAAATGATTCATTTGCATTAGAATGCATTAATTTTTACAAAATAGTACACTTGATCACGACATTTTTCTTTATGCATATAACATAGTTTCATCAAATTCACTTATCACTGCCATCTCTTCTCCCTTCTGAATCATTTCTCCTCCCAGGTAGTCCTATTTACGTACTCACGCCTCCCTACATTATGGGAACATAATATTTTGCTTTTTGAACCCGACTTACTACCCTTAATAAGATCTCCAAATTTCACCCATTTTCTTATCCTTCTTTAGATATATCATTTCTATGTATCCCTTTATCCAGTGACAGACACAGAGAAGTGCCTGCTTTTTGCTTGTATGCACTACATAGTAGTTTAGGTGGGTCATATGGTAGTTCTAATTTTAGTTTTTTGAGAAATCCTAGAAGCTAATTTGCAAACAACCTGTGCTAATTTACATTACCACCAACAGTGTGTAAAGGTTTCCTTTTTGCCTGTATCCTCAACAACACTTGTTATTGCGTTTTGTTTGTTTGTTTACTTGTTTTTGAGTTGTTCTTGATAGGATTGATATAGAATTTCAAGGAACTTTTGGTTTGTATTGTGTGATAGCTAATGGTATTGAACATTTTTTCATGTATTCTTTCAATCATTTGTAGTTTTTAAAAAAATATCTTCAAATTATATGACTATTTAGTGATTTGGATTAGCTTTCTTTTGATTTTAACATTCAAATCTCATAGATGTTACACACACACACACACACACACACACACACACACATTGTTGGGAAGGTTGCACTAAAGGAATGCATTTCAATGAGGTCATAATGAATCTGGAGGTGAGTAGCAGGTCAGCATGGAACCTGCTTTTGCATGGTCCCAGGCTGTCTGTATTGATGGCTAGGCCGGGTGATATGTCTGAAAGAGAACTCTATCTAAAAGAATCATTTCTCAGAGTCAAGAGCATTCTTACCCAGTAGTACTACTTTCCTATTATACATCAGAAACTTCAGCACTGGGTCTGTGGGCTCAGGCGCCTGAAGATAGAAAAATCAATAGGTTAGATTATCCTTGGGAAGTTGAACTCAGCAGCAATGCAGGTAGGAGTAAAGCCTAATTGTGCAAGGACAACTTGAAAGAATGAATGACTTCACAATTAGTAGAGTGTACAACACTTTAACTGAGGACTTTGAGAAACAAGTATGTATCATTCAAAGCATATGTGGGTAGTCCATCATGGATGTTTAGCATTGATGAGCCATACCTCTACTTGATGACATCCACCTAAGCAGGAGACAGAGAAGAGACAACTTTAAACAAGTCAAAGTGTGAACCTTTGACTTTGATCATGTGAGATGTCACTCACTATTGATATATTGCTTGATGTTATTATGATTACAACTTTGAAATTTTATTACTAATATCAGTAAAAGAGGAATAAAATGGTTTTTGTTGTTGTTGTTGTTGTTTTTTCGAGACAGGGTTTCTCTGTGTAACCCTGGCTGTCCTGGAATTCACTCTGTAGACCAGGCTGGCCTCAAACTCCAGAAATCCGCCTGCCTCTGCCTCCCAAGTGCTGGGATTAAAGGCATGCGCCATCACTGCCTGGCCAGAAATAAAATGTTAACCAGGAGATGAATAAATGTTATATTGGTATGAATATGAAATGGTGCTATAGGTATGGAAATAATTATAGAGATTTCCCAAACATTCAAGAGGAAAAGTACTATACAACCCAGCACCTGTACTTCAAGATATTCATTTAAAACATCAGAAATAAAAAAATTTGGAAAGATATAGGACCCTTCTATTCATGCCAACTCTACTGATAACTTTAAGAGTCTTGAACTCAGCCCCTGTGTGTTGAGCACCGTGTCACACGGCTGAGTGTTTACTTGATCTTTCCACTCTGCTATAGTTCTTTCTTTCAAGAGATTTTGAAAGTTAATTTGTTCATTTCGTATATTTATATGTGTGTCCCTGTGTAAGTTTGCACACACTGTGTGTGTGTATGTGTGTGTGTATGAATATGTGTGTGTGTGCACGTGCGAGACTAGCGAGGCCAGAAGGGATTACTGGATCTCCAAACTTGGGTTCCCTGGAAGAAGCAGGTGCTTCTGACTGCTACGTCACTTACTTAGCCTTCAGTTTTGAGAGTTTTGTTGTTGTTGTTATTTGTTTGCTTTTATGGAATCTTTAGGGACTAAATATAGGACAGTATTAGGTAAAAGTTGGAATATTTTCTTTTTTATTTGTATGTTTTTTATCTCTCTCTCTCTCTCTCTCTTTTTTTTCAAGACAGGGTTTCTCTGTGTAGCCCTGGTTGTCCTGGAACTCACTCTGTAGACCAGGCTGGCCTCGAACTCAGAAATCTACCTGCCTCTGCCTCCCAAGTGCTGGGATTAAAGGTGTGTGCCACCACCGCCCGTGTTTTTTATTTCTTATGGTTGCCTTATTGCTTTATCTAGGATTCCAAACAACATTTTTATGAGAATATTAAAAGTGGGCATTCCTATCTTGTTCCTGATTTTCATTATCCCTCATTTAGCATAGTGTTCTGTTATTGTTATTATTCATATCTTCTTCTTCTTCTCCTTCTCCTTCTTCTTCTTCTTCTTCTTCTTCTTCTTCTTCTTCTTCTTCTTCTTCTTCTTCTTCTTCTTCTTCTTCTCCTTCTTCTCCTTCTTCTTCTTCTTCTTCTTCTTCTTCTTCTTCTTCTTCTTCTTCTTCTTCTTCTTTCTCTCTCTCTCTCTCTCTCTCTTTCTCTCTCTCTCAAATTTTTTCCTTTACCAGTGTTTGGTTTGGATTATTATTGTTTATCTAATATCTTGCCATGTACATTAACTTTATTTTTTGAAATCATCTATTAATGTAAGCACCCATAATCAGAAACTTCTTTGTCAAGTCTACATTCAGATCCTGTTGTGTCATGCTTAATTTTTATTTAGAAGTTTACATTATCTTTCTGATTTTTCCATTGACCTTTTAGTGGTTTAAAAAGGCATCATTCAGTTGCATGGATGGCTTAGTGTGTAAAGCCCTTGCCGTGCTAGTGTGAGGATCTGAGGTCAGATCCCCAGAGCTGATGTAAAGCCAGACACATTGGCACACATATCTGAAATCTCAGAGCTCCTATCAAAGACAGGAAGCAGAGGCAGAAGAATCATCAGAAGGGTCAATTAACTTGGCATATGAAGCAACCATGAGACACTGTCTCGAACAAGGCAAAGGTGAGGGGTTGATAAGTGAGGCTGTCTTCTGCCAAGCACATGTTCACTGTGGCCTGTGAGCACCAGCACTCACTCATGAGGGGACACACACACACACAGTGCACAGTGTACAAATTGTTTAATCTTCATGTGTTTGTCTTGTTTCTCTTGCTCTACCTTGTACTTTGATTTGGAAGTGATGCATCCAGATATAAGCAAATATTTAAAGCTTTATGATCGTTCAGACTTGCTCTATGTCCTAGGACATGATCACTCTGGAGATGATTCGGTGAACTCTTGAGAAAATGTGCACTCCGCAGCCGAGATCCTTCTTTCTTCTCTCTGTCTCTGTCCTGTTATTTCTCTTCCCCTTTCTATCACTTTCTTGTCTTTCTAGTCAAAGTAGGGATTGTGATTACTTGAGATCTTATTTAATTTGCCTTTGAGGGATAACAACTTTATCTTTAGGTCTTCCATGTATTTTAAACAGATATAAAATGCAATTCCCCGACTTGTGAGACTATCACAGAGGAAACTCATTCTAACCATTATTAGTAGTATAAAGAAGAGACATTAAATCCATCTCAAATTGGTAACATCAACCAAAGATTTCTACTAGTACATAGGGTCACTCTAAATACTATGTCTCAAAGGAATTGACCAAAAGGGTTAGTCATCAAACTGGGTTCTTTCTTCTTCATGGTGTTGAGACACAATAGCAAAACTGAGATTCAGTTGAGCCATGAAGGAAGGTTTATTTTTAGCCAGAGGAAAGAGTAGTCATTAGTGAAGCAGCCCTTCATTCAGGTTAAAGGCAAGGGGTCTTTAACAGTCAGGTGAGGGAGGAGTTTAGAAAACAAGCAAAGATATTTTCCTTGAACTTTTTATGGAGAGACTCAGGTCCATTCAGGGGAAGCATCTCCTCTTCTTTAATGCCCATGTGAACTGGCCAGAATCTGTTTGAAAGGATGCTGGACCATGATGACCCAGTCAGAGAGGAATTTTACTAGGCTAGTGTATTACAATGAGATGATAATGAGTCTGGGGGTGAATAACAGGTCAGCAGGGTATCCTTTAGGCCTGAGACCTGTTTGAACTGGTTCCATTCTGCACCAGCCTTCCTAGGAACAGCCAGGTCCTGAATGTCTATATGGCTGGCTACTCAGAGTTGAAATTTCCTTTCTCAGAGTGACACTTCCTAGTCTGGGTATAAACAAAACTTACGAGAACCACGAAGGTTGTGAAAGTTACAAGAGTAGCAAGATCTTTCTCCAAGGTTCTACAAGCAATGATCATTCTGGGAAGAGATGACCCTCGAGGCCAAAGCTGCCTGAGTGTTCTGAAGGGAGTTTCAGGGGTGTGGCTTTCATAAATGTGACCCATGCTGGAATGGACTTGGAGAACTTGCTGCCTCTGAGTGGTCCATTCTCTGTAAGGGACACCAATGTGCTACACAGTGCACAAAGGCAGACATGAGAGGGATTGTTTCTTTGGAATGTTGTCAGTGTGCTGTGTGAGAGGAATAGATGTTTCTTTATGCCTCACAAGGAAAAGCCATAAACACTGGCAAGGTAGGTCTGGTCTGAATCAAATAAAACAAGTGGAAAGTGTCTTTACCTTGTATCAAAATTCAACTCCTTTAAAGCCTGAGTCATTGGTGTTCTGTTCAGGAGTTGTCTCTTGTATCAATGCCTTCAAGGCTACTCCCCACATTCTGTTCTATCAGATTTATTTATAAATTCTATCAGATTTATTGTATCCAGCTTTATGTTGAGATCTTTGATCCGCTTGGACTTGAGTTTTGTGAACGGTGATAAATATGGATCTATTTTCACTCTTCTACATCCTGACGTCCAGTTAGACCCGCACTGTATGTTGAAGATGCTTTCTTTTTCCCATTGCATGGTTTTTTCCTTCTTTGTCAAAAATCAAGTGTCAGTAGGTCTGTGGGTTTATTTCAGCATCTTCAATTTAATTCCATTTATCAACCTGTCTGTTGCTATACCAATACCCCATGCAGTTTTTGTTATTATTGCTCTGGAGTACAGCTTAAGATCAGGGATGGTGATACCTCCAGAAATTCTTTCATTGTTCAGGGTTGTTTAAGCTATCCTGTTTTTGTTGTTGTTGTGGTTTGTTTGTTTGTTTTTCACATGAAGTTGCAAATTGCTCTTTCAAGGTCTGTAAAGATTTGTGTTGGAATTTTGGTGGAGATTGCATTGAATCTGTAGATTGCTTTTGGAAGGATGGCCACTTTCACTATGCAGGCTCTAAGATCAACGATTGGTAAATGGGACAAATGGGACATCATGAAACTGAAAAGCTTCTGTAAGACACAGGACCTTGTCAATAGAACAAAACAACAGCCTACAGATTGGGAAAGGATCTTCACCAACCCTATATCTGACAGAGTTCTAATATCCAAAATTTATAAAGAATTAAAAAAAACTAGATATAACAAATCAGATAACTCAATTAAAATGGAATACAGAACTAAACAGAAAATTCTCAACAAAAGAATCTTGAATGGCTGAGAAATACTTAAAGAAATGCTCATTGTCCTTAATCATCAGGGAAATGCAAATCAAAATGATCCTGAGATTTCACCCTACACCTGTCAGAAAGCCTAAGATCAAAAACTCAAGTGACAGCACATGCTGGCAAGGATGTGGAGCAGGGGGAACACTCCTCCATTGCTGGTGGAAGTGCAAACTTGTACAACCACTTTGAAAATCAATTTGGAAATTTCTCAGAAAACAGAATACAGATCTACCTGAAGACTCAATAGGGGGAGAGAGAGAGAGAGAGAGAGGGAGAGGGAGA
>NW_022196911.1:95908900-95919926 GCF_008632895.1 Mastomys coucha | reverse complement strand
AGAGAGAGAGAGAGAGGAGAGAGAGAGAGGAGAGAGAGATCTGGGTAGGAGAGGAGTTGAGGGGGAGAAGGGAGATGGTGATCAGCCATGGGAAGAAGTTGGGCAGGAGAGGGCTGGGAGTGAGAATGGAAATCAGCAGGGGGCATCTCTGGTAATGAGCTGGAGGCCTGGGATGTGGGAGGATACAGGAAGTGTGTGAGGGTGATTCCACCTGAGACTCCTACTAGAGGGGTATATTAGAGACTGAAGTAGCACCTCCTGTACCCAGGCAGGACTTTCAGAGGAGAGAGGGGGACAGCAATCCACTCACAAAACCTTCAACCCAAAATTTATCTTGCAGGGATAAAGATGGAACAGAGATTGAGTGAACAGCCAACCAATGACTGGCCCAAGTGAGACCCAACCCCTGACACTATTAATGATGCTCTGCTATGCTTGCAGACAGGAGCCTAGCAAAACTGTCTCCTGAGAGGCTTCATCCAGCAGCAGATGGAGGCAGATTCAGAGACCCACAGACAACCAATCAGGTGGAACCTGGGGAGTCTTGTGGAAGAGTGGGAGATAGAAGTGAGGAAGCCAGAGGGGTCAAGGACACCACAAGAAGACCCTGGGCCACCATTCAGGGAACATGCAGGTGCTAGACCTAGAGTCCCTACATATTTACAGCAAATGTGCAACTTGGACTTCATGTGGGTCCCCTAACCAGTGGAATAGTGTGGGGGTGAGTGGGGGAAGCAGGGGGCTGTCTTGGTCTCTGTTCCTGGCCCTTTCCTTCTACCTGGACTGCCTGGTTGGGCCTCAGAAGGAAAAAATGTGCCCAGTCCTGCTGGGGCTAGATGTCCCAGAGTGGAGTGGTACCCAAGGGGAGGGTATGTTTCTCTAAGGAGAAGAGGATGGTGAAATGTGGGGAGGGACTTATAAGGGTGGGGCTGGGAAGAGAGGAGGGAGGGGGCTGTGATTGGGATGTAAAGTGAAATAAATAAATAAATAAATAAATAAATAAGAAAAATTCTTATAAAAAATATTTCCAATGGGGCTGCATGCTCAGGTGCCCCAAATAAGGAAATTAAGGAAATAAAGCCACACCTTCCCTTGAAAGCACAACTTAATAGTAACCCACATAGGAGAAGGGCTGGCACGTGCAAAGGTCACTTCAAGAGCAGGAGTGGTGTCTAGCCTCACATAGTGGATTCCAGCCTGTCTGAAGCTCTTGTTAAAATGGATGGAGATTTGGGGCAGAAGAGAGATGGGGGGAGGGACTTGGGGGAGGGGAGAAAGGTAAAACTGCAGATGAGATGTAATATATGAGAGAATAAATTAAATAAAGTTAATGTGCATTCTCAAAAGACAATTGAGTGTGGAAACACAGAAGTTTAGAGTTGTGCGATCCACTCCTGCAATTGTTGGCAGTGAGGAGCTGAACCCTGTACAGGAGAGGGGCATCTTTCCTAAAGGTCTTATAGGGCATACTTTGATCTCCTTGCAAGGGATTTCAGTCAACTTTAGAATACCATTTAACCCTTGAGTGATTGAAGTAGTATGCCTGCTTATTGTCAGAAAAGCGAGAGGCGAAGGTATTGATGAGGTGTAGAGATGCTGGGGGTAGAATGTAAAATGGTGTAGAAGGGAAAAGTGATGAAACATTTCCTCAAGAAATTTAAAGACAGTAATGCTGAATGATCCTCTGGCACACTTCAGGACATCTACCTGAAATAATTGAAATCAGCATCTTGAAAAGATTTGGCCCTGCCATATTCGTGAGAGATAGGCCAGATGTGAGACTAACCCAAGTGCCCATCAACAGATAAATGAAAGGAGGAAATAAGACAGAAGGTATATTGCTGTAGGAATCCACGCCAGAGATGTTTAGAAAAGTCAAAGTCAGAATAGAAGAATGGGGGGTGGTTTCCAGAGGCTGGAGTAGGAGACACCAAGGAGCCGGTGATCACTGGGTACTAACTTTCAGTTAAGCCAGGTGACAAACTTCCAGAGATCTGCCGGGCAATGCCATGCTTGAGTGTGTGATATAGTATCCTATCTTACGCTTAAACAACTACCAATGTATACATATCATGTCAAGGGACTTAGTAGGCTATGGTAATGAGAGATAATATGGAATGAATAGTTTCAGGACTTGTTACAATTAATTAAGGGCTCTAGGGAGATGAACACGAAGTAAACAAGAAGGGGAACACAGCATGTAAGAGCTGGGCGTAGAGTGCAGAAGATGTGATTATGATGATGCTTGGTTGTGGAGGCTTTCAATGGCTGTGTCCAGAGAAAGAGGAGATGAGTATGGAAGTAGGGCCAGAGATACTCAGTGCTACTGGCTTTGAAGCTGGGAGGACAGGTCATGATCCTGATCAGGGAGGGATGTCTAGATGCTGAAACAGATGAGCGACTGGACGTCATCCTCTGTGAATTTCAGGATGTGACATCTCTGCCAATGCAGTCATGTTAGCCCATTGGACTTCTGTCCTCCATGACTGCAAGAGAATGCTTTGTTTCTGGTTTGAAAAAGAGGATTGCATCACCCCGTGAAATTTTTGATGAAAATGTTTCCCCAAAGTTACTTATAAGGAACTGTTAAGATCTTGACTCAGAATGTGAGCGCAACGGTTATCAAGCTGGCACTGGGGCCACTATTCCCAGCAAGAGGAGGGTGAGGGTGAAGGATCATTCTTTTTTTTTTTAAAGGAGGCAAGTTTAAAGATTTCTGTTGAGATTATGGGGATTTTCAGAAAAGATAAAAGTGGATTTAGTCTGATATGACAAGTCAGGCATGACATAAGCCCAGTGTGCCTGTGTTTCCGTGGGAAGTTGGTCAGCAGCCACAGAGCTGGCAGCACAGGGGCAACACAGTAGCAGGGCTGGCAGCAGACACACAAGTTGGCTTAAGGAGGCAGGTGGATTCACTGCAGATTGGTTGGAGGCAGCTAGGCAGGGTGTGCTGCAGCAGCTGGTCACACAGGTTGGTTTCCAACAGGTGTTCCTGCAGCAGGTGTTCCTGCAGCAGTTGGATAGAGGGCAGCAAAGAGAGCAGCAGGAGTGGGTCATGGTGTCAGACATGGCCTTTGTTCATAAATTTCTGGGAGATGACGACTTCCTCTCATCTGTCCTTTTACACCTGAGGCTTTCGAGATGGGCACCAATCAGTAAGCATTTTCCTTGTTGCTATATTTATTCTTCCTATATTTAGATTAGTGATTCTACAAAGTGGAAGTTGTTTACAAAATGCTAATGGGGGTTTCAAAAGTATTTAGTATATTTGTGAGTTGAGATGAACTCACAACTGTTTCAAACAAAACGGGGGGAGTCACATCATCATTTGGTCACGTGGTGGCTCCTGCAACCTGGAAGGGTCAGGGTTGTTCTTTCTACAGGTTTGTTTCTTGGTGCTTAGAATAGGAAGCATCTCTGGGGAGGGACCTGACTGTGTGATCTTCCCAGCAAGCAATGCAATGTCTGGTTCCATATCTCTTCATCCCTGGAAGTCCCATCTAGGAATAGTGTATGCACATGTGAATGTATCAGCCTCCCCACCATCCCTACTGTGTGTCCCATGTGTAACACAGGCATCGGGGAGACAGAAGGTAAAATGCATTCCCATGCAGAACAGTACCAGTCAGTGATCTTGGGTGATCAACTTGTCTTTTCCTTTGTATGTTCTTCTGTGTGAACAAGTAAGTACTTTAGAGGGGGATGATGTCTGGATTATATGTAAGTCATAATATACTCAAAACTGTTCTGATTTATAGAATTTGTCTTAGTTAGGGTTTCTGTTGCTGCGATGAAACACCATGACTAAATGCAAGTTGTAAAGAAAGGGTTTGTTTCATTCATAGTTCCATGTAACAGTTCGTTGCCAAAAGCAGTGAGGGCAGGAACTCAAACAGGACAGGAATTGAGGTAGGAGCTGATGCAGAGGCCGTGGAGGGGGGTGCTGCTTACTGGCTTACTCCTCAAGGCTTGCTCAGTCTGCTTTCTTATAGAACCCAGGTCCACCAGCCCAGGGATGGCACCACTCACATTGGGCTGTGCCGTCTCCCATCAATCACTAAGAAAATGCCCTACAGGCTTATGAATAGATAATCTTATGAGGACATTTTTTAAAATAGTGGCTCCCTCCTCTCAGATGACTTTACCTTGTGTCAAGTTGACATAAAACGATCCAGCACAGCATTCATTAGAAACGTGTTGAAATTATTAGTTTACAAACTCATCACAAGAGGAACATGTCTGAGTCACTGTGACCACAGTGAGAAACTGAACTTAACACCATCTTTTCAGAGTAGGATCTCCTCACATCTGCTTATTAATATAGTGAAATTATAGGTTTACTTCCAGCTGTCTTTAAACTTCATATAAGCATAGTACAGAATTTTCTACCTTTATGTATACTATTACCATCAGTTCATCCAGGTAATTCATTTATTATCATTGGCCTATAATCTCCAAGTCAATGGATAGGACATAATTTCTATCCTCTGCTGTTCATGTTCTTGTGGTATTCTTAGAAGTGTGAAGTTATTAAAATATTAAAAAAATTCTCTTATAGAAGTTGTGAAGGAATCTGTTGATTTATATATGGATTTCTTTTTAAAAGTAAAACACCCAGGAATAGAATTGTTCATAAACTTGCTTAGTTGGTGACTGGAGAGGTGGCTCAGCACTTAAGAGCACCTGCTACTCTTGCAAAGGACCTGAGTTCAGTTAACAGCCCCTATTTCAGATGGCTTCTAATTGCCTGTAAGTCCAGGGGATCCAACAACTTATTCTGGCCTCCTTTACAATTTTAATTTTTATTAGGTTTTATTTTTAAGCATTTTAAAAATTCATCTTTCACATCCTGATCACCGTTTCCCTCCCTTAACTCCTCCCAGTTCTTCCCCAACCTCCCTTCTCCTCAGATCCACTTCCCTTCCATTTCCCTTCAGAACTGAGCAGACTTCCCAGTGATATCAACTGAACATGACATAACAAGATACAATAAGACTAGGTACAAACCCTCGTATCAAGGCTGTATGAGGCAACCCAGTAGAAGAATAAGGGTCCCAAGAGCAGGCAAAAGAGTCAGAGACACCCTCTCTCCCACCACAAGAACACCAAGCTCCACAACCATAATGTATGAAAAGGACCTGGTGCAGACCCATACAGGGTCTGTGATTGTTGCTTCAGTCTCTGAACCCTTTGAGCTCTGGTTAGTTGATTCTGTGGGCTGTGTTCTCATGGTGTCCTCCACCCTCTGGCTCCTATAATCCTTTTTCACTTCTGCAGGGTTCCCTGAGCTCTGCCTCGTGTTTGGCTGTGGGTTTCTTCATCTGTTCCCATTATTTATTGGGCGATGCTTCTCTGATGACAATTGGACAAGGCACCGATCTATAAGTATAGCAGAATATCATTAGAAACCATTTAATTGATTTTTTTCTAATCATGTTTGGTTCTATCCTGGGTCTCTGGCTTGTCCAGCCTCTGGTTCCTGACTATCCATGAACCTCAAGTTGGACCCAATCATTGGTTGGCCACTCTCACAACTTTTGCACCACTCTTACCCCAGCACATCTTGCAGGCAGGACAGATTGTAGGTCAAGGCTTTTGTGGCTGGGTTGGTGTCCCTGTTCCACTGCTGGAAGCCGTTGCTTTTTATAGAAGATGACCTGTTCAGCCTCCATGTCCCCAATTACAAGGAGTCTTTGCTAGGATCACTCTTGAAGACTCCAGAGAGTTACCACAGTTTCATATCATCCCACAATGCCCCCTCCTCCAGTTCCTATTGTCTTTCCTAATACTCTTTCCTTCCAACCATACCCCTCCCCTGATCCCTCCTGTTCCCATCCCAGCCCCACTCCAGTCCTCTAGCAAAATCTATTCTATTTCCTCTTCCCAGGAAGATTCATGTGTTCCTCCTGAGCTGTCCTTGGTACTTAGCCTCTCTGGGTCTTTGGACTGTAACATGATTATCCTTTACTTAGCTGCCAATGCTCGCTCATGAGTGAGCACACACTATATTTGTCTTTAACGTGTGGGGCTCACACACGCATGTACACACACACATATGCATAAGACACATTAAAAATAAAAAATTAAGAAATTCCTTAGTCAAACTTCTATAATACTGTATTGAGAGGTCTTGCATAGTTTCTATTAGATTTATTTGTAGATATTTTATCTTTTCTGCCAATATGCATACAGTAATTTTAATTCTTTGCTACCTGAAATGTGGAAAACAACTCATATATGTATATTGCTTTGCATCCAAATTCCTTCATTATTTAAATGTTTTTCCAACAAGAGTTTTGAGAGGGTTTTAAAAAATCTCTCTTACCTATAGTCAATATAGTGAACATATTTGTATATTCTTGATACAGCGGGGGTAACTTAATATTTCATAATTATAATACCTTGTGTCTGTGTTGTATATTTCTTTCATCAGAGTAACTGGGATTTTTCTCTTCCTTATTGTCTAAGCTGTTAAAATTTTAAAATGTTGAAATTTATAGTATTCTTCTTTATGTTGTGAGATATTATTTTTGATACTATTTTTAAAAACAAATATCAATGTCTAAATCTTCCCTTCATCTGTATTTCTGAGGGTAGTTTCATGTTATTCTGATCACATGTCTGTGGCACTGATTTTGACCCATTTTTATGCTGTTTCTGTCTATGGACCCAGTCCAAATCCAGAATGTAACTTCCTGTTTTATATTTCCTTCACATTCTCCAATAAAATTAATTTTCAATCTGTCAAGATTCGATCAGTCTCCTGTGATTCAGTTTGGATTTGATGAGGCTCTTCGTATTGGTTTTTCTAAAGCACTTTCCTGCCCAAACCACACGCTAACAGTATTATTGGTGAGTGTGGAATGTGGACAGCAGTTATTAGGTTAGACATTGCAGAATCATGTAACAACATCCTGCTGTGGCTTGACTATGGTTTGTATCTCCAAGGTTTATGCGCTGGCGTCTTGGTCCCTGGTAGGCAGTACCGAAGCAGTAAGACGGTTAAGAACTGAGGTTTTGTGACAGATATTTAAATTGTGGGGAGTGGCCCTCATGAATGGATTGGCATTGGCTCCAGGAAATGGGTGGGTTTTATAGGGTTGGACCAGCTCTTGAGAGAACAGGTCGTCATAAAACATTTATTTTTTGTTAAGTCAGCCTCTTGATTCTTCTCGCACTGGGTAACCAATACACACTCTCTCCCTCTGCTTCTCTGCCATGTTACGATTGCTGAGAAGCCCTCCTGAGATCCAGATTCTGATATTGTTTGGACTTTTCAGACACCTGAATCATGAACCATATGAAACTCTTTCCTCTATAGGTTGTCTGATTGTAGATGTGTTATTATAGAAACAGAAAACAGACAAGGAGGCATTTTAAGAAAATAGCACTGAGGCTAGCAAAGCTCATTTTGGCTTAGTTGGAAATTTATTATATATAACACACACACATATATACACATAAATATATATATATCATATATATGATATATACAGATATATCATATATATTGAACTACCACAGTTCACTGTTCCTCACTCATCTAAGATATGTATATATATTGATGAAGGAGAGGCAGAGATACAGCACTGACAATACCTATCCAAATATAGTACAGGGGAGGGGTCGTTCTCTGAGTCTTCTAGGTCTTTAGGCAAGCCATGGGGTTCAGTCTGAATTCAGGAGATTCTAGGAGACAATGCCGCCACTCACACTTGCCTTTCATTTAAACACTGACCTTATTTATTTGGCTTCCTCTTAGAATTTCATGACTCGTTAAGAAGGTACGAGAACTTCAGTTTTAGACTTAAAATTGTGATTGATATGCATACTTATCTGACTTCTGGAGATAATGACTTTTACATGCCCCCTAGGGGGCCTTATCCTCTTCCATTTAAGCAAGATCAGTTTTCTGAGTTTGCAAGAATCATTTTCAAACCCTGGTAGATTTGTAGAAATAGTAAAATTCAACTTTGAAGCTTCTGGAAAGTATTTTCCTTTTTATTCTTGGGTAAATAGTTAACAGTTTAATGCCACCCTGTAGGTTAACAGTTTAATGCCACCCTGTAGGTTAACAGTTTAATGCCATCCCATGTGTACCCTCAAAAGTGATACAGTCCTTCAGGCTGTGATCTTGAGTGAATGCCAATCAATTAGTGTGTGTCTTGGTTGGTCAGAGATGCTTGGGGAATCTCATAGAGAGTCAGGTTGAGTACTCTGATAGAATTCATCCACAGAAACCAAAACCCTCCTTAGACTCTCTTGAAACTTGCTCGGAGTTTTCTCAGCTGATGATGATATTCTTCTAGTTATATGATTCACAGAAAGACCCATTTCCATATTTTTTTTGCATTTCCATTAAGATCGCTTCAGGGACCATCTATCTCCTGTATTCCTAACATACCTTTTCCTTGTTGGAAAAAGGTGTGTATTGCCCGTGATAGACACTGTGTGGCATTTCTGAGAGGTTCCTTCTCCCATTCGATACCTCATCTACCCACAGGAGATCTACCTATATCTCCTGTGGAGAAATCAGAATCATTTTGTCCTTGTTTCTTGGAACTGTTTTCCCACCTGTGTACCTGCGTACATTCTCCTGTTGTTCGTATGCGGGCATGTGTAAATGTGTATATCATTATCACATGTGCATCAGTGTACACACACAAATACACATTCACACATGTGCATATATAGCTCACCCACCATGTACTAGTGCTTGTATGAACACGTGTTTTGGCCATACTACTTTTTATGGGATGACCTATCAGGGGCTCATCCGTGGAGAGAACAGATCCTCCTTTTCTCACCAGCCATGGTTTGCCTGGAGCTCTTCATCTAGGGGTGTAGACTTGCAAGAGTTTCCTCATACATGTAAGCTTGTCAATTAGAGTTGTCATTATGCTGGTCTTGTTTAGGTCACCATACCATTGAGCCTTCATGGGTTCATCATGCCTGTCGTATCCAGATGACATTCTGACCGCAGGCGTCCTGCCCCTCCTTCTATGAAGTCCTCTGAATCCCAAGTGTAGTGCTTATATCCTAGATACACCATCTGAGACTGAGAAAAATGCTGGCTTCCTTATGGTCACTTACTATCTGAATTTGACTATCACACAGCACCCGTCTACTTCAGTTGTGTCTGTACGACAGGCCTAAAAACCTGATCACAGACCTGAGATGTACACTTCAAAAAGAGTCAGTCTCCTGAGGTAGGAGAGTCGCTGACATCTCCTAGCTCAGTTGTGTTCCAGATTGGTCTCTGCTAAAGTCTGTGGAGAGATCTGCATGCTTTCTTTATTCAGGCATAAAGGTGCCCTAAGAAATATTTCATTATTAGATAAAACTGAGATTAAACATTATTTCCTGGCCTCCACAGTGTTTCAATAATCCTAATTGATTTCCTAGCTGTAATTAGCTTGGAATCTTTACAAAGAAGCTGTCTTATCAGACAGGGTGTTTCCAGAGTTAGAGATAGCAGTTAGGCACTAATTAACAGAGCAGTCCCACTCAAGGCAGAATTGCTTTACTAACTAGAGATAAGTTGTAGGGCTTCCGTCACTAATTATCTATGTTATAGCCAAGGATATTCTTAAGGACCTCCAGCTGCTTGCCTCAGACAAGACCCTGAGAATTTTACTTGGGGCTGCCAAAATAGCCCAAGAAGAAGGACACCACTGCTCCTCCGCTTTGCACCTGGCTGTTTGATCTTACTGACTTTGATGTGACCACTACCTCCCTATGTGACTTCTGTTATTTGCCCTGTTCTCTGTATACTATATAAGCCTGATTTTTACTTTGTACAAATTACATTCAGATACCACACTCCCTTGTGTCGTTTCTATTTGTCGTTCACCAAATTCTTTGCCCACCAGGTCAGAACTTTTATCACCTCGAGGAACAAGGGGTCCCCGAAGCAACCCAGTCCATGGCATTTGACCAACCATGGAGCTCTGTAAAATAGCATGTGTCTGCAAAAAGTAGCTTCTTTGATAACTGGTAAGAACTGTACTTATCCATGACCATAAGGAGAAGTATTTAGAATGCAGTTGGAAATTCTACTTCATTAGAGTTTCTGGCTTTAGAGAATGGAAGAGATTCACTTCTATTTGCATGTAATATATATGCTAATGACTTTATGTGATTACCTAAAATCGAAGAGCTGAAGATAAAAGAAAACATAAGGTATTTGTCTCTGACCCTGGCTAATTCACTTCACACAATTATGATCAGCTGCACCCTCTTTTCCTAGAAGAACATAAATTCCTTTTTCCTTATGGCTGAAATTATCAAGTATGTATATAAGCCATATTTTCCTTACCTATCCCCTGTTGTTGGAAATCTGACTTAGATACTGTGTGTAGTACTTCTGTCCTTCACTTTCTTGTGCATTGAAATAATGCCCTATGCATGCAAGTGGGAAGCTTTCCCCAGCTGGAGAGGCCAGAGACAGGCACATCTTCCCAGGGCTTAGCTGTTTCTCCTTGGAGGAAGATGTAAGTGAAAGTAGCCTGAGATAAAGCAAGACCAAAGTGCTGTCCCAGATGAGTAAGGAACTTCTGCTATGAGGCTACTGTGGGACTGTGCATCGATGATGGGTGCATTCAGAAAATAAGCTTTTGTGAAGAAAATGTTACCGGAGCACACAGAAACCCAGGAAAAGATGAGGTATCATTGAGACATTTTTCAGAAGAATAAATGCAGATTTATTTAGAACACGTGGAACCCAGAAGACAACTTAAAGTGAACCCACTAGTGACAAGAAGAGGAGTCCACTAAGAGATGAAATCATTACCACTGAGGAGGGTTAAGAGAGAAGGTTTGCTTTGCTTACGTTTCTTGAAGAGAAAGAATGAAATTTCTTTTCTGAATCTGAGTCCACAACTGAAGCTCAAGAGAAGAGTAAATGGACCAGGAGGTTAAGTATTGAGTACTTAATAAGAAGAGCAAGCTCTCTCATCATTTATTTAGCCAAGAAAACAATATGGAGTGGTCATGAAAGAGGTACAAGAAGAATCATAAAATCATA
>NW_022196911.1:95902409-95907799 GCF_008632895.1 Mastomys coucha | reverse complement strand
GCTGTTTCCGACCTGGGGCTTTTATACCCTGGACATCCCATGAAGGGACCAATAAGCAGGACTTTTCCTTATTGTTTGTTTTCTGTTCTTCAAGAGGAAATTCTCACAGCAGGAAGTTGCTCTTTGAGTTTTTTAGAAATCGTTTGAAATTATGATGTAAGCAGGTAATTGTGGATAATTCAAGGAAGGACATTTCTAGAAGTCTTCATCAGCATTGTTCCTGCTCTGATCATCGTTTGCTCAGGCGACAGTTGCTGTGGCCACAAAAGGGACTGGGGCATGTGTTTCTTCATCTTGTTCTCTTGGCTGTGTGTAGACTTGATGTGTTTTTATGGAGTGCTATATTCACAGCAGTTAAATGAAGCCATGTCTGAGTCCAAACTTTCCCAGAGACATTCGCTTATTGTACACTACAACAACAGGCTTGCCTATCTGCAACCAATGATACCCATGTATACCAGTTTCAGCAAAGAATTCATGGCAAGAAGGTGGCCTGTAGTCACTTTTCAAATGTACCCATGAGCACCAAAGCCAGAATATGGAGTCATAAGGACAACCTGGAGGTTCGGAAGACATGGGGGTTCAGAAGATGGCATGGAGTTTGGAAGACATGGGAGTTCAGAAGGCAGACATTGGGGTTCAGAAGGCATTGGCCAAATTAGATCTGAACCCTGTTTACCAGCAGACAATGAGGAAACTAAATGCCATAAGATGACACCTTCATTTTAAAATAAATTGTATTATGGTATACTTTCAAAGATGAGCATACCCCTTTGTATGTAGTCTGATCAGATATGATAACAGGAAATCATGTGTCCTTCATATCAGGTGACAGTGTGTGTACGTCCAGTATGTATGTCCTTGATTTTATAATTGCAGTCTTTACTCTGCTGTCAAAGGCAACTAGTGTGTGTTTTCTCTCACAGTGTGTCAACTTTTGAGTTTCATTAAAAATAAAATCATATAATTCGTTATGGTTCATTTTCTTTTGCTCAAACTTGTATTTGTGAGATTTAATGACTTTGTTGGATTCAGCAGTCATGTCTTTAATTTCACATGATCATTTTATATAATTGTATGATAAGGCTATAGTCTACTAATTCTCATTGCATGACAAGACCTTATATATTTTCTAACTCATTATGTCCTTGATGGACATTTTCTTATCATTAAGATTTTTTTTTTTTGCAAATCATACTCTTCTGATGATTTGCCTATTTCTTTGTCTACTAATTTGTAGACATCTATAGATATATTCCTTGAGGGAAAATTCTGTATTCCAAATTGTGAGTATAATAAACATTAGTATGCAGCTCCAAATTGTTTTTTTAAAAAAAAAAAAAAAAACAGCTACATGGGTTGGGCAGATATAGATCAGTTGGTAAAATATTTACCATGCAAGCAAGCGTGAGAACCTGAGCTTGATCCCTTTTCACCCCAGCACTGTATAGGAGGGTATAGGCAGATCCCTGGGGCGTTCTGGCCAGCCAGCCTAGCCTAATCACCAAGTTCCAAGCCAGTGCAAGACCAGTTCAACACAACCCGAACGGCTCCCTGAGGAATAACTGAGGTTGTCCTTTGGCCTCCACGAGCACGTGTACACACATGCATCCATAGCTGCACACATGTGTGCATCCCCTCCCCTCCCACATAAACACACATGCACACATTTAAGGTCTCAATATATGATTGGTTGTTCACATTGCTTTTGGTATCACACTTGATACAGTCAGGACTTTCAGCCATTTTTTATTGTGTATCTATTACGATTTGGTTCTTAAATGTCTATCTGGGCCATGTGTTGAAAGCCTTGTCCTCCACTGATGATATTGTTAAGAAAAGCTTAGGGGTATGACCTAGTTGGAGGAAGGGGATAATTGAGAGCATGCACTTGCAATATAGATTGGGACTTGGCTCGTCTGTCTCTGTCTTCGTTTCTTGGCGACCATGAGGCCGTCAGCTTTCATTTCTTCCATGTTTCCGCCATGATGGTAGTGCTTCAGCCATGAGTACTAAATAAATCAAATAAAGGTAACAAAACAAAGCGATTGTGGACCTAAACTTCAGAAACTGAGAGTCCAAAATAGTCATTTTCTTTTAAGTTGTTTATCTCATTTTGTCACCGTGATGAGACACTGACTAATAGAGTAGCTATTTAGTATTTTCTCACCACAGACTTAATTTGATTTTCCTTGAAGACTAATGAGCCAGCTTCCCATGTGTTCATTGGAGGACATTTATAGGTCCCTTTTATGTGGTGCTAATTACATCCTAAGTTTTTTTTTAATTGTCTGGGTTTTGTTTATTGTTTTTTCTTTTTTAATTTCTCCATTGAAGCCTTTGCTGATTCCATCTTTATCAGTGCCCTCTTCTGTGACCTGCTCTGTCCTTCTCTAATATTCCAATTATTGTCGTATGTTTATTGCGCATAATGCTGGGTTTCCTATAGTCAATCTCTTGGAAGTCTGTTGTGTATTTTGACCATGTTTTCTAGTTAAGAGTCTCAAGAGGGAGAGGCTGCTCTTATGCCCAATGTAAAGAGTCTCTACAAAGACAGGGGAAAGTGGGGAACACAGGTGAGAAAAACACAGGCTCATGATCTGAGTAAGATGGACAGTTCTACAAGCTGAAAAATGTCAGCAGATGGATTTTCCCTAGTGCTGGGAGAAGGAGTCTAAGCACACCAACTCCTGGGTTTGAACCCAGCGAGACCAAATTTGGCTTCATACCTCACAGCTGGAAGCTAACACTGACGTGTGTTTCAGCCATGAAGCTGGTGGTGATTAATTTCAAGAGTAATAAAAAACAGGTGTATATTTCCAGTCCCACTGTGCCTGAACTTGACTTTAGTTCTTTCCCGAGTTTTCTAATGGCTCCCATTTAACTTTTGAAGTTAAGCTATTGTATTTTGGAGTCGAGGCTTAGAATCTAAAAGTACTTTCTCTTTGAAGAAAACCTATTTAAAGTCTAAGAGTGCAATCTGTAGGTGTGGCAAAAGGAGAATTTCAAAGAGCATTTGATGCTTATGTCATTTTCTACAAATGAACTGGAGATGTATTTAAAAGCATATATAACTTTAGTGGAAACACACAACAAAGGGAATTAAATTTGTGTCAATAGAGTTCAGCCCAAACCTACATGGCATGATCCTTTCGGCTTGGAGTTCTCCACTTCTATGATAAGAGGTATCGTGGAATCTACATACAAGAAACAAAATGCAGCCCAGTGAGCTCCCTCATCTGTGTCCTTAAATAAAAATGAAGATCAAATAAACTTCTGGGCCAAGATGTCTTTCTCTGAAGGCCTGTTGCATGCAGACTGTGGGGACGCTTGAGCTATATATCTGAGAATATCACACACACCCTGCACTGTGCACCCACTAGGTGTTATGTGGGCATGTTTTACTGCTCTCAGGGAGGTAAACCTGGCTGTTTATTTCTTTGAATTATTTGTTCTTTCCCATAGCAGCATCAACCACTACAGTAGCAAGTTCCCTAGTGTTCACGGACTTCATGGGTTTTTCTCATTCCAGTTCAAATGAATATATACCATGGCTTCTAATGTCTCTCTTTCCCTCTCCCCCTTCTCTCTTACTTCACAGTCTAGATACTACAACTTGGGCTTCCATTTCCCTCTTCTGATTTGTTTTCCCTCCCCAAACTCAGGAAGTAATTTTGATCCCTTATATGGCCTAGAGAACATAGATAGAATCAAAGGCAGGTAGCATGCACACTGGTTACCTTGAGTCCTGGGATTAGTCACTCCTTTATTTCTTAAATAATGTTTGGCCTAGAAACAAATTATCTATGTCTGAGCGCAGGGGAAATCTAGTCTGTCTCACAGGGCATGATTTATTCCCATGTGGCTCTTTGTTATCGGTGACAAGTGTGAGGATGCAAACAATGACACTTCCATGACATGAGCAAACTGTTTCTAGTGCAACCGCTCACAATAAAGTCCCCTTACAGTAGCAGGCACAGGCTAAAAGGGATTAACCGATTGCTGGACGCAGACTGAGCCAATATAGTTCACATCATTTTAGTAACATTCTTAAAATCATTACCAGCCGTCAGTGGCTGGTGGCAACCAGGGTGTAGGCAATGAATTGAGAAGAATTTTGTTAATAAAGATGATCAGGAAATGAAAGGTTTTAGTATTTCCCTTGCCAGAGAGGACTGGAAGCAGAAGCTCCAGTGTTATAGCTACTTAAACTGACGTGTACTTGTGATTTCTCTATAATCAGAAACCTGGGCCATGGACAGGATTCTATGCATCCCTAGCTACCCAGTATAGCAGGGATGGATCACTTAAACCTTTCAAGGACCCACAGCTGCTATGAATTCATCAGAGCAATGGCCATGCCTTGTGCAGCAGACAGTGTTTCACAGTGCTCTTCCACATCCTCCAGATCTTAAATACTTTCTGTCCCTTTTATTCTGATACTCCCTGACCCTTTGTGGTGGAGTAGAAGAGGTTCATAGATGTCCTATTTCGGGACCAACACCCATAACCACTCAATCTCCACACAGTGACTACTGTCTGTCTCTACACACTTGCACCATGATTTCTATCTAATCACAAGGCCAAGGAATCATGAACTGAGCCCCCGCCCAGGAGCCATGATCTAGAAGAAATCATTCATTCATTAACTTGTTCTTTCATTTACTTTATTCACGGTGAACAGATTTTGATCAATGCAGTGAATCTAATGCAATGAATGACATGACTTAGATCGTAAGACATAACGTGAAAATCAAATCAATAAGAGAAAAAAAATCAAACATACTATGGGAGGTAGAATAAAGAAGACTTTATTAGAATAGCAATGGGCAGTGCCTCTTCAGTCCAGTAGATAATACAAAACTGTCATAATGAGTCACTAGGTGAATCAAAAAAAAACTGAACACATTGAGATATAGTGATGGGTTTTTATCACTGCAAATACATAATAAAATAGTTGTTAATTGTATATTTCTGGACTGCTAAACTTAAGGGAGTGGTCTCTGCCAATGCTGAGACTATGAATACAGTTTATAACAGATGAAGTTGACAGGCAGAGAAATGAAGAAAATGTCAAACTGTGTAAGGTGGTTCACAGATCTATTAAAGGAGGACAGAGAATTTGATGATTGTATGTGTATTAGAGGCAGAGAAAAGGCAGGGAGTTGGGATGAAGTAAAATTCTAGCAGGTCTGAGAATAGATTATTCTGTTCCAGTAGTGACTTCATCAACAGCCACAAGGCTCACAGCAGCTGGACCCACAGCCTTGAGACAGACATCCAGGCACACAGACACATGTGGGCTGGTAGCAAGTCCTGGTACAGGTCACAGGTCCAGAGCAGGCTGGCTGGCAGCACAGGTTGAGGCAGAAGGGCTCGCAGCAGGGCTT
>NW_022196911.1:95897097-95901792 GCF_008632895.1 Mastomys coucha | reverse complement strand
GCTGTTTCCGACCTGGGGCTTTTATACCCTGGACATCCCATGAAGGGACCAATAAGCAGGACTTTTCCATATTGTTTATTTTTTTGTTTTGTTTTTCAAGAGGAAGTTTTCACAGCAGGAAGTTGCTCCAAAAGTATTGCAAATCTTTTGAAAATTATGCTGCAAGCAGTTAATTGTGGACAGTTCATTGATGGTATTTTTGGAATCATCACCACCATTCCTGCTGTGGTTATTTTCTGGTCATGTGATGACTCTGTGGACAAAGAGTAGCTGAAAATTCTCTTTTCTCAGTTAGTATAGTTTTCTGATACAGTCTGGGAAGTACTTGAGGAAGGACTGTGACATTGACATGCTCATAGTGGCAAATCCATTCTTTGCCTGGGTCCATGGCTGTTCAATGGACCTGCCTGCTTCTTCCAGACTATAATAGACATGCTTATTTGCAACAAACACAGTTGCAGTAACATTAGCTTTATTAAAGAAAGCAGGGATCTTTTGAGTATGTGAATCTGAACCAAAGCTTGAGGGCAGGGTGGATAAACATGGAAGTTCACAAAGCATCAACAATTTAGATCCTAACTCTAGTTAACAGAAGAAACACCACTCACAGATAGGATGTTCCAACATGGGTATAGTTTTCACAAAATGATAGAATCCTAAGACCCCACAGATAACTTTAAAAACAAACAAACAAACAAACAAACAAACAAACAAAAAACCCCAGAAGTTGGATCATAGTGTTCTTTCAGAGAAACGTGTGCTTTTAAGTGTATAGTTCAACCAAATATGACAAAGCCATCAGTCATGTCAGTAAATAGTCGTCGACTGCAGCAGTCGTTTTCATACTGGTCCCCCTCATCATTTTCTTTTCCTCCCTATAAGATGAATAGTCTGATGACTTACAATAGCATAGTTTTTTGCAAATCTTTTGAAAATTATGCTGCAAGCAATTAATTGTGCAAGGGCTGGACCTAGGCAAAGACTGGATTTGCCACTGTGAACATATCAATATCACAGTATTTCCCTCAAGCCCTTCCCCGACTGTATCAGGATAGAATTCTGAAATTCTATCCAAACTGAAATGTCCTATATATATTTTGCTTGCTTTCTTTTTTTTTTTCCTCATCCAAAATTACGTTCTTTAAATTTACTTGCTTCACTGAATATGATAGTTGTTGACTCCTTTTTCATACAGTTGATTATTATGGGATATAGTTTTAAGGATTTATTTGTATTGTGCATTAGTGATTTTTTTTTTCATTTATGTGTGTGTACTGAGTGTGCAGTGCCCACAGGACCCACAAGAGGACACCAGCCCCTGGGGCTGAAGTTACAAACAGTTATAAGCCACCATGTACATCTGGGAATTGAACCCAGGACATCTGGAAAAGGAGCTAGAGCGCTTAGCTACTGAGCCATTTTTGTCCCTGCAGTTCTTTAAGACAAGAACAATTATGGGTCAGAGTTTTTGACTGTGGGATGGCAATCCCATCTCTCACTTGATGCCCTGTCTTTTTACTGGAGGTGGGCTCTACAAGTTCCCCCTCCCTACTGTAGAGCATTTCAACTAAGGTCCTTCCCGAAAAGTCTCTCACGGGGGGGGGGGGGTCCTCTGGTACATTCCAGAGGGTCCTCCCATCTCTTACCTCTGGAGGTTGCCTGTTTCCATTCTTTCTGCTGGGCCTCAGGGCTTCAGTCCTTTTCTCCCACCCAATACCTGATCCTGTTCCCCTCTTCCCTTCCCTGTCCCCTTTCCCACCTAGGTCCCTCCCTCCTTCCCTCCTCCTGTGATTGCTTTCTTTTCTCTCTCAAGTGGGATTGAGGTGTCCTCACTTGGGCCTTTCAGCTTGTTAAACTTTTTGAGTTCTGTGGACTGTATCCTAGGTATTCTGTACTTTTCTTTTGACTAATATCCATTTATTAATGAGTAGATACCATGCATGTTCTTTTGGGTCTGAGTTACCTCACTCAGGATGATATTTTCTAGTTCCATCCATTTGCCTGCAACACTCAGGATGCTCTCGTTCTTAATAGCGGAGTAGTATTCCATTGTGTAAATGAACTACATTTTTCTGTATCCATTCTTCCGTTGTGGGACGTCTGGGTTGTTTATAGCTTCTGGCTATTACAAACAAAGCCCTTATGAACATAGTGGGACATGTGCCCCTGTGGCATGGTGGGGCATCTTTTGGGTATATGCCCAAGAGTGGTATAGGTGGATCTTCAGGTAGATCTATTTCCAATTTTCTGAGGAATCTCCAGATTGATTTTCAGAGTGGTTTTACCAGTTTGCAATCCCACCAGCAATAGAGGAGTGTTCTTGCTGGTGCCTCCTGCCTGGACAGACTCCCATCTAGCCTGCTCCCCTGAAGACACCACAGCTTGAGGCATCCCAGGAGATCTGCTGCACCCAGGGCAACTGTTAAGGCCCCTCCCAAAGTTCCACAAGTGCTGCTTGGAGCCCAGTGGACTCAGGACTCAGCACTCCCCCAAATCCCCACCTCCTGAATTCCACTCCCCCTCTGGCTGGTGCCTTCTGCCAGGGCACACTGCCAGCTAGTCTGCTACCCTGAAGATACCACAGCCTGAAGACATCCCAGGAGATCTGCAGCACACAGGGCAACTGGGCAATGGATCACCAGCTTGTCTGCTCCCCTAAAGACACCACAGATTAAAGACATCCCAGGAGTTCATCTGCACACAAGGCTACTCGGCAACTGACACACACTGTCTGAAGAGTCTTCCAGGGGCTCTGTGGCATGCAGGGCAACTGACCCAACAGACTGAAAAGCCTCCCTGGAGTTCTGCTGCACACAGGGAAACAGAAAACACTGTTCCTGGAGAACAGCTTCACACAGGACAACAGCTTGTCTGCTCCTCTGAAGATCCAACAGTCTGAAGTCCTCCCAAGAGATCTACTGCGGCCAGAGCAGCAGATCAGCAGCTTCTCTGCCCTGCTGAAGACCCCACAGGAGGTCTGCTACAGCCAGGGCTGCGTTCTTACCAGGAGACCTGAAGCAACCCATGGACAAAAGAGCCAGGTTCCAGACAAAGACACCCAGACCAGCAAATACCAGGGATAACCAGATGGTGAGAGGCAAGCACAAGACCAAAAGCAACAGAATATACCTGGGCATCATCAGAACCCAGTTCTCTCACCATAGCAAGCCCTGAATACACCAACATACCTGAAAATCAGGGAGCTGATCTAAAATCCTATATCATGAAGATAAGAGTCCTTTAAGGAGGATACAAGTAACTCACTGAAAGAAATACAGGAAAACACAGGTAAACAGGTAGAAGTCCTTGAAGAAGAAACAAATAAATCCCTGAGTTGTCTTTTTAAAAAGTTCTTCATTGGCATTCTTTAAATACCCTAAATATCAGCTTTTGCTCATATTATCAATGCCCTTTCCTGTACTGTTGCTTGTCTTTACCTCAATTTTAATGCTGGCTGGTCAATCAATCTTTTCTGGGGCATTTATAGATCTTTCTATTTCATATTAAGGAAACAGACCATTCTTAGACTATGAAGGGGGCTGGGGAGATGGCTCAGAGGTTAAGAGCACTGACTGTTCTTCCAGAGGACCTGAGTTCAATTCCCAGCAACCACATGGTGGCTCACAACCATCTGTAATGGTATCTGATGACCCCTATAGGCAATGAATCTATAAATCAAACAAATTTGAGCAAAAGAAAACAAATAATACATGCTATAGGATTTTACTTTTAAGAGAGATCAAAAGTTGACAAACTCTGACACACATACTAGTTGCCTTAGGGAGAATACCATGATGACAGCCACCAGGTAGGCTGCTATTTCTTGACATAAATAATAAACACAGTCTGCCTTTATCATATTCAGTCAAGCTATATATAAAAATGCATTAGTTTTCTGAAAATACATGTATGATTTAATTTCTTTTAAGGAAAGGTATATAGATTCATCTCACAGAATTTAATTTCCTCATTTTGTAAAGACAATGTTCTGATTGGGGTGTATGATCTCTGCTTACTGGTGCTGTGGCTAAAAAGGATGAAGATCTAAAATGGCTGATGCTTTCTAGGTCTTTGAATCCACTTTTTCCACTGGCCCACACTTGGATTTATTTTCATATGAAAAGGACTGGGGAAGCTGCTTCTACCCACATATCCTTTGATAAAGCTGATATAACACGTTTGCTGCCTCTTGTAGTCTGGAATAAGTAGGCTTCTCTGAGGAACAGGCTTGGACCCAGACATGGATTGAGTGTGACATTGTGAATGTATCAGTAATGTTAGCTTTTCCCCTAATCTACGTACAGCCAAAGGTACAAAATGAAGGAAAAATTTGATCCCTTCCTATGGCCACAACAATTTGTCACATAGCCTTGGCAAGAGCAGAAATGACACTGATGAGTATATACAAACACTCTCCACAATTAGTTATTTAAAGAAAATTGTCAAGGATTTGTAATATATTGAACAACTTCCTCAGAACATTTCCTCATGAGCCATTGGAAGAAACAACAACAAGGAAAATTCCTGTCATGTCCAGAGTATAAAAGCCCCAGGTCTGAAACAGTTGTCAGAATCTCAGAAACTCCTGTGAACAGAACTCCTCCCTCCACATCCAACACCATGACCCACTCCTGCTGCTCCCCTTGCTGCCAGCCCACCTGCTGCAGGACCACCTGTTGCAGGACCACCTGCTGG
>NW_022196911.1:95865591-95896281 GCF_008632895.1 Mastomys coucha | reverse complement strand
TATGATTTTATGATTCTTCTTGTACCTCTTTCATGACCACTCCATATTGTTTTCTTGGCTAAATAAATAAATAAATAAATAAATAAATAAATACCTTGTCCACTGGTGTTTCTAACAAATTTTGACTCTATTATGCTGTGTTTTTTTTTTTGTTTTTAATTTTTTTTGTTCTTCAAGTTATGTTACATCATCTAAGTTGCAAACAGTTGTTCCAAAGTTGTTATGCTTGTAGAACTCCAGCACAACACGTGGAAGAATGACTTAATGCATGATAGGCCTATTTTTGCTCATGATTTCAGTACAGGCTTGTTTGGGCTCCAGTACTTGGATGAAAGAGCAGTTTGGCCAGAGCAGCTGAAAAGGTATAGAACAGATATAGACCACGATATAGACCAGAAGCCAGCTCTAGAAAGTATGAGGAACCTTATATAACTCTCAGAGGCAATGCCCAGGGACCTACTTCCTCCAACCAAGTTCTACCTGTTTGAGTTTACTGAGTATAGAACAGTGCCATTATCTGATGAGCAAAAACTCAGTGCACGAAACCATGGAGTACATTTTATATTCAAGCAATAGCACTTGAGCAAGCTCAATCCAAGTTAAGTGACCTGTGTTATGGCGGGCCATTGGGGATAGATGGAATCAAATCAAGGGCCCAGGTTGTCAGATTCCAAGGTAGGGCAGTCATGGGTGCAGTTTTAGTTT
The DNA here is from genome assembly GCF_008632895.1 of Mastomys coucha. Lineage (NCBI taxonomy): Eukaryota > Metazoa > Chordata > Mammalia > Rodentia > Muridae > Mastomys > Mastomys coucha. Next base: position 95,895,576 of record NW_022196911.1, on the reverse strand, counting down.
AAGGAAACATGGCACTGTAGGCTGAACAATGGGGTGATGTGTTCTTTGCCTTCTTCTCTGGCAATACAATTAGTTCCTCTCATTTTCAGTTCATCTTCGTTAACACAGCTCTTCCTGATTCATGACTCATACCTTGGTCATCACCACCCACATGTGAAAAGCAGCAGTGTTTTTAAAAGCCCCCTTCAAATACATTTAATGATCTAAATGCTCCCACCATTGTCCTGAGACTTTGACATGAATAGTTGCCCTAGTAAAAGTTTGTTGATGTCATAGAAATGTCCTTGTTTTTCTGGTCCTCATTCTTGTATGGCTACGTGTATCATTGAGAGATAGAAATGCACTAACACACTCACTCTTGGAGCCATAATTGGCTTCAGGTCAATGCTGCATTAAGGAAATATAAGAGTAGCAAATCTCAGGACTCAAAGCAGCAACAAATTAGTAATGCTACCAGCCTTTGATTCTCCGGGAGCTTTGAACTGCCTAAGGGGTAAAAACTATACCTGAACTATGGGAAGGAAAGAATCATCAGTTGAACAAAATGAAAATGTGGGTTCTGAGGTTGGTGAGACTGTGAGGGAGGAGACTTCTAGGAGTGGTGGTTGTTGTGAGCACAGAGCTGAAAGAGAAAACAAACAGACATTCTGAGAGAATGAACAGATGATGGAGAACTTTCTAATCTGATGGCTAATGCTGCTACAGGCAACTGGAAATGATGAAAAGACATAACGAAGTAAATGCCCTTAGAGGGAAGAGATGAGAGATGCCACAGCCACACAGCCACACAGCCACACAGCCACACAGCCACACAGCTACGTGGTCTTCTCAGATGCATGCCAGAGATTCCTTCTACACACTTCCTAAAACTATGTTTGAGAGAGGCAGAGAGAGAGAGAGAGAGAGAGAGAGAGAGAGAGAGAGAGAGAGAGAGAGAGAGAGAGAGATCTTAGCCCAGAAGATTATTTTTGTTTCACTTCTGTTTACATAAAGAGAAAAGGGAGGTCAAGGGCTAAGCATTGAGTAGCCTTTGATATGAATATTTTACAGTAAATGTTACCAACAGAAACAGTAAACTTGACTCCAGGAGTAATGAATCAGCCCAGACATTTTCTAAATAGACAACGTCAACTCTTCTTTATCTAAGACCCAAACTTAGCTGTACTCTGCTATCCATTCCTCTTCAATCAGTTTATAGTAAACTATGTAACCAGTGAATATAGTGATTTCCTGGAGTTCTCTCTTTAACACATAGTGTAGAAAATGAATTCCTGGATTTTATCTATATTTATGAAAAACTAGTAAACTCCAAGATGACATAGGAAATTTAATTTCATAAACTATAAGAGAGGCATTAGAAAGGTCATTATAGAACGTCATTAGAGTTCAGGCATAGTAGTAGCATTAGAAATTTGTATTCAATTCCCATTGCCCTTTCAATGAGTCACCATCAATTTGGAGGCTTAAACAATACAAATGTATTATCTTCCAGTTCTAGAGGTCAGAAGTTAAAATTCAGTATAGCTGAGCTTGAATCTAAGAGTTGGTGTGGTTCTCCTGCTTTTGTAAGAAAAGGTTGGCATTTTCTAACTTCTAGGGTCACCCACACTTCTGGCACCATGGTCGTATATTTCCATATTTTCCATCTCCATCTTTCTTTATGTTTACAGTGTGTTTACACTGAACACCTACAATAGTCCAGAACAATTCTCTCTTGAGATTCTTAATCACATTTGCAAAACCCCTTTGCTATGATAAGTGACACATTCATAGTCTGGGACCTGCCCACCTCTTAGGGTTATTCTTCTTACAAGAAGAGCCTTGATATGTTCAGGAGTCACTCATGGTAGGGAGAAACTAAGAATAAAATGATATAATGTGCTTATTTCTACTGAAATGACATATGTCAAAATAATTCCATATGAATGAAGACCACAATGAAGTTACAGAAGTTAGAATGTCAAGATTTATAAGGCTACATATATACAGAGGTTTATTCTCTTTCCTTGCTTGTTCAGCATGCATTCATGACTCAGAACTACTTGTTGGAGTGTTTTAAAAGTTGATTGGCAACTCTTACACACATGCTACCCCTTAGTAAACCTCTCTAAATCTCAAAGTCAGTACCTGAAAAGCCCCTCACATCTCACATGAGTGTCACAGAAACCTGAGCGCATCAAGGATTGGGTGTTGACTCTGAGAAACCACGCCCTTTCTTCTGACACCATAATGTCATTGGTTAGTGATGGTGATTCCATAATTAATTTCAGATTATGTTTTATATTGTAAAATTACAATGTTTAATTCTTCATTTCTTAGAAAAAATCATTAAATATAAACAAATGAAATATTGGTTATGAATAATAAAGTTGCAGACAAGACACAATGTAGGGAAAAAAACCTACTGACTTGTAATACATACCAAAATGGATGTTCTTATAATGAAAATTAAAACATTTGAGAAATTTAATGATAACAAAGACATTAGATCTCAGAACTTAGTAGGATATTGTAAAATTAACATTTTAAGAGAAATCTATAGTCTTTTACTATTTACACTACAAAAAGAATTCTTTAAAGATAGTGAATTAGTATTCTGGTTTAAAAGTTGGAGAATGAAATAAGATTATCAAAAGTAATTAGATGTAGCTGCATATGGATTTAAATTAAGGAACTAGGTGGCAATCACAAAAGAACACACATGGCATGCACTCTCTGATAAGTGGTTATTAGCCCAGAAGTTTGGAATACAGGAAGAACAACCCACAAACCACAAGAAACTCAAGAAGGAAGATCAAAAGGTGGACACTTCACACCTTCTTAAAAGGGGGAACCAAATACCCACGGAAGGAGTTGCAGATATTAACTATGGAGCAGAGACTGAAGGAAGGACAAGCCAGCCTAAATATAGCTATCTCCTGAGAGGCTCTGACAGTACCTTACTAATACAGATGTAGAGGCTCACAGCCATCCATTGAACTGACTACAGGGTCCCCAGTGAAGGAGTTAGAGAAAGAACATATGGAGCTGAGGGGTTTGCAGCCCCTTAGGACAAACAACAATATGAACTAACTAGCACCCTCAGAACTCCCAGGGTCTCAACCACCAACCAAGGACTGCACATGGTGGGTCTGATTGTTCTGGCAGCATGTGTATAGTAGAGGATTGCAAATTTGATCATCAATAGGAGAAGAGGACCTCGGCCCTGTGAAGGTTCTGTGCCCCAGTGTAGGGGAATGCCAGGGCCAATCAGTCAGAGAGGGTAGGGTGGCAGGCATGGGGAGGGGGGAGGCAACAGGGGTTTGTTCTTGTTGTTTTTGTTTGTTTGTTTGTTTTTTGGAGGGGAAACTGGGAAAGGAGAAATTTACATGTAAATAAAGAAAATATCTAATAAAAAACATAAAAAAAGGAAGTATGTGGTAAATTTTAAATGAAGGAAATCAACAAAATCTAAAGTTTATGCATATTGAAATTTTTTAAAGGAAATATACTTCAGATAACACAAATCTGAAAAAGAGCATATTTGGGTAATATTGTGACTGAATGAAAACTGGCATATATTTGCAGTTAAAAATGTTCAATACATAAAGCTCAAACTATGTAAGTGGATTCCTATCATACATCATTTACAAAAATATAGTATGAGTTAATTAAAGACTTAAAATTAACACACACAAAAATTATATTTGAGACTGCAGAAATGATTCATGGGTTAAAAGCATTGGATGTTCTTCCAGACAACTAAAACTATCCACTCTAGTCCCAGGGGATCCAATGCATTCTTCTTCTGGCTGCCATAAATATTACACATGAACGGTGCATAGACATGCATGCAGAAAAAGTACAAATACACACACAATGAAAGTAAATAAAGTCTAAAACTACTTTTTAATTAAAACATAGGAGGAATTAGGAATATGTATCTTCTAGATCTTGAATTTGGGAAAGCTCACCTTTGGTGAAATGATTAGTCATCTCTGAGAGATGCTCTTTGCCAGAGGTGATTATTTCAACATAAATAACATATTTACAGTGGCACCAACCATAATAAGAAAACCATGGATCAGCCTAGGAGCCAATCAACAGATACATGGAGGGAGAAAATGTGATATATGGACACAATGATCAGTGTTTGGAATATTATTCAACCTTAAAGGGGAATTAAATTATTTCTTCTGCAGAAAAATGGATAGACCTGGAGTTTATAATGTTAAATGAAGTAAACAAGAAAATCAAATACCACATGTCTTCTCCCATATGCATAACTAGATTGCTTTAAAGGTATGAAGGAGGGAAGGGGACTATTCTTGAGGTAAGGGATCACTGAAGTGATGGAGAACAAACAAGAGAGTGTTAAGGGGAAGTGTGGTAGTTTGAATACATTTGGCCCATGGGAAGTATCACTCTTCGGAGATATGGCCTTGTTGGCATAGATATGGCTTTGTTGGAGAAAGTGCATCACTGTGAAGGTGGGCTTAAAGCTCTGCCCAGCGAAGAAGAGTCAGCCTCAGCCCTCTCCTGTTTGTCTTCAGAAAGAGACGTAGAGCTCTTAGTTCCTCCAGCACCAAGCCTGCCTGGATGCTGCAATCATAATGGACTGAACCTCAGAACCAGTAAGTCAGCCCCAATGAAATGTTGTCCTTTATAAGAGTTGCCTTGGTCATGGTGACTCTTCATAGCAATTGAAACCATAAGACAGGAAGTGCATCTGATCAAGATACCTCTCTCTCTCTCTCTCTCTCTCTCTCTCTCTCAATATATATATATATAATATATATCATATATCATGATATATGATATATATATATATGATATATATATGATATATATGATAATTTTAGCTATTTCAAAATATGTGGTTAAATAAAAAATTCTAAGTGTTAAGAGAATGGTGTCCTTAGATTGAATATAAGAATATCTGCATAGTCTTTTAAAAAAAGATTTTTTATTTTATGCATATGAGTACACTGTAGCTGTCTCCAGATGCACCAGAAGTACTATTGAAATCATTGTAGGGTGGGATCAAGCTTCATTAATGCATTTCATTGCTGATGGACATATTCAATCACTTAAGCTAGTGCGAATCATGTATGTGTCCACATCTTCTAGTTAATATTTTTCATATATTCTTGGAGTGAAATTTCAGAACTACACATTGTGTGTTTGAACAACATTAGTAGGTTGGGGTTTTTTTCAAATTTTTTTTAAAGTTACAATATTGATCTCCAGAACTTATTTGCAACACCCCCATCTCATCACCAAAGCTTAAGGAACATACAGGGAAGAAGGATGGGGAGGAAACGCAAACTTCTAAACCTAATGTGGCTATAAACACCATGAACTCATACCAGCTGTGGCTACCTGCACATGAGCAACACACCATCAAAGCAGCCAAAATTCCATCACAAATTCAGAGGGGCTTCCTGAATCCCAACTCTTCCTGATGAACTACTGGCAGTCGGTAGCTGCTGGTGCGTGTGTAAGGAGGTCATTTTGTTCTGAATGAGAACTGAGAGATTTCCCATGACCCAGTAGATGGGTTCAAACACGTGCGTATATGATAAGCTCTAACTGAGCTTAGTGGGTATCCATTTTATCAGCAATAAAAAAAATTAAAACATAATTTTTTCTACTATTGAGTTGACCTTAGCACATCTTATAACATAGAAATGTGATTTATGTAATTATCCAACTGCACAGTTCATAGAATAATATATTCAGTACAGTTGCCTTTGTTTTTCTGCAAAACGGTCTGAAGGGATTAAATACATTGGTAGTGAAGCCACTGATAGCGGTCTGACTACATGAATTCACTATTGTGTGTTGAGAACTGTCTAAAGATGGTCAGTAGTGGTAAAGAATGAAGACTCAAACCTACTGCATCGTGTTCTGGGTCTTGACCTGGCTGGGGTGATAGGGAATGAAGGAAGAACAGACACATACAATGAAGATGGGATCCAGTGGCCTGTGCTTGCTCTGATGGAAGGTACAAACTACACAACCACTCAGAGCCTCATCGTGTTTATTATGTACAGTGTGGAAGGAACCTGAGCCTGGAGTGGAGGAGCAGGGAGGGATTTGCCAGTTGAAGTTTGGTCTTGCTGTCTATTGTAATACTAAATTCGAGCTCCCAAGACATGGAGTCTGCATGTAGACACAATTGACCCTGCCCCCAGGGTATTTCTGATTGGTAAATAAAGATGCCAACTGCCAATAGCTGGGCACAAGAGACATGGGTGGGGTTTAGGTTTCCTGGGTCTGGGGTTGGAGGAGAACCATGAGAAGAAGGTAGAGGAAGAGAAAGAGAGAAGCCACCATAGCTTACATTAGTCATGAAAATGTGGATCCATTAAAATGGATACAAGAGGCCTCACTTTAGTCTTCATATTTGCACTTTCCTGTCCTATGCAGATTTACCATTTCTTTGTAATTTTTGCCATATATGTTTATTTTTGTGTTTCTTAAACACTACGTAGTTTACAACTAATTTTTTTTCAGTTTCCTGTTATTGTCTCTAATGAGTATAAACTCTACATGTTAGCAGTCAAATTGGCTGCTTTTCCTGGAGATGAAATCTTGTCCTTCCTCATTGTATGAGCCAGAGGAGTCAAGGACACCACAAGAAAAACTCACAGAATCAACTAACCTGGGCCCATAAGGGCTCAAAGAGACTGATCCACCAACCAGGGAGCATGCATGGGAACTGAGCTAGGCCCTCTGCACATATGTCACAGTTGTGTAGCTTGGTCTTCATGTGGGAAGGGGTACTGTTCCTAACAGTGGAAGCAGGGACTGTCTCTGACTCTGTTGCCTGTTTTGGGGATCCTTTCCCCCTATTCAGCTGCCTTGTCTAGTCTCAATAGGAGAAGATGCACTTTTGATACCCATGGGAGGCCTAGGAGGAACAGATGTGGGGAGGTTAGGTAGGGTCGAAGGACTGGGAGGAATCAGAGAGGGAACACAGTGGTTAGGATGTTAACTAACTAACTAACTAACTAACTAACTAACTAACTAAAAAGTCTTTTCTCAAGATATGAGATGTCTGTCTATATTTTTTAAATGAGTTTCACAGGTTGTTTGTTTTCTGAGACAGGGTTTCCCTGACTGTGTTGCTGCCCTGGCTCTGTAGACCAGGGTGGTCTTGAACTCAGAGATCCACTTGCCTCTTGCTTTTAAATGCTGAAATTAAAGGTATGTACTACCACCACCTGACTGAGTTTCAAGTTTTTTTAAAAGTCAATTTTAAGTCTTTAGTCCACCTGGTTTATATTTTTGTAGATTATGTGCAATAGAGACTATTCTAAGTACTTCTATCTCAACTTACAGAACAATCTCTGGAAATCCATAGACTGCTGCCCCTTTTCATTCAGAATATTAAAAATTTTTACTTTTTTTTCTCACCAGTGTTATCACAAGTTAACTCTCCCACAGATGGCTATTTGTCCTGAAAACCATAAGAATGGGGCATAAACTATGCAATTTCTAAAAGACCAACAATTTCTAGATGATCTTCTCACACCAAAATCCTGAGACAGCTCAGCAGGAAAAGGTGCCTACTCCAAGCCTGAGTTTGAGCCCCAGGAGACATAAGGTGGAAAGAGAAAAACACCTCTCATAAGTTGTCCTCTGATCCCTCCCTCCCCCTACATACACACACACACACACACACACACACACACACACACACACACACACACACACACACTGTGAAAAAGCTTTTAGAAGCCTGAGACAGTAGCAAGTACACTGTGGCTAAAAAATACTTAAAAGTCATCCCCAATGGCTTTTTTAGTCAAGGGAATAAATGGCTTACATGGCTTTCTAGGCTTCTAAAACTAGATCTTTTGCTCAGTGGTTACTGGTTTCTAAGGTGCTGGGGTGAACTGAGGGAGGTTTTGTTAAGAAATTGTCATTGGGCTCAGACAGGGAGGGAGCCCTGGACAACCACTAGTCAGGTGGGTCCCCCACCAGGGACCCAGATAGGGAACAAGCCTGAGATAACTATCAGTCTTATCATACAGGCCTGAGTGGGCAGACTATGCCTCAGATGACTTCTGTCCAGTGTCACGCTGCATGGGTAGGGCATAGCACTCCTGAGACCACACCTGAGATAACCCCAGATACCCACAGAGTCCAGGTGCCACTAAAAGGAGCAAATAAGAGGTGAAGAGGTGGAAGAGAAGCAGCAGGATGTGTACACAATCAAGAGAGGCAGAACTAGAGACTCAAGGATAGTGAGGCACATCCCAATGTGAGTAGCCTGTGATGCTATCTAAGCCTAAATCCTGGCCTGTGTTGACCCTGAGGGCTATCACCGAAGTTCAGGCAGATGTCCTTGGTCTGGGCTGCTACCAGTATCAGAGGCCATGTTGATGTCTGAGAGCTGTGCAGAACCTGACCCCACCCTTTGCCTGGGCATCATGGGAGAGCTCACCTTGAGATTGTGAAAGCAGGAGAGCTGACCTACACCCTACACCAGCTGCAGTACTCAGGAGAGCAGCCCCTCACATTGCCCAGGAGGTACAGTAGAACTGGCTCCCTGGTTATAGGAGTTGCCCATGAGCCAGCCCTGAGGGTATGAGTGTGGGAGAGCTAGCCCTGACACTCATCTCCTGTGCATGGGTAAGGGAGAGATATCCTTCTCCTCCCTTGACCCCTGCCACCTGTGTCAGGCAGAAGAGCTGGCTCTGAGGTCATCAGAGCTTGACAGCTGGCCCTACCCCTCACCTGCTGCATCACTAGGGGAAGCCAGGCCTCTACCTCACCTGGACATCACAGTAGAGCTGTCCCTGGTTGTGGGGGTTATGGGTGAGTTCGTCCCATGAGTGTAGGAGAGCTGGTCTTGCCTTTTACCTGCTGTGGAATGGCATGAGTGACAGAGAAATACCCTCCACATCCCACCCTCACCCCTCACCACCTGTGGCAGGTGAGAGAGCTGGTCCAGTGGTCACAAAAGCAGGAGAGCTATCCCAGCCCTTCATCTGCTGTAGAGTCCAGGACAACAGGCCCTGCGTCTCATCTGGGCAGCATAGTAGAGCTGACCCTTATAGTGGTGATGCAGGTGAGCTGGCCTTGAAGGCAGGAACATAGAGAGCTGGCTCCACAACTTGTCTGCTCTGCAGAGCAGAGAAGGGAGAGATGCTCCCTCCCCGCTTCATACCTCACCACCAATGGCAGGCCAGAAAACTGAGAGAACTGATCTGTCCCACACTGAGTGCAATACTCCCAGAGAGCAGGCTCTGCACCTCACCTGGGTAGCAGAATAAACCTGGCCCCGATGGCGTGGGTTTGAATGAGCCAGCCCAGAAGGCATGAGAGTGGGAGAACTGACTGCCCTTCGCTGGCTGCAGCGTTGAATGAGCTAGCTGGGGCAGGGCTGGAGAGCTCATCCCAGTGAGATGGGTGTGGGAGAGCTGGTGAGCTGAACATCTCAGATACTACACAGGCCCAGATTCTGGGTTTTGAGTTGGCCCATCCCAACATCTACCCCATCCATGAACTCCTGGAGCACTTGAAGTTGGCTAGTCCTACAGATCTAAAACTACAGGATCTCCATCACACGGGGCAATAAGAGGATATCTAAGAAGAGTTGTCCCAGTGAGGGTTCAGACTTGATAGGGTAGCGGGAGCCAGAGGCCTTGAGCCAGAACAACGACACATTGCAATGAACATTTGCAAACTAAGAAGTGTGGGGCAAAAGAGTATACTGTAGGCCACACTGTGATACCCCTACAGCTTCCACAAGGAGATTTTTTTTTTCCTTTTGTCGAGGAGGATGCAAGGGTGGAGGGAGGGCTCAAGGGCATAAGGAGATGAGCGGGATTGGAGTGCAGGATGCGAAATTCACAAAGAATCAATAAAAAGTTTATATATATATATATATACATATGTGTTTGTGCATATATAAAAATTCATATATATATGTATATATACATATATATACATACATACATATATATATATATATATGAATGAAAAGAAGAGAAAAGGAAAGGTAATTGGTAAATGACAGAGAGAAATGTGAGATGCACAGTTTCCCAGTGCTCAGTGCCAGCACTGTGTTTCATTAAGTCATGGCCATTATCACAGCAGACCTGCAGCCAGGAAGCCCAGCTCTCTGGATGATGCTTTCTATCTTTAGCTACATCCCATGTGCTGTCTCTGTCCAAGTCAGAGACTATACGATGAGGCTCAGATGAGCTGGTACAACATGACAAGCAACACACAGAAACACAATGCAACACAATTCAGAAGACAATCAAGTGAAGACTTTATTAGTACACCCTAGATAATGGTTTGTGGGCTAGGAAGACGATGCTACAGTTTTGCAAAGGAGTTACATGATGAGTCATGGTAATTCGAAACACATGGAAATGAAAGGATGACTGGTACTGGAAATATCTGAGTGCTTTCTTTCTTTCTTTTGATTTTATAAGTGGAAAATGGAATAAGTAATTTTATCCAGGTCAGTGACAGATAGCTTTGACTAAGAACCAGAGGAATGAGGAGAAAAGCACTAGATAAAGCTGTACTTATAAGCAAACACATGACTCTGCTAACAAGGCGACCGGACAAGTGTAAGGAGCATTTCCAGAGAAATAGCACTGAGTTTGGTTTTCTGTGTCTATTAGGTAGGTTTGATAGTGGAAGGCTAGTTTATGTAGATAGTGGGTCTGTGGTAAGTTGATCAACAACCACAGGGCTCACAGCAGCTGGACCCACAACCTTGGGACAGACATCCAGGCACACAGACACATGTAGGCTGGTAGCAAGTCCTGGTGCAGGTCACAGGTCCAGAGCAGGCTGGCTGGCAGCACAGGTTGAGGCAGAAGGGCTCGCAGCAGGGCTTGCAGCAGCTGGACTGACAGCAGCTGGGCTGGCAGCAGGGCTGGCAGCAGCTGGACACACAGCAGCAGGGCTGGCAGCAGGGTGTGCGGCAGCAGCTGCTCACACAGCATGGTTGGAAGCAGGTCCTGCAGCAGGTGGTTTGACAGCAGGGCTGGCAGCAGCTGGAGCCACAGCAGCTGGGCTGGCAGCAGGGCTGGCAACAGCTGGTCACACAGCTTGGTCTCCAGCAGGTGGTCCTGCAACAGGTGGTCCTGCAGCAGGTAGGCTGGCAGCAAGAGGAGCAGCAGTTGGTCATGGTGTTGGTTGGATGTGAAGAGAGGAGTTTCTATTCACAGGTGAGTTTCCTAAAAATCTATTTTTTTCTTTGTTACTGTGCCTTTTATATATGATGCCCCAGAGTTTGGGCCAATGAGCAGAACTTGCGTGTGTGTTTATGCTAATTTTCCCACTTCAAGGAATACGTTGCTTCTTAAGCGTTTTGAAATTTCCCTTAGTAATTAATATGTTTACTTTCCTCGTTGGTAAATAAACAAAATCTTTTCCAGAAATGAGAAACCAACTGCTACTCACTGCATCAGCTTTGACACTAATGGGTTTTTGTTTGTTTGTTTGTTTTGTTTTTATTTTTTTACAGTGTGGACAAAAATTTGAATATTAAATGTTTTAAACTTTAGTGTTTGCCACAGAAGAAATTAGGTGTACACATTTCAGTGGGTTTTTGTTTTGTTTTGTTTTGTTTTTTATGAAACACAATGGAAGTGGATAATTGGTCTTGGCTTTTCCTAGTAATAATCCTGTCTTAGTTTTGCATATCATAAATGATATTCTTGTGCAGGATTGCACTAAGACCCAATAGTTCCTAAAAGGGCCACTGAGTGACCATATAAAGTGTGCATGCAGAAAATGGTCTTCAGAGTTTATGGTTGCCTCTCTGAAGCCAGCGAGGCTCCTCCCTCAGTGCTAGCTACTTCAGTGTGAGGCAGAGTGTGAGCATTGTTCCACTTCAGTGTGAGGTAGAGTGTGAGCATTGTTCCACTTCAGAGTGAGGTAGAGTGTGAGCATTGTTCCACTTCAGTGTGAGGTAGAGTGTGAGCATTGTTCCACTTCAGTGTAAAGTAGACCATTAGGATTTCATTAGCAATTTTATTGTGTGGCTTTTAAAAAGAAAAAAAAATGGTTTGATTTCTTCCATAGTTCCCAGATCCCAGTAGAGACCAACTTTTAGAAATATATAAGCCAGAGATGCTTCCAATAACCGAATACCCATTAGAGGATGATGCCAGTCAATGCAATTGTAATAGGTAAGCACCCATGTCCTTTGTTCTATTACCAGTATGTACCCAAACTGATATAAGATGGCTTATTTCTTTCCATAACTGACTTAATTGATGTTTCAAAACTTTAATATTTTTGTTCCTTACAATTTCTGACTTAGTTGAATGCTCGGACAGCCATTGTTTTACGATTGCTTGCAGCCAGTTTAATCCAAGCATCACAAATTCTTTGCTTCCCAGTAATGATTTGACTAGTGGCAAGGAGTCTATACACCTGAGAACTGAGGTGTATTCCTGTAAACTGCTGAGAATGTAAAGACAAGCCACCACGTGCTACCCAGACAAGGAACTGACTGACTCCTCCCAGCAGTGCAGGGCTTGTCTTGATCTCATCTCAGCCCAGCCCCACTCACAGCCATTCAAAGGTCACAGTGCATGGCCTGCTGGGATAGCTACCCTAATTTCAGTCTTAAATTCTTTCACAACTTCATATACCTATAAAGTACTCGTTTTCTCTTTATCCCTTTCCACTTTCACCATCCCCTTTACTCTTCTCAGTGTGTCACCTCTTACTTCTCTATCTGTTTTGTGAGATACTGTATCTAATTAAGTGTGCTTGTATGTGCAGGGGTGGGACTAATTACAAGGGCAAGTTAACAATGGCCACACCACTTCTCCTCTCAGCAACCATTAACTATGGATAGCTCTTCAGGGAGGGGCTGGGTCTCATAGACTTTCCCCAGCCGTGATAGATCATTGACTGATACAGTTTTGTGCAGGTAATCATGGGTCCTGTGAATCCATGAGTGTGAAGCCATGTCATGTCCAGAAGATCTTGTGGTTCACTACATGTTTCCTCATCCTCCAGTACTGATATTCTTTCCACCTCCTATTCTGCAAAGCTCTCTGAGCCTGGGTTGAGTGTGCGGTAGGGTAGGCTAGGTGATATAATTATCTCATTTAAGACTGAGATCTCAATTGACACACATTTTAACTCACGATCCATTGTGAGTCTCTCACAATGTGAGTTGTATTTACTACAACCTACTGCAGACAAAACAAACAAACAAACCTTCTTGGACCATGAATGACCTGGATAAATATATAATGCATATGTGATTGTACACAGGATAGTTGTATCATGTTAGGTGCAATTATGACCTGTGTTGGCTCCCTTTGTTCTGCCCGAACGTGAACTAACAGCGTTCATCTGCCTCACCTCTGAGAATCGAAAGCGAACTGACAGTCTGGGACTGAAGCTGGCCACCTGTGGTGCAAGACAATAGCCCACAAACACTGCAGCTCCTCCTGAAATCAAAGATGGACTTACAGCTAACTTCTAAGCCTACTGTTTGACGTCCTTGCACCATAAACAGACTGCCTGCTTAAACAGACCACCTGAGATGTATTGCTGCTGAAAACCAGCGTCTCTTCATCTGCTACTGTGTTTATGTTATGCATGTGCTAAGTTTGAATGTTGTGGTTTCATTTTTGCCGCCTGCTATAAAAACTCATTTCACCCCAAGCTTTGATACATTTACTTAGCATCTGTCTCTTTGTTTCTCGACCGTTTATTCCACAGGTCTGATCTGACCTCCAGTTCAAAGTTAACCACGACCATGTAGATCCACTGATCGGACACTACAGACCTGGTTATTGCTTTCAAGTGAAAATTAAGCATGGCATAAAGAGATATGATTGTGTATCAAATGGACAAGGGCTGGACTTGTGAGGGTTATCCTTGGTTGTCAACTTGACTACATCTGGAATTAACTAAAGACCAAAGCAAACCTGGAAGGAATTTTTTTCTTAATTAATTTGAAGTAGGAAGACCTACTTCTAATATGGATCTTTGAGGTGGAAAAATAAGCCTTTAATACAGATCTTTTGAAGTGGGGATATCCACCTTTAATCTAGACCACACTTGCCACTGGCAGCCTATAGGAAGGACAGAAGTGAGAAGCTTGCTCCCACTCTTGCTAGCTAGCAAGTCCGTTTCTTCACTGGCATTAAAGCCTGTTTATTTAGGATTCTGGCATACACTGAAGACCAGCTGAGACATCCAGCATTATGGAGTAAAGACATAGTGGATTCTTGGACCTTCTGCTCATAAACAGCTAATTTTGGATTAGTTGGACCAATGTTTTAGCTGGTTAATGAACAATAAAGAATAATAAATGAATGAACAATAAATTCAAGCTAAGCTGAGCACCTCTCCAAGTGGTCTTTCAGATACTGTAGAAAGAAGTTGAAAAGCATTTCAATGATAGCATGCAGGTCTCAGTAAAGCTTAGGGAGCAAGGTTGCTATGGGAACATGAATGCTTCCCATCAATTGAAGATATCAGTCAGCAGGATGGTTGGCAGTGGCTACACAGCCAGAGAGAGCTGCAGCAGCAAGGAGGAGGGCAGCACAGGGTGTGCGGCAGCCACTGGTCACCTGGGCTGGTTGCCAATGGGTGGTCCTGCAGGAATTGGGCTGGAAGTAAGAAGAGCAGTGTGGTGTGGGTCCTGGTGACTCGTGTGGGGGTGGGACTTCTGAGAGGAGACAAGTTTTCAATTGCCAGCAATTGTCTGTATCGGATCTTTCATGAACTGTTTTCCAGCATAGAATAAAGGAGAATTTAAGGTAAATTAGCTTTAAAAGTTGCACTAACTATAGTTTGTGATAGGACTGACAGATTAAAAATTGATGTGGAAAAGTAAAATGAATGCTTTTATTTTAAATGTTAAATTTGAAACAATGCACCTTCCATCAGTCTTATTTCTTTGAGGTTTTCAACTTTACCATACTGATTTTTATATCAATATAATTTTGCTGTTATATACTGAGGTCTGACCTTTGTATATCCATGTTTTCATTTGTATCCATGTTTTCAAAGTTTTTTTGTAAGATTAGTTTATTTATTTTATGTATGTGAGCACACTGTCACTCTCTTCAGACACACCAGAAGAGGACATTGGATCCCATTACAGATGGCTGTGAGCCACCATGTGGTTGCTGGAAATTGAACTCAGGACCTCTGGAAGAATAGTCAGTGCTCTTAACTGCTGAGCCATCTCTCCAGCCCCACTGTAACCATGTTCACATCTACTTTAAATATCATCCAAGCTGGTGAGATTGGGTTTCCCTGTCTCACCCAGGAACATAGTTGAAGTGATTGGAGGAAGAGGAACAACTCATCCTATGCTTAACACAGCAATGAGACACATTAAAAAAAAAAGTACCAGAGGCACTGGATGAAGGGCTGCTGCAATTTAAAAAGGGCCTCCTACTTCTCGAGATGGAGAGCTTATTCAATAAACATCACACAAGCATCCCTTTAAAAAGCAAATATAATTGCGTAGGCAGCGTGCCAAGACGAGATTGTCTGGGAAGGTCACAATTATAACCCAATGATGCTAACTCAGCTGACGGATGTTGACCTCCACACCGGACATCTTATGTCCCTGGAGAAACACACAGAGCCTCCACTCAGGACACCATGGTCACCTCTTATAGTTTCACCTACTTTGACTACCGGTGGCCAAAGTCTATGCTGGAGAATTCTGTGTCACTCCTGATGTTGGCAGAACACATGTTGTTAGACTGCTTGCTGTTGCCCCGTTTCTCATCGTTGCTGTTCATCAGTCCTGCGGAATTGCCCTGTTGCCAGTGTAGGCACCCTTTTCATGGCTTCTTCGTTACCCCCGTGCTTATACTAAGACAGTACTATATCTGTCACACAATTGGTGATGCCATGAGGAAGCTCTTTTAGTTTATACTGTTTGGATTCTTTGAGACAGGGTCTCATGTATCCTAGGCTAGACTTATTTAGCTGAGTCTGGCCTTGAACTCTAGATCTTCCTGCCTCTGCTTCCTAAGTGGTAACATAGGAATATGCCACTATACTTGATCTAAGAATTAATTTTTGCAAGCAACTACTTAAACTATAAAACACATAAGCCGTGAATACCATGTCTAGTACTGTGGCATTCTGACATGGCCAAATGTTTCATGTGACTTTATTGACCAAGTTCGTAATGTCACCATCCTAGGCATGCCTTGGACTTTTTAAAGACTCATACGCAATAGAGTGACTGTGTTCAATAAATACCTACTCTCTTAATATCATAAATATTTGTGGTCACTAAGCATGTCTGACCATCAATTTATTTGGAGAAAAGTTTGGGTTACTGTCACATGAACAAAGAAAATAACTGATATATAATATTTATATTACAGTAGACAGATTGAAATAGTAACTTAATTTTTTCATGTATTTACATGCAAGTGGGTAGAAGCCAAGACAAACTGGGAGATAATTAGATGAAAGATAAATATTTATATTTTAATGAAAGGAATTATTACCCAAAAGGTAGAAGAGATATTAAGCTATATCATTTTTACTTCCTTTGCACAGAGAAGACTGGTTGTCTCCAAAGAAATAAATGATCATGGCATTTGGTTCAATCAGATCAAGTCAACATGCTAAGGTTACACACATGCTCTAGCTTTAACTTTGATAATGACTTCCTTGCAATACATTTTTCACATCTCCAAAAAATCAGCTCTCTTGTTTTTATGAGCACTTGGCCTATTTTCAAAATAACTATGATAAACCCATGGAAGCATGATAAAATGTCAATCTAGACTCAGACTCTCAGAAAGCTTTCTTTACAAATGATTATTTCAAGATGAAAAATAGAGTTACAGAAATTTTAAATAGAATTGTTATCATCTTAGATACAATGTCTAGTTCCCATCTATCCCAACTTATCTCTAACAAATTGCATTTCCATATATACTTAAACTATTTATAAAGGGTATCAGACTACAAGGAAGATCTCAACAGTAGGAATAATATGCAGTTTTTCTTCTACCCCAGCACAATGAAGTTAGACAGTACCACCAGAAAATACCTTAAGGATTGAATAGAGAAAGTAGGAACCAGAGACGGCCAAGAACTTGAGTACAATGTGCACAAAAGGTTCATTTTTATTATTGCAGCTCCTTAGTAATAACACAAATGTATACTATAATACAAACAATAGTATAAATGATACAACATAATACAAACAACACAACACAATAATACAGAGTTATGAGTTTACTGTTCAGCAGAGAATCCTGTTTCACAGCCCAGCATGTTTAAGGTTCTCAAAAACACAACAATGTTATTTGTCTTCAGAAAAACTGAGGTATGTGAGCATCATTTACCCTAACTATTCTCTAGAAATTGAGGAAAGTCACAGGCATTCCTGTGTTCCTTCCTATACTGTTGCCATTCCAAATTCCCTTCTTGAGAAATATCAACATGGGATGGTCCTCATGCCCATGTCATAAATTCATTTTCCCCACATAACCTTAATTCAACCCTTAATTCTTCTAGTATTTTAACAGTTTATTTTTCAAAGAGTCTTTAGATACAAGAAGCACACACCCACTGCAGGTTAATATGAGGCTTCATGGTGACACATGGGATGTTGCATTTAGTTTGCTATGTCATCTTATGACTATCAGTCAGATGAGTCAGAATAGAAACCTTTGAAATTTGATGATATACATAAGGAAACCAAAGAGGTGACTCAAGAGAAAAGACTGGATTTGATAAACCCTGACCCTGAGAAAGAAAAGAATGCATTCCATCTAACATTTACATAGAGTCTTCCATAATTAACCAATTTACTAACTGTTTATCTATTAAGAGAAACAAAAACAAGGAAATGACCCTTACCCTGGTAACAGCACCAGGGTATAAAAGAGGGCAGGGAATAAGGAGACTCACATATTTGAGAAACTCACACTCTTAGAAATCTACTCAGACCCTCCACCTCTAACATCATGGCCAACTCCTGTTGTGGCTCTGTCTGCTCTGAGCAGGGCTGTGATCAAAGTCCCTGCCAGGAGAGCTGCTGCCAGCCCACCTGCTGCCAGACTACTTGCTGCAGGACCACCTGCTGCCGCCCCAGCTGCTGTGTGTCCAGCTGCTGCAGGCCCAGCTGCCAGACTTCCTGCTGCCGCCCAGTCTGTTGCCAGACCATCTGCCGCCCCAGCTGTGGAGTGTCTAGCTGTTGCCGCCCAGTGTGCTGTCAGACCACCTGTCGCCCCAGCTGTGGAGTGTCCAGCTGCTGCCGCCCAGTCTGCTGCCAGACCACCTGCTGTCAGTCCAGCTGCTGCCGCCCCATCTGCTGCCAGACAACCTGCCGCCCCAGCTGCGGTGTGTCTAGCTGCTGCCGCCCAGTGTGCTGTCAGACCACCTGCCGCCCCAGCTGTGGTGTGTCTAGCTGCTGCCGCCCAGTGTGCTGCCAGACTACCTGCCGCCCCAGCTGTGGAGTGTCCAGCTGTTGCCGCCCAGTCTGCTGTCAGACCACCTGCTGCCGTACAACTTCCTGTGGCCCCTCTTGCTGAATTTCCTCTCTAACTACAGACTTCGTGGCAGCCATAGTCACAATGATCTAACCTTCTCATCCATGTTAACTTTTCTATGTATTAAATGGCTTCTATGTTTGTTGTCTTGACACCAGTAAGAAACTGGCAAAAGAGAGTGCTACATTAAGTAACACTCATACGTCCAAAGGATCTCACTTCTACATGTCTGTCTCAGCTACATAGCGTAGCTGATCATATCCCTTAAGTCTCCACTGTCATCCTTCTCTTGGTCTTCACCATTCTGTGTTAACTTATTCTTCAATAAATATTGTCTTATATCAGAAATATATATGTATATATCTTTCTTCACTTATCTTTTTTTTAAAAAAGATTTATTTATTTATTATATGTACGGTTGGTTGTGAGCCACCATGTGGTTGCTGGGATTTGAACTCAGGACCTTTGAAAGAGCAGTCAGTGCTCTTAACCACTGAGCCATCTCTCCGGCCCTTACTTATCTTAAGAGAGTTTATTTTCTAGTACTATTCCTTCTAAGGGGGAAAGATGTTTGAGTTGCTGTGTCCAGGAAGGAAACTAGTTTTGCTACTATGTTAGAGGTATTCATAGTCCACATTTATTGCAGGATTATTCACAATGGCTGGGAAGCAGAATTAGACTGTGTCTATCAACTGATACGTGGTCAATAAAACGCCTTATACATAATGTGATGCTGTTTACTCATAAAATGAGTGGAGTCTTGTAATTTGTGACAACATAGAATTGGAAAATGTTATGAAGTAATCAGCCAGATCCAGAAAGAAAATATACATGATATCACTCAAAGGTGGAATCTAAAAGAAATCATCTCATAGAAGCTGAGAGTAGAAAAGTGGTTCCGAGATGCTGGGGAGAACAGAGACAGAAGTGAAGAGTATCTGCTTAACAGGCTGTAAACCAATAAGATAGAAGAGTTCTAGGGCTGGAGAGATGGCTCAGTGGTTAGGAGCCTGTTTTCTCTTTAGAGAACCTCAGTTCAATTCCCAGTACCCAGATGGCAGCTCACAGCAGGAGATTCATCACCCTTGTGTGGCCTTCATAGGCACCAGGCATGCACATGGTATACTTACAAACATGCAGGCAAGATATCACATACATTTAATTAATTAATTAATTAATAGAACTTTAAAAATGAAATAGTTCTAGTGCTCAATTGCATAGGAAATTTACTATAGATGATTAATATTTTACATTTCAAAAATACCTAGAACAAAGGATATTGGATGTTTTCACCAGCAGGAAATAATTTGTATTTGAAGATGTAAATATATTAACTCAGATGTAAACAGTGTATCATGCACACATGTATAGAACATCATTCAGTACCTCATAAATACATACAATTTTATAAAACAACTCAAAACAGAAAAACATACTGATTTTGCACATATAATCTATTACCCATATGATAAAAAGGACCATTCAAAATGACATGACCTATCTTTTAAAATTAACAATGATTTGCCTTTCAATTCATAAAATGATAGGCAGTCTTACAGGGCCACTGAACTCTGAGGATAATAAGACACCTGAAGACTGGTAGCTTCTTACAAGGAACTCACAGTCTAGGTTTCAAAATAAGGGCTTAGGAATAAAAGGCTCAACCCAAGCAGATGGGATATATTAGAGAAAACTTCTGCTCTAGAGAAGGGTAATATGGAAGAATTTAAAAATGTTTATAAACAAAGTGAGTTAAAGGCTAGTAAATGCCAGGGAAATATGCAAGTCACAGACTCATAGGATCAAAAGAGAGAAAAAGCAGGAGGGGGAAGAGGAGGAAGAGAAGGAAGAGAAGGTGGAAGAAGAAGAGAAAAAGGAGGGAGAGGAGGAAAAGAAGGAGAAAGTACTGGCGGTGGTGGCTGCAACCAAAGATTATTTACATTTTTACAATGAAAAGAGAAAAGTCAGCCAAGAGATCAGCTGGAAATCCTGGGACAAATATAGCAGAAAATAGACTGTGCTGCTCACTCCCCAGTCACCTTCACAGTAATGACACTGGGTTAAATGAGCCATGAGCAGGCAAGATGCTCAGTTAGCAGTGGGCTGTGTGGATTAACTCCAGAAGGGACTTGAGGGGAGAGTTTACAGCAGGCAAGGAAAAAGTTGCACAAAAGAGAGCAGCAAGATGGCTCCAACAGTAAAGATGCTTGCTGCCAAAAGTGGGACCCACGTGATGGAAGGGAGGAAGGAGGGCACTGACTCCCACAAGTTGTCCTCTGACCTCCACACACATGTAATGAAATCTATGTGTATTCCCTACACAAATACTCACACACACAACTAAATGAAATGTAATCAAACACAATTTAAAAGTTGCAAGAAAGAAGGACTTAGGTTGTGAAAGTTGTGCTCCGAGTGTGTACTTTCGGGATATTCTTAGATCCTGCAAAGTCCATCAAAGCTCTGGTGGGCTTGATCCTATCCTGGGAAACAAACAGAAAATGCCTCTTGAAGCTACTTCACTGGCTTTGCTTGTTCTGTCTGAAGCCACTTCTACTGGAAAACAGTTACTTGACCAAAATAAAGTCAATAGAATAGTTATCTTAAGAGAAAGACTAATAAAATGCTAAGACATTCTAAAATGGGAAATGATAACAATAGTGGAGGATCAAAGAGGGGGGGGAGCTAGCAATGTGGTAGGCAACCATGCTGGCATTTAGAGCCAAAGCACAGATCCAATGGAAAGCCATTAAGAATGGGAAACAATGTGCCTCGTGGCCAGGGCAGTGGGGAGTTGAGGCTAGAAAAGTTGTTGGATTTCTGCTTCTGAGATGTTTGTCATAGTAGTGAACTTGTAACTGTAGTATTTGTGATGGGCAAAGCCAGTTGTCAGGCCAACTCCTTTCATCTTCGTGAGAAGATGGGCCTTTAGTTAGAACATAGTAGTTGTTGGTTGTTATTTTTTTTTTCAAGTCAAAGTTTCTCTGTATAGCTCTGGCTGTTCTGGAATTTGTTCTGTAGATTAGGCTGGACTTGAACTCAGAGATCTACCTGCTTCTGTTTCTCAAGTGCTGAGATTAAAGGCGTGCACCACTACCACTGGTCTAGTGAATAGGCATGGAATAAGAAAAGAAAGTCACTGACTTACTTTCCTAAGCATCTTTTTAGAATAACTTGGGTATTGGTTTTTCTTTTCTTTTCTTTTCTTTTTTAATATAGAATGTCATGTTATACTACTGACTGGTCTGTCAGTTGGTTATTTGAGAAAGGAGAGCTTTGATCTGTAGGGTGATCCTATCCATCTGACATGCTAACATTGGAAGAAAATATTGCCACACACATTAGGTAGAATTGCATTCCTCAACTCTCTGATCCCCAGGGTGCACTTAGAGCCACTCATGTCCTTGTCGCTCTACTGTCTTCTCAGCAGAGTGACTGGTCCTCTTTGAAACCCTGTGTTCTGTCATTCTTCAACAGGACTAATTTCACTCCCGTTAATTAAGTCAGTCTCAATTTCTACGATTGCCTTCCCAGCTGCCATGTGTCCTGTAGCATGGATCTTGCATGAGGACCCAGATTGAGCTGTGGGTGAGGGAGGAATATAGCCACAGCCAGGCACAAATTGCTGGGAAAAATGCTGCTGATTTAAACTTACATGAGGCACACAGGGAGGGATAGGAGTTGATTTTGGAAACTTCAAATTTGAAAGCAAATGTCTGTAATTACCTAATTTCATAACTTCTTATCTGTCAACACAACTCATAATAATAAAGATGTCTCTTGACAGGGGCAAAAGGTATTAAAGAGTCTCTCAAATTCAGAAAACTCACTCCCTTGAACACCCAGGACAAACCTCTAGCTTCCACCATCACAGTCAGCTTCTGTCATGGCTCTGACTGTTCTGAGTAAGGCTGTGGACAAAGCTGCTGCCTGGAGAGCAGCTGCCAGACCACCTACTACAAGACCAGACCACCTGCTACAAGACCAGACCACCTGCTACAGGACCACTTGCTGCCAGCTTAGCTGCTGTGTATCCAGCTGCTGTCACTGTCACCATAGATACTGTGTGTCCAGTGGCTGCAGATCCAGCTGTTGGGTGTCCATTCACTGCTGCCTCAGCTGTTGCTACTCCAGCTGCTGTGTGTCCAGCTGTTGCTGCCCCAGCTGCTGTGCCCAGCTACTGTAAATCTAGCTGCTGCCATCTAGCCCCTTGCCACACCACCTGTTGTCACCCCTCTCCTGTGGATCATCTTGTTGAATTTCATTCCTGACCACTACTCTCAGACCAACCAACATGTTGCCTGATTACCAGATGTCTTCATATCCTTTGTCTACCACACTTGGCCTTGTTCTGACCTGTTACCTGCTACTGTATGTATTCACCCATAGGTCATGACATCAAGCAGCTACCTAAAGTCAATGGCATATGGAACTATCATGCCTATGGCCATAGCATTCTCTCAGATGATCTGATGTGTCACACTAGTTCACTGGAGCAGGCTCCTGCTATTGCACATAACTCGCCTTTTAATGGAATTCTTTATGATAGGCTGTGTCCCTGTAAATGCTTTATTGATATCATAAACATTTTTAAACTTTATTTTTAGCATTTATTTTTTTTTTATTTGGGAAAAATGTTTGCATTTCTGTGATCTAAATAAAGAAAATAAAATGTTTATATGTCCATCAAATTCTTTATGAAAGAAAATTGCCAAATCATTAGTTGTTTTTTCCCCAAGCCAGATTTCCCATTTTACTCTCAAGCTTATTTTAAAATGCCAGTAACTCTGTTTTTTTCTGATTGGTTTTTGACTATGGACTGACCAATAGTCTTGGGCTGGGGCAGGAGCATATGTTGCCTGAGACCAAGTTCCTATCCTCTTTAGATAATTCACTGTGCAATCTGGTATCTGAACTTGATAGAAAGATCTATGGCAAATAGACTATGGCAGTAATATTGATATGAAAAGCATTCTATGAGAGAAGTATAATATAAAAATGTTGATTCAAAGAAATAAAATATTCAAGTCTAAAATGTACAGCTTTAAATACATGAGCCACAAAAAAGTAAAAACGAACTGAATAAGGGCTAGAAGTTCATAATCTTATGAAAGGAACTAGTAACATTATGGTACGCTCAAAGAGAAGGGATAGTAAATCCTGACATTTGTGACAACATGAAGCAAACTGGGTAACTATGGGAGTAAAGTAAGCCAGAAACGGAAATACAAATACTACATGATCTCCTTTATACTTCACTGAAAATAGTCAAAGTCCAGAAGTGTCTAAGTATATATATTCCGTGTTCACTAAGTAAAGTTGCGCCTTGATGAGACCCATTCTCCTGGCGTCTGTCTCTTTTCTCTATCACCCATTACAGGTTTCCAAATCCTCGGTTCGTGGAACCCCACGCAAGTAGGAGCTGCGGGACGGCATCCTACACAGAAGCCAACAGAGTAAAATGGGGAGACGTGGGAAGTGGGGAGGTGTTCACCAGAGCATATAAAGTTTAAGTTATGTGTGATGAGTAAGTTCTGAAAAAGCAGCAATAACTGTAGTTACCAGAACTACATCACAAGACTGAAGTGTGATAAAGCAGTGGATCTCAAACATTCTCGGCACAGTATGGTAATAATTCATGTAATGTGGTGAAGATATTATCTAGTTTACTGTGGCAATAATTTTCACCATGTATACATATACCAAAATATCACATACACTTTTGATATCTACAATTTTATTTGTTCATCATTCCCTGGGAAGTGTACAGAATAAAGACTGTACATAACTGATACACACACTGATATAGCATCTGAGCAGGCTGCCAAGGTGCTGGGGTGGTTTGAGGGAGGGCTGGTGTGGGTAGTGTCAGAGGGTTTCTTGGAGGAGACACTGTCACACAAATCAGAAAGGATAAGGAGTGTAGCCGCGGTCTTGCATAATGTCTGCCTCAAAGCCAGGGACTTCTGAGTGCCGTTCCTTCTGTTGACTACAGCAGTTCTGTAGGATTCCCGTTGGCTATCCTTATTGCATTCAGTGGAGGCATTCCAAAGACATTTCTGGGTCAGTATAAAGTGCATCCACAGACATGTGCCTGCTCTTATGAACCTGACTGTGTGTTACTGGGTTCTGGTAGGAGCTATCTCCATTCCATCTGAAACCTGTTAAGTGTTAAAGACTATGGATCAGCGGCTCATTTCACACTAGTAAAAGTAATTGAATTCTAAGACTCTTAAACATTCTTGGGAAATGTATGTTGGGACAATATTCCACGACTTGGCCAGTATGTCACCTTATAATAAAAAATTCTGTCTTTTCCGCCCCTCTCAGAATGTGTTCACGTGTGGGTGTTAATATAAAAACAAAATCATGTTTACTTTAAAGTACATAGAGCAGCTGTGTGAGAGTGGTTTTCCCAAGACAATATAACAGATATAAACAGCTAATAGATATAAAAAAGGAAGTTAAATGAATTGCTACTAAGAAAATGTGTATCAAGAAGAAAATTAAAATCATGAAGAAGATTTTGATCATAGTCAGGGCTGTGATTGTAGGGCTGATGACGGTGTGTCAAATCCAGATGGTTTGTATGTGTGCATATCATTTAAGCTGATGACATCTTTGGAGGACCATGTGTCAACAGTCATAAAAACGAAAAGGCAAACATATAACCAAATAGTTAGGTGTGGTATGCATGCCTGCAGTCTTTGCACTCAAGAGGCTGAAGCAGAAAGACCCAAGTTTAAGGCCAGACTAGACCACATGGACAGACTGTCTCAAAAACAACCAATCAACCAACCAACCCCTACCCAGTAATCCCACTTTAAGATTCTAAAGGTTTCTGTTTCTTTTTCCTTTCCTCTTCTTCTGTTTGCCGTTTGGTTTTGTTTGTTTGTTGCTTTGGCTTTTGTTTTTAGGTCTAATGTTTCTGTGTCATCCAGGGCTCATCTGGGGCTCATCTCAACCCGATGCTCCTGCTTCACCGTCTACAGGCCTGGGAAGACAGGAACACATAGCCCATGCTTGGCTTCTTTTTCTTTTTTCATGTAGACATTTATCACTTTTTCTCTTATGACTTATTTCTTTGTATCTCATTAGTTTTGGTATGTCATTTTGATTTCTTCAATCAATCAAAGGGTATTCTTAAATTAAAAAATGAGAACCAAAACAACAAGTGAAAACCAAACTTTCTTCTTGATCCTTTGCCAAGGTTCGTGCTTACTTCTACACATCTGTTAACCCCTCCCCCATTTCCTTTTCACTGTTCATATCTGATTCATTGAGGTTAGCAAAAAGACTTGGTATGCTTTGGCTGCTTCTTCTATTTTGCTCCTCCTCCCCTGTTGCATTTTGAGGCTTTGCTATTGTTTTGGTTTTGTTCTGTGGCATTTTCTTTGAGGATTTTGATAGATGTTCATTCATCTCTATTTCTATGGTGTAATCTTTATAGGTGTTTGCTGTGGTATTATAACCATCTCAGAGTTATAACAGTGTGTCTAGGCTGATAACAATTTTCTTTGCATAGGTGAGCCCTCTGTTTCTAGCTCTTCCCCCTACATTAATGTCTTTTGTCCTAGATTCCTTTCTATCCCTGTGATAAAATATCATGACAAAAAGCAACCTGTGGAAAATGGTTTCCTTCATTTTATTGCTTGTAGTCCATCATTGAGGGAAGTCAGGGCAGGAACCTGGAGGCAAGAGCTGATGCAGAGGCCATGGAAGAGTGCTACTGGCTTGCTCTTGTTCCCTATGGCTTGCCCAGCCTGCTTTCTGACTCTACTCAGAACCACCTGCCCATGGTTAACACTACCCACAGTCAGCTGGCCACCCCACATCAACTATCAATCAAGAAAATCCCCATAGACTTGGTGATCTGATGAAAGCATTTTCTCCATTGAGGTTTCTCTTCCCAGATAAATCAGCTGTATCAAGTTGTCAAAAACCAGCAAACCTCCAAACCAACCATGACACGTGCCAGTTAATATACATCTCGACATAATTCAGAATTATTTGAAATACTTACTCTTGCAACTTTCAAATTGGCTGCAAATTTATCTTGCTGTTTTGTTCAGAACATAGTTCTTCTCTTCTGCATTTCAATAAACTCTTCTGCTTACTTCTGGTTGGTTTTTGTATATGAGGTAAAGAGCCCCAACCTGCCATGCCTGACTCAGTCTTTCCAGACTGGCCTCCTTGGGGCAGACAGAGACTCAGAATGCCTCTCAACGTTTGCTTTTGTTAAAATCTGTCTCATTCTTAGTAGTTCCCTGAGAAATTCAAGTGTGACAAGTACATTTGTGTTCCAAGATGTGAGGCAAAGCCTTGTCACTCAAGAAGCTGGAAAGATGGCTTGCTCCCTATATGGTCTACTTCCCTGATCCTCAGAGACAAGCCAGGAGCTGACTTTTAAATCCTGAACTTACTCAGCCCAAAGCTGGGTATAGCATCTATGGCACCTGCACTTTGAGTCTTGACTCCTATGACAGGATTGTTAGTCTTTTACACAACTATTGAATACCCTCCCGCAGCAGTCAGAGGCAGACAGATTAGCTGGGGGATGGTATTTATTGCTGGGGAAAGCTTAGGCAAGGGGTTATGGGAAATACCTCTTCACTTACTGCATAGACTCTCAAAGCTGTGGTAAATGATAAGCCACATCACTCCCAAGGCTAAAAGGCTTATTAAAATCCCGACATATTCCAGCTGGGGAATTTGGGACTTCAGACCGAAAATGAAGCGAAGACCATTCCAGAAAGCAATGGGAGCTGGGTAGTTTTGTCTGCTAGGTTTGCATTGAGCTAGAGAAATAAACACTGCTCCTAAACCTCCTTGAAATCGCCTCTTTGATCTCTATGGTCCCTGGGGACTCTTGTATTTAGGAGTTAGTCCCTTTGATGGGAGCTATAAAAGCTGGAGTACTTGATGTGTGGTCAAACTCCTTTCAGGGAGAGGCTGTAGACTTGGTTTCGTGGGGGTAGGGACCAGGCCCATAAGTCCTACTAATTACATGTCCTGCTGGTTCCCACGTGGAAACTAGGCTTGACTCTGGGGCATCAGCTCTGAGAGTATACAGTCAACTCCTGCATGGGGAAGCCGAGTTGAGGGTGGGGTGTCAGTGGATGGCGGCTGCAAGGGCTTACCAGCATGTTTCAAGCCATCTCATTGTCCTAGAGGACTGATTAAATGCCAACCCAGTCCTTCCCAGGGTTAGATGACTTAGGAGCCAGTCCCTCTGTGAGGGCTATAAATACTGTGGAATTCAACTGGTGGACCCACTCCTTGCAGGAGAAAGGTTAGATACATGATTATGTACCTCATGTGAGGCAGGAAAAGACTGCTGGGGATGCTTGTACAAGACCCATACAATATTGAGCCAATCGGCAACGTTCCAGCATGGAGTAGGGAGGGGCTCATGAAGCCCTCACTCCTAGATAAAGAGCTGTGGAAGCTGAGGGAAAGTCAGCTTTCTTGAAGTATGTGGCTCTTAGTAGATCAATCCTGTTTCAGTGGACAGAGCCTTACACCCATGAGTATATGGGCAGTACAAATGAACTCAGTGAGTTAAAGAAAAGGGGCCATGAGGTTAGAGTGATAGAGGTGGATCTGGAGCAGGTATAGGTGGAATGGGAGATGAATATGATCACAATATATTGCATACACATGCACATTCTCAAGGCATCATTAAAGTCATTGTATTAAAAGTGTTTGCCTGAAGCTGAGGGGTTTGTAACCCCATAGGAAGAACAACAATATCAACCAACCAGAACCACCACCCCCACCCCCGAGCTCCCAGGGACTAAACCACCAACCAAAAAATACACACAGCTCCAGCTACATATGTAGTAGAGGACGGTCTTGTCAGGCATCAATGGGAGGAGAGGTCCTTGATCCTATGAAGGCTTGACAGATGCCCCATTGTAGGGGAATTGAGGGTGGGGAGGTGGGAATGGGTAGGTGGGTGGGGCAACACCATCATAGAAGCAGGGGGAGGGGGAATGGGATAGGGGGTTTCTGGGAGGAGGGGAACTGGGAAAGGGGATAACACTTGAAATGTAAATAAAGAAAATATCCAGTAATATATATAAAAGTTTCCCTTAGATCTTTGTAAGTCTCTGTCCCTTTGACCTCTGGATCCTGGATCAATCCATTCCCTTTGTGCTTCTTACTCATGTTTCCATCTTTAAGTTGTAAAGTTGCTATACTTCTGTGCTCTACTTTGGCATCTTATTCTGGAGTGTAGAAACTCTGGTTGTGTACTTGGATATCACAGGGAAAAATAAAAGGATAGAGACACAGTTTCTAGTCTCTTCCCCAGACTCTCTGAGTCAGACCTGACTGAGACTCTACCGCCTATCCTCTGGTTTGCAGCAAGCTCTCCTCTCCCCTGACAAGGCATTGCTTTCCAGTCTGCCAGCAGGCTCAAGGTGTGTGTGAATTAGGAGAATGCTTTCTCTTGAAATGCACCAGTGAAGATCAGAATTTTATGGCAAGAGCAAGATTCAAAATATTTACAAAACAGTAATTTAAGGTCATCAACGAATCAGACATCAGAGTTAACTATAGATCTAACTCAGCCTTGAATAATCCCACTCCTGTGTTTTTTTTTTTTTTTAGATATTTTCTTTATTTACATGTAAATTTCTCCATTCCCAGTTTCCCCTCCAAAAAACAAAGAAACAAACAAAAACAACAAGAACAAACCCCTGTTGCCTCCCCCTTCCCCATGCCTGCCACCCCACCCTCTCCCACTTTCTGGCCCTGGCATTCCTCTACACTGGGGCACAGAACCTTCACAGGGCTGAGGTCCTCTCCTCCTATTGATGATCAAATTTGCAATCTTCTACTATACACATGCTGCCTGAACAATCAGACCCCTCCATGTGCAGTCTTTGGTTGGTGGTTGAGACCCTGGGAGCTCTGAGGGTACTAGTTAGTTCATATTGTTGTTCGTCTTAAGGGGCTGCTTTAACTGTTTCTTACTGGGTCACAGGGATGTGGTGTTGAAGATGACTCTTAGGGAATTTGAGTCAAAGCCTGGCTACCTGACAAACTTTTTCAGCATCTTAACTGGTATGCCTGAACTGGTACTGATGGTTGACCATCAGGCTGGCCTGGAATGCCCAAACCCATAGCACTCTAAGGTTATGGCAAAGATGTGACTACATTTTCTTTAAATTTTTTTCTGGTTTATAAAGAAAAGAGTCATCTTGTAAAAAATTGAGAAGAAAAGCAGTGATGTTGGGCCGTGAAAAGCAGTCTGTGTTTTGCTTGAGTGAGTCTTAACTTCTGAGACCCAGTGAAGGATTCCACAAGGGATGGAACAGTAGAGACATGCTCCCAGACACAGATGGCAGATTCCACGAGTCCTCCAACTCCACTATCCTGTGCTATCTATCACGTAGATAATGCCCCAAGCTCCCAGCATTCTGGCTGGACTCTACCCCTAGTCAACTGACTACAGCCCCACAGACAGGGTAGCCCAGCCCACCATATAAGGAGTGGTTTGCCCCCTCCG
>NW_022196911.1:95855705-95865581 GCF_008632895.1 Mastomys coucha | reverse complement strand
CTTTCTCTTCCTCCCTCACACCTCTCTCCTCATGGCCATGGCCGGCCATGTGGCCATGGCCAGCCTCTACTTTCCTATCTCTTTTCTCTCCTTTCTATAATAAAACATCTTATGACCATGCTTTGACTCCTTTAAACTAGATTGGCTGTATTGGCCCAGCGTTTGCAGCCGGGAGACTTGATGGAGAACTCCCGTGCACCAGCTCACACCCGAACACCAGGTGGCCGCTTTCCCTGCCTGTCCCCTTTCTCCCTTCATTCTCAGCTCCTCTGAGGCACCCAGAGTTGCCTACAGGGTGCACGGACAGAGACCCGCTTCAGCTGCCCAGAGTACCTAGCCTCTGGCAGGACGCAGGTCATTCTCTCCAATGCCTTTCGTTCCCCCACTGCCCGGTAGCGCCCGGTGCCCACAGCTGCCACAGCTGCTGCGGCAGTGAGCATGAGGCTTGATAAGGTGAAAGTTAAGGTTCTTTAAAAATCAAGCAACAGCTCCTGTTGGGGCTCTGTGTGCTCTGAACAGAGCCTTGCCCAAGGCTGCTGTCAGCCTAGTTGCTGCCAGACCACCTGCTGTAGGATTACCTGCTGCAGGACCACCTGCTGAAGCCCCAGCTTCTGTGTGTCCAGCTGCTGCAGGCCTCAGTGCTGCCATTCTGTATGCTGCCAGCACAGCTGCTGCCACCCCAGCTGTTGTGGATCTAGCTGCTACAGACCCAGCTGTTGCATTTCCAGCTGTCGCCACCCCACCTGTTGCATTTCTAGTTACTGCAGGCAGTTCTGTTGCCAACCCACCTGCTGCCACCCCTACTGCTCCTGTCCCAGTTGCTGTGTGTCCAGCTGCTTCAGGCCTTCCTGTTGCTACCCTACCTGCTGTGTGCCCAGCTGTTGTAGGCCAAGCTGCTTCCAGTCTGTATGCTGCAAGCCCACCTGCTGTGTTTCCAGCTGTTGCAGACCTGTCTGCTGCAGGCAGGCCCACCTGCTGCTGCCCCAGCTGCACTGGTGGTTCTTGTTGCTGAGTGTCTTGACCTGGATCAGTTCTCTTTCAGCCCTTCAGATTATGCATATGAATATTCAACAGGACATGTGACATACTGATGCTACAAACATATAGATTTATGGAATGATTTGGAAAACCCAATGTCTGATACTATTTATTCTCTTTTAAAAATAATTTTTGATACTAATACATCAGAATTATAGTCAAATTATTCTTCATGTTGTTTTAGAATTCCTTACTCTGTTTCAAAGTACAAGTTGTTAACTGTTTTATTTCTAGATTCCTCCCCCTTTCTAATATTTCCCCCCATGAGATTTATTTTCTTGTGGCTTGCTTGATATTTCCCAATAAAACTTTTAGTCTTCAAGAGCATAGAATGTTCTCATCTCTCATTCTTCTTATTTATTCTTTATTGGTTCATATTCATTATCCACAGTGCTAGGTTTCACAAAGACAATCTCTTTCAAGTATATCATGTATTTTCAGCCTATTTGTCCTCATCACCCATCCTCCTCCCACCTCTTTCCCTTAGCTCTCTTCTTCCACATTGATGATATACACAGAGCACATATTCATTTATATATAATCTAGGACCACAGATAACATAAAATATGCATTTTTTCTTTCTGAACTAGATATATTTGACTTAATGTGGCTATTTCCCAGCCAATGACATAATTTCATTTTTTTTACAAGGTATATAAACTCTGTTGTGTTTCTATTTGACATTTCTTTATTCACGCACCTGGTGAATGGTGCCTGGTCCATTGAACATGGATGCCTGGTCCAATGAACAACTTGGTTATTGTGAATAGCACTCCAATATATATAGGTATATGCATCTCCATGGTGTTCTACCTTAGTGTCCTCTGTGTACACACCAAAACTGGATAGGTGAGTCACATGGTGGCTTTTAGTCATTGAGGTATCTTTGTTGGGGATTGGTTCTAATGCTTTGAATTAATCTGGTCCCCCAAATCGGGAATCTGTATGTCCAAATGCTGAAGGTCCCAATTGGCTTATGATTGATCAATATTGAGCCAATGGTCAATGGTTGGACAGGTAGACTGAGGCGGGACCTTTAGATTTGTGTAGGCTAGGAACTGGGAGAGAGGGAAGGGAGAATTGTCATGATTCAGAGGGAGACAGATCAGATTTAGAGCTGCAGAAGGAAAATCATCCAAAATGTAGGTGAGACGGAATGTGGCCTTGGAAGGGCTGCCCAGAAGCATCTTGGGCAGCAAAGACTAGGGAGCCACCCAGAAGGAGCCAGGGCAACAAAGATAAAATATAGAATTAGAGGGTGTTAAGCCAGAGGTACCGGAGGAAAAGTGTGCTAGCCATGGGGAGGATTAGAACTACCTAACCTTTGAGCTAGTCAAGGGAACCAAAGCGGTTAACTAATTGCTACGACATGTCTCCATACTGATTTCCATAGGGGCTGAACCAATCTACGATCCTCACAAGAAATGTCTAAGGCTTGCCTTTCCTCATGTTTTCACTTATTGTTAGTGTATTTTCTGTTCCTTTTGCCTGTCTGCCATTCTTTTTTCCTTCCTCTTTTTCTTCCTCCTTCTCTCCCTCCCTCTCTTCTTCTCTCTCCTCCCCTCCCAACCATCCATCCCTTCTTTCTCCCCGTCCTTTCTTTCTTCTCCTCCTTTCTTTTGTCCAAGGAGCTCATCCCAAACCTTGTGTATACTAGGCTGGCATTCTACCACAGAGCTGTACCTTCCTTCAACCCCATTGTGTTTTCTTTATGACGATCATTCTGGCTGGAGTGTGGAATCTTTGCGTAACTTTTTTCACATGTTTATTGACTATTTGTACTTGAACTTTTAGTCTGTCCTCATTTCTGTCTTTTTTTTTCCCCATGGCACAGAGGAACATGTCATCAGAGGGAGCCTTAGACCTGAAAATTCAAATTGGCTTTTGTAAATAAGATTTTTGTTCAAAATAGAATTTAGCCTCACAGAAAAGGAGACTCGGTCATCTGAGAAAGGATTGATACTTCAAAAGGATCAATATCCCAATTATGAACTAAAAAAAAGTATACCATTGAAAGAATAAATGATCCAGTCAGAAATGGACAAATGAACTATTGCTAACTAAAAATGTATTTAAAATACACATCACTATTCATCAGGGAAATGCAAATAAAAGCTATGCTGAGACTCCTTACCCAAGTCAGAATGGCTGTCATGAAAACAACAAGCAACAGATGCTGATGAAGACATGGAGAGGAGAGGGCCTTTTACTATAGCTGAGAAAGTAAATGAGTGGGGCCATTTTAGAAATCAGTATATAGGAATTACCAAGAACCAAAATTAGAAAACCATACAATCCTGTTATATTACTCCAGTACTTATCAGAAGGAAACTGAATCAGAATGTAAGAGAGATATCTGCCTATGCATAATTATTGTGAAGCTATTCTCATTGGCCAGAATAATGAAATCAACCTAGATATCTATCAACAGATAAATAAGGAAATTATGGCATATATACAGTGGATATTATTCAATTAAAAAATTCATATATTCAACCAAAAAATATACATATATTTGTATGTATACAAATACAGAACACTGTAGGATTTAATTCTTTGTTTTAAAAATGTTGTTGGTATCTACTTATTATACTCCAATCACATTCACCCTGCATTACCATTTTCTACCCCACTCATTCCTGCATTGCTTACTTTCTTCTCCTCAAATAATCTCCCTTCTACATTCATGGTGGTGTGTGTGTGTGTGCACGCGTGCCTGTGTGTGTGCAAGCCTATGTGTGTAGATATAATATACACAGATCTATACTCTAAACTTGGCATATGCCAAGCGACCAGCCCTATACCACCGAGCTACATACAGCCCAAATGCTAGACTCTGTATGTGACAGAAAACATGATATCTATCTTTCTTGATCTGGCATTTGGCTGGAGAAATAGAAATGCTACGCAGACGAAAGTGTTGAAACTGTGATCAGCTCCTGGAAGGAAGAGAGCAAAAGCCTCAAGTCCATGGTAAGCCAGTGTGATGGTTAGCCTTTGTTGTCAACTTGACGTACCTTGGGAGAGAGAACCGCAGTTGATGAATTGCCTCCAGTGGATTGGGCTGTGGGTACGTCTGTGTGGCACATTCTTAATTGTTGATTAATGTGAGAAGCCACTCTGGGCTGGGCCACCCCTTGGTAGTTGGACTTAGAAGATATAAGAAAGGTCATTAAATGAGAGCCGGGAAGCAAACCTGTGAGTAATCTCCCTCCGTGGCTTCTCCTTGAGCTTCTGCTTTGAGATACTGCCTTTGATGACGGACTGTACCCTGTAAGCTAAAATCAACTTTTGCCTCCCCATGTTGCTTTTGGTTGTGGAGTTTATCACAGCCACAGAAAGCAAACTAGGTCAGCCACTCATCTCTAAGGGAGACTGCCTGGATGTTCTAATGCTAGGATAAGCCCAGGGTTCTCACAATCTTAAATCCAAATGTGGGAATTAGGTATGACAATGACTCCTACTGCATGTCATGCCAGTGCTACAAAGAGAATCTATTTTGTCACTCCCCATACCTCAGAGTGTCATCAGCCACGGTCCTGGGTGGGAACTACTATTTGTGACTGAGCTACTCTGGGGGCTTATAAAGAAGGAACGGTCACAAGCCAGAGAGCCTGGGTATGCTCTGCTCCAGTGTCTAGATAGGAAATGGACACAATAGCCATGTAGACAGGCAAGGTCGGATGTGGACATGACGAGATGTTTAGGCAGCCGAGGAGTTGCTGGTTGGCAACATGGATGAAAATTTCAAGCAGGAAACTGAGATTTGGATGGGGGAAACCAAACAGAAATGCTGGAAATAGTTCTGATCTCCATTGAGTCATGGGTAGCCACTAGTCATCAGGGCTACTTGAGGGCCATTCTTTCACTAAAACACAAGAGCTTCTGTGGATATTGGACTGGATACTATAATGTAGTCATCAGGGTCTTTTGCTCCATAACAACTGAAAAGAAAAGTACAACAAAAGAAAACGTACATATCTTTCCACGGAACGGTCTCAGGAGCGCTACATTCTTTAGAGCCAGTACATACCGCAGGCACAGGGGACCAGACATGTCTCCTAAAGTGGTACAGTCGGCAGCCCAGGTTATTACCCTGGCTATATAAATCTAGCAATAAGGATCATGATTGGAGCAGAAATAGGCCAAGCACCAAAGAGCCTTGTAGGAGCATTATGATTCAATTAGGCTTAAGTGCTGGAGAGGAGGGGAATCTCAAAGTCATCGCATCTCTACTGATTCTTGAATCTTCCCCAGCAACACCACCTTATCTTTAAATCCCTCCACTGACTACTACCACAGGGCAACCCATTACACAAGCCAACCTCACAGGATGAGTCACATGTTGTACTCTGAGATGCACTTATCCTATTTCAACACCCCACAGTCCTTTGGGGGCAAGTCCCTCACACAGAGTGTTTCATGCTTCATGCCATTGATTGACTCTGATATCTCTTCATGGGGCCCAGTTTCCTGAGTTTTTCCACTTGTTGCACATTAGTCATGCTGTTATTACCACACTGACTTTAATCTCCACATGCCACATTCACTTCCATTGTTCTGGTTTATAGAATTAAGCACGTTTTGCAGATAGGTTTTGGCTGCTTAGAGAAGAGAATTATGTCTTCTGCATAGAAAATACCACACTTCCATGAATGCAAGAGTGTCTGCACCCAGGAGCTTTAATGCTTCAGGCTTTAATGTCTGCAGATGGTTGGCAGTGTGAACTAACCTTGAACTTACTGTAGTGTGAAATACCAAGACTTTGTTATTAGAAGCACACCAATCTCTTATAAAGGCACAGTGGTTGCATCAATAGGTCTCAGCTCCTCTTCTTTTACTCTGTTCTGAGGTAGAGTTCTTTCTATGTAGCTCCAGATAGCCACAAGTTGACATGTAGCCCTCACACTCATGGATCTCTTTCAGCCTCCTAAGTACTGAGAGTACAGGCGTGCACTACGATGCTTAGTGTGAACCATTTCTTCTCTTAAGTCCAAGAGTAACATGCTAATTTGATCTACATATTAGGCCTGGTTAAAAAATGATGAGGTTAGACAAAGTCTCAGGGATTATTGGTTGTTTTAAAATTCTTTCCAAGAAATTTAGATGCATTCACAACTACTCACCTTGATGGTAGTGACCTGATTAGCTAGTTAGTTAGTTAGTTAGTTAGTTAGTTAGTTAGTTTTGGGATTTGACATTGCTTCTGAAGTGTTTTTTCTCATGCCAGCAAGAGTAAAGCATTTGAAGCATGACTCTCCACTCAGCATAGCTACTCTTTCCTAAATTCACGATCTCCAGACACTCAGAGTGCTCTGAAATGAAAGGTAGCATGAACCTTTCATAAGCCAGGATCTCCTTCCTCAGGTCCTCTTGTCTCCAGAGACAGAGGAACATTAGGAACTGTCAAGAGTCTTTGTTTTCCAAAGAGGCAGCAGCTAGAAGTTGAGTTAGGCATTTTTTTTCCAGTCTTTAAACATGTACTATGTTTTCATAGTGAAAACACACAGGCAGATATCCTCTGAGCTGGAAATCTGTACCCTATCACCTCCTGTTTGTGGAAACTAGAACTTGAGAATAAACACTGATGGACAACCTAGACAAAAAGCAGAAAAGCATTGGAATTTTACAGGGCGAACACAACATGGCAGGATCCAAGTTAGAACAACAGGCAAGCACATAGTGAACTAGGGTGGGTGGGTAGGCAAGTGTATCCTAAAAAAAAGGGGGGTCAATGTGGCCACTGAAGCCAGAAAGATAATATTCAATGATGAAAATTAGCTCCATCCACAGCAGTAAGACAAGAGAATGGATCTCATAGTGTAGCTAGACTTGGCAGCCAACTTTTCCTAAGAATAAGTTTGGGGTGTTTTGTTTGGCAAAAAGGTAACATCAAAATTTCAAGTGTTACTACTGTGTCTGAAAACAGTGTTGTATTTCCTACGAGAAAGTCTAAATACTGAATCACAGCTGGCAGGGGATACTTCAGTGTCCTGCTTCTCATGTTCAAACTTCTTTTTTTGACAATCTTACCTGTAACAAATGGGCAATCAAGACTGTACCATGAATTTACTCCCCTGAGTAATCAGAAACAATTAAATGCAAGAAGAATCATTGTCACATCAGGATAGACAGGCTATGCCATGTAAACAGAGACTGAAATGTATAATAATATCAAGAGGTAAATTGTCATGTGATGGTGCCCTTTGATGATGTCAAGTCAGAAAGGTAATTCAAAAGTGCTGACAGAGGAATTCTAACACATCAGGAAGAGACATCGTGTTTCCTACCCAACCTAAAACGTAACCAGGAAAATAATCTTGTTTAATTTTGTAATCACATAGTATTTATCAACACAAACAATAACAAGGAAAGAATACTGCATGTGAGGACAGCAGCGCCCCTAGCAGGGTATAAAAGGGGATGTAGGCAGGGATATTCTCACTTCCAAATCTTCTACCCACCTTCTTGTAAACCTACCAAGAACCTCCACCTCTGACACCATGGTCAGCTCCTGTTGTGGTTCTGTCTGCTCTGAGGAGGGCTGTGGCCAAGGCTGCTGCCAGCCTAGCTGCTGCCAGCCCAGCTGCTGTGTGTCCACCTGCTGCCGGCCCAGCTGCTGTGTGTCCACCTGCTGCCGGCCCAGCTGCTGTGTGTCCAGCTGCTGCAGGCCCAGCTGCTGTGTGTCCAGTTGCTGCAGGCCCAGCTGCTGTGTGTCCAGCTGCTGCAGGCCCCAGTGCTGTCAGTCTGTGTGCTGCCAGCCCACCTGCTGCCGCCCCAGCTGCTGCATTTCCAGCTGTTGTCGCCCCAGCTGCTGCAGGCCTTCCTGCTGCCAGCCTA
This sequence comes from Mastomys coucha, assembly GCF_008632895.1. Taxonomy (NCBI): domain Eukaryota; kingdom Metazoa; phylum Chordata; class Mammalia; order Rodentia; family Muridae; genus Mastomys; species Mastomys coucha. The sequence continues at coordinate 95,857,703 of NW_022196911.1, read as the reverse complement.
GCTGCTGTGTGTCCAGCTGCTGCAGGCCCAGCTGCTGCCAGTCTGTGTGCTGCCAACCCACTTGCTGTCGTCCCAGCTGCTGTATCACCAGTTGTTGCCGTCCCAGCTGCTGTGTGTCCAGCTGCTGCCGCCCCTGTTCCAGCTGTTGTGGGTCTAGCTGCTGCAGGCCCAGCTGCTGCACTTCTAGCTGCTGCCGTCCTTCTTGTTGTGTGTCCAGCTGCTGCAGGCCCACCTGTTGCCAGAGCACCTGCTGTCGCCCAGCTTGCTCTAGTTGTTCTTGTTGCTGAATGCTCTCACCCACAGTCTCCTGTTCTTCCCCAACCAACATTCCATATATAGAGCATCTGTGAGCTGATTCTAAGACACCAGATCTAAACCCTTAATTCCAGTTGACTAATATGCTGTTTTTGCCTCCAAGTATAGCCTTTCTCTCACTCATACTCTCTCTTTCCTATATGAATGCAACTTTGAATTTCCTTTAGATTCCTTAAAACTATTATGTGATTACCCATGGAAATACTTGTTATCGGCCATATTTCCTAAAATGGAGTTGTTCCTATAACTTAAATAAATGTGGATTTGCAGTCATGGAAATAAAGTCATTTTGTCTTTTTTCTTTCTTTCTGTTGTCATGTACTAGCTTTTCTGTAGGCCATCTCTAAAAACAAAAAGACCACAGGAGGCAGTGGCATGCATACCAGCTCCTTGCCTGCAGAAATCTCCATTTGAAAGCATAAATATGGATGCTTAGATCCAGTGCCTGGATGTCTCCTGCAGACAGTCTCTTACAAAGACCAGGCTTAAGGCAGGAGAACTCCAAGCTCTGTGTTCTTGCATGTATTTAAGGGGATATCAGTGGGCATCCTGCTGTAGTTTGTTATATTCTAAGGGCTGCTACAACAAGATGTATGTGCTTTGTTGTGCTTATTAAAAGCAGAACCTTAAACAGGAACTTTTGGAGGAAACATTAACCAGGAAAGGCTCTCCAAAGGAACCTGGAAGAAATTTCCAGGAAAATAGATTACAGTAGTAGAAATACAGGGTGCCTTCCATAAATGCCAAGCCATCTGATGTTATGTGATAGGAAGGTTCTAGAACGCAAGCAGGATTACAGCCCTTCCTTTCTTAGAGGCAAAGTCCCTTTCTTTGCACAGTCACTCAGTCATCTGTGGCCACTTGGTATAAGAGGAAAGGAGCTGACATGTGTAGCGAAAGTAGCTTATGTATAATAAAAACAATTACCCCAAGAACACAGCACATAGCAAATGTGTAGTGTGAGCCACTTGCATTGTGTGTTCACATTTGTTTAAGGATGAGGACTGTTAAGATGAAGGGTAGAACATCCTTGAGTAGAAGATTCTATACCCACCTGTACACCTCTGTCTTCTAGTTACTCCAACCCATCAGTCAGAATCAGAAGAGAAAGGTATGGTAGGTGTATCAGATGCCTGCTTTGAAGAGCCACATAGGTCATGTCCCGAGAGTTCTAAACCAGTAGTTACTATATTTTTATTTAACTGTAGATGTTATTCTTGATCATTTACACTTAGCACTCCAACTAAAATTGCCAGTACTGCTCCTTGGGTTATCATTGCTAAGATATGCTCCTCTCCTCTCTTGATGAGGGTCCCTATTTCACCATGGTAGTGCAGTCTCTGTGAGTCAGTATCAGGCATTTAGAAGCTTTATGTCCTTGTATGCTATATTGTGACAAAGGGCAGGAGAGTCAAGAGAACCTGAGGTTAAGACAGTGAATTTATATTTCTTTCTTGTCTCCTCTTACCTTGGTATCTTTAGGGCTCCATTTGCATTCCATACTAGACACCAATTAGTTTTTTATTGTTTTTAGCTTTTTATTGATTCTTTGTGAACTTCACCTCATGCACCTGAAAGGCTCGATAATCTTAGAATTTTAAAATGAGGGCATTTTATACAAATGTATGGTGTATAACCTTTACCTAAAAGGACATGGAGGGCCGCTGTAGCCAGCCAGAAATA
>NW_022196911.1:95842940-95855184 GCF_008632895.1 Mastomys coucha | reverse complement strand
TGGTAACCCTCTCCCCACCCCCAGCCTGTGGATGTTCCCTTAAATATCCCACACTTCTTGTGTTCGGCATCGAACTCTGGCCAGCATGGTCACGAGATCGACCTCGGAGTCGAACTATGGCCAGTATGGTCACAAGATTGACCCCGGCGTCGAACTCTAGCCAGCAAGGTCATGAGATCGACCCGGTACCGGTATCCCCAATAAACCTCATGTGATTGCAGCAAGTTCGGTCTCTCGTGAGTCATTGGGTGGTCACGTTGTCCCGAGACTTGAGTAAGGATCTCCCCAGTTCTGGGGGTCTTTCACACCCCAGTCCCACTCATCTTCCCATCCCCTCATATCCATCTTTCACTTCCCCACAAAATAACACACACACACACACACACACACACACAGAGAGAGAGAGAGAGAGAGAGAGAGAGAGAGAGAGACAGACAGACAGACAGACAGACAGACAGAGAGACAGAGAGAGAGAGAGAGAGAGAGAGAGAGAGAGAGAGAGAGAGAGAGAGAGAAATAACAATAACAACAAAAGAAAAATAAAACAGAAAACATACCACGTTGGAAGCCGTAGTATGTCACAGGGTCTCTCATACTATATTCCTCTGTCCATAAATCTTCACTTGCAAATGTTCATTGCAATGTGTCAATGGTCTGGTTTGAAGTCTCTGGCTTCTGTGACAGCATCAATACTGAAAGCTCACTGGGTCTCCTGGTTATCCTGTTGTGGCCCTGTGTCATGGAGATCCTGAAGCTTTGGAACAGCAGGACTGGTCCTTTCTTGCATTCCAACCAACCCTTAGCAGATGGTATATATTTTGGGGTGGGCCAATTCAGAGTCCTGGATCTTGGCATGGGTGGTAGCTGGGCTGCTCAGTGCACCAGCTCTCCCTTATCTGTACCACTAGGTCAAGCTCTCTTGCACTGCTCAGGCTAGGCCATCCAATGCCACCATCGGCAGGAGGCAGGGTCAGGTCTCCTGACCTAGGAGTTGGCTCACTTGCACTCATGCCTCCAGAGTTAAGGCATGTGGTTCACTCCCCCAAGTGCTTCAGCCTGTGAGGGGCTAGGTAAGCTCTTTGGCTCTCATACCTTCGGGATGGCTCACCTGAGCCTTTGCTGTCAGGACCAGCTCCACTGTGTTGCTCAGGTGAGGTGCAGGGCCCACCCTCTAGAGTGCTACAGCCAGTGAGGGGGCAGGGATAACTCCCCTGTTCTCATGCCCGCCTTGGGGCCAGCTTTCCTGACTATTGCAGATAGAAGTGGGAGAGGAGAGGGGAGGGGCAGCATCACCTCATTGCAGATGAGTGGTGGAGTTAACTCTCCTGGGTTCTTGTCCTCAGGGTGGTTTGCCTGTGTCCCCTCCACCAGGGTTAGCTTTACTGTGCTGGCTAGGCTAGGTACATGGCCTGTTCTCCTAAGTGCTGCAGCCAGTGAGGAGCAGGGTCAGCTCATTCACTCTTATGGCCCCAGGGCCAGGTTTCCCAACTGTAATAGATGGTAATCAGTGAGGAGAAGGAGGGCATTGCCCTGGCACCCATGCCATCTCATGACAGATGAGTGGCAGGGCCAAATCTCTCTTGCTCACACCTCTGAGCCAGCTTACCTACACTTCTACTCAAACCACCAGGGCCTGTGCTACTGTGCTACTCAGACTAGGGTCAGCTCTGCTGTGCTGTACAGGTAAGGTGCAGGGTGAGAGGGATTAAGAGAGAGGTATGACCAAAGAATATTATGTACCTACATGAATTATCATGAAGAAATTCACTATTCCATTAACACTTGTGGCTTAGTTAGGATTTTACTGCTATGAACAGACACCATGACCAAGGCAAGTCTTACAAAGGACAACATGTAATTGAGGCTTGCTTACAGGTTCAGAGGTTCAGTCCATTATCATCAAGGCGGGAAACATGGCAGCATCTAGGCAGGCATGGTGCAGGATCTGCTGGAAGTTCTACATTTTCATCTGAAGGCTGACTTCCAGGCAGCTAGGGTGAAGGTCTTAAGCCCATGCCCACAGTGACACACCTACCCCAACAAGGCCACACCTACTCCAACAGGGCCACACCTTCTAATAGTCCCACACCCTGGGCCGAGCATATGTAAACCATCACAGCGTGTTAATAAGACATAGATGCATACATATGCATATATACTAATATGCATATATCTCTAGAGCCTACAAGGAGCAGATATTCCAAAACTGAGTGCCGTTTTTTATAATTAGGAGTATCAGGTTCTTCAAAATCCACAGTTTGCTGGGAGTTACACTCCACTCCTGTTCCAGTTACCATTCCTAACTGGTTATCCATCCCATAATTACACCCATATTAATTCTCAGAACTAAATGGTTCTACTTGGATTCTTTTGTGATTTTGTCATTCCCATTACTCCTATAGAGCTATATTCTGCAGCAATACTTCCTATAAAAACAAGGATGTTAGTGAACTGTCTCTACTCTGAATTTCTCCACGATGCTGGTGACTCCTTAATTGCTCCATCCTAATGACTTAATAAACAGGTCATCTCTTGGGCTAGACAGAAACAAAATGAGTTAGGTTTATGGCCCTCAAGCATAAATATATTCTTGCATATCTACTTCTCGACAACCTTTGGCCAGTTCTTTCACTTGGTGCTCTTTGTACTAGTTACTTGTCATTCTATGACTTTAAAACTTAGCAGAGTAAACACTGCACATTGTAAACACTAGTAAACACTATTAACTCACAGTGTGTGGGGGTCAGAAACAGAAACAGCACTGATGCATTGCTGGTTTCCTAGCACTTCACAAGCTTCAGAAAGATGTTGATCGGCCCTGGAGTCTTCTCTATGGAGTCAGTCTGAAAGAATTCAAATTTAAGCTCACTTCTATGATAGCTGAGAATGCCTTCTTCCTTGACACCATTGGGATAAGAGTCTCAGCACCTTTGTGGGTGTTGTATGAAGGTTTTCTCCAGCTTTTTATCACATGAATATCTCCCATGTTGGACATGAGTTCATCAAAGCCAGTGGCAGAGAGTTAAGGCATGTGGTTCACTCCCCCAAGTACTTCAGCCTATGAGGGGCTAGGCAAGCTCTTTGGCTCTCATACCTTTGGGATGGCTCACCTGAGCCTTTGCTGTCAGGACTAGCTCCACTGTGTTGCTCAGGTGAGGTGCAGGGCCCATTCTCTGGAGTGCTACAGCCAGTAAGGGGGCAGGGATAACTCTCCTACTCTCATGCCCCTCCTTGGGGCCAGCTTTCCTGACTATTGCAGGTGGAAGTGGGGGAGCAGAGGGGAGGGGCAGCATCACCTCATTGCAGATGAGTGGTGGAGTTAACTCTCCTGGGTTCTTGTCCTCAGGGTGGTTTGCCAAAACCTGCAGAAGAGAGTTTGCCAGTGAGAGTTTCCACTTTCCAAGAGGAAGTGATTTTAAAACATGAGGGGAATTTTCTTGATTAATGGTTGAGGTGGATGAACCCAGCTTACTTGGTACTACTCCTGGGCCTGTGGACCTGGGTTCTATAAGAAAACAGGCTGAGCAAGTTGTAAGGACCAAGTCAGTCAAGGAGTACTTTTCTATGGCTTCCTGCATCAGCTCCTGCCTCTGGGCTTCTGTACTGCTTGAGCTTCTGCCCTGACATCTTTCAGTGCTTCTGCCCTGATGTCTTTCAGTAACCCTTTCCTTCCCAAATTGCTTTTGGTTATGGTGTTTATCACAACAGCAAAAAATGCTAACTAAGCAAATGCCAGTGGAGGGCATGCCTCAACGAGCCATGAACCTTTCCTGTGATTCTTCCTAATGTTGGCCCTCTGTGTTACAACACCAGACTGTAACACAGAGCATTTGGTGGATAGTAGGTATGGCCAAAGCACAGCAACCATAACTGAGGCCACTTTTGAGGTTGTCTATCTAAGTAAGACACTACGGAAAACGGAGTATAATACTTCAAAACACAAAGAATGGCATTCTGTTGTAGAGTATTAAAAACGGTAAAACTAGACTTTATTGTTTAAAAATGCATACTTAGGTGAATGAATTTTGAATATAAGAAATTAATAAAGACTACTTCAAGAATTGAGACAGTGACTCTGTGGTAGAGGGAGAGAGGGAGGAAGGGACAGAAGGAGGGAGGGAGGGAGGAAGGGAAGGAGGGAGGTAGATATAATCAACAAAGACATGTAGGAATCCTACTTGAGGAAACAAAGACTCTCCACTGGGCTTTGGGTGGATAGATCCTGTAGCCAGAATTTTGCTACTTTGTACGTTTTTTTTTCTTCCCCCTTTCTCCATCCCTTCTCTTCCACCCTTTCAGCATCCTAACGCTAACACTAGATAGGAGAGAAAAATGGATAGAGGGGTGTGGACTCCCTCCCCAAAGCCCGGACAGTAAAGAACTACCATTTTGGCCCCAGCACTGCAGCTGTCTGCTTGTTGAGCGAAACCTGGCTCTGGTTACATTCAGAAGCTCCACCCCCACAGAGTAAGAAGAAAGTCATTGATTAGACTGTTACACTGATGTATTTTGGGGGAAGGGTTTTTGCCCCAGATATTTTACCTGTTGGGGGAACAAAGGAGAGACATTAAATTCAAGATGACTGAGTGACCAGAACTTGTGTTGTCTAATATTTATCTTCCCACGTGGGTAAGGTACAGTATGGCTAGCCTACCTCTTCTTATCTCTTTCAATCTCTTCCTATCTATTTCTTACTCCTATTACCAGAAGAACCCTTTATTTTATTTACGTTGGCGCAGTTGGCCAACAGAGGGGAAAGGGGGTGATATTCCAATTAGTTACTTCCTGCTGATTAAGGGTGTCAGGTTCCTAGGACAAGTTTTATCTTCACCTTGGGATATCCAATTTCTTCTTCTTCTTCTTCTTGCTGTTTCTTCTTTGTATGTGACTACTTGACAATCTCTAACCAATAATAACCAAGTAACAAACAAACAACCTATCCACCCCTCGTTGGGGCCTTAGCATTTATCTACCCTCTAAACAGTCCCCAGGATTCCAAACATCACACAATCACAGAACCTATCAGTCACTGGCAAAATTACGCCCCTGCTAGAGCACAAGGCAAATCATAGTCAGCTGCTGTGTACAATCTGAAGCAACCTCATATTCCATACCTGGGATTAAAATGAATACATATTATTATAATATAATATTTCTGTGTTTTTTAAAGAAACCAAAGTTCTCACTACAAGATACTGGCTTAATAATTATTTTATATCATGTACGAATATTCCATACACTCTTCAGTGTACCTGTGTTTTCTATAAAACCAAAGGTGATGATCATTGTGACCACCACAACCAGCAGATCTGTGGGAGGCAAGAAGGCAGTTTGGTTCAACATGACTAAGTAGCTAGTGTTAGTTCAAATATTGTTAGTCTGACCCTGATTAGGTTTTATTTAGGCATATTTAAGGACATCACAAATTGATGAAAACTTTCCTCATGATACTTAACTCAATCCCTTGCACCCAACAGAGCACACACAAATCTCTTTGAGGATCAAGGTAAGCTAAATAAGGATTGGATGTGACTACACTGACACCATCCACAAAGATGGGTTTTATAGATTGATTTATAGAACCTATTTATAAGTAGGTTCTATAGATCAACTGAGAAAAACAAGTTCATGATTAGGGGGAGGAACCCATGTGGTCTTGGCCACACAGGTAGCACAAAGGTCACGAGGCAGGCTATGCATTTCTTTCTTTGACAGAACAACATTGTACGTTTAACATTCCAGGTTCCCCTTATCTTTGAGCACAAAGACCCCTGTGCCTCCTACAACTAAATACTTACGACCAGGTATAGATAAGCAACATGTGAAGATTAAAACAAGCAAACAAACAAACAAGGTGAAATAAATCAACAATAATAGACATTGTTATTACTTCACAAATTGTCCTGAATATGTATATGATTTCATAAGAGGCCCAGCAATATCATTTAATGTATGTTCCAAACTATGTAAGTGAAGCTTAATTTTTAATATAAGGTAACATAGATGAATCCAAATTAAGGTCTATTTTTCTCTCTGTTAAAATAGCTATTTGTGTCTCTATTTAGATAAAGATATTTTCATGAAGAAAAAAGTCAGGATGAAACCCACCTATTTGCAATATATTTTATCTACATATAGAATATATAGCAGGTATTTATAAAAGAGAATGGACTATGTATTTCCATAGCATAAATGATAACTTACCAGAAAAGTCTGGTCTGCTTACCATGCATTTAAAGTACCTATTGTCACCAGACATTTTGCATTTTCAATTGCATTGATCCTGTTCCTGGATGGAATTTACAAATGTCAGCCATGTTCATTCCCATTTCCATGGTGTTTATTTGAGTTCTTTCATTATGTTACCATAAAAATATAGAAAAATAAATAGCTTTAAGAGGAAGAAATTCTATAGCAGGAAAAATTATTTGTCACTTTCTACTCTGTGTGATAAAAGAGGGATTTGTAAATGTGGTTCAGATGTTAAAAATCAATTCTACTTAAACAGATTGTGGGTAGAACTTATCCAGTATGGGGAATGATGATTTCCTCACTTCTGAGTTTCCTTTGCAATGTCAAACACTCAGTGTAAGAGTCTATATTCAGTAATTTCTCACTATAGCTTAAGCTAGAGCAGTTATTCTTACTCAGGTACGTCTGTCAGTGTTGGAAATAGAGTAGCTTACAGCAGTAAAGAGTGTTTTAAATGCTTAAAGCTCATTGTTTGTAATTCAGAATTTCTCTAATAGTTGCATACCATTGATTAAAATTTCATTAATTTGCAATCTATCTTCTTAGTTGAAATGGACACAAATGCATGCAATATGGACAAGTAAAGGGCTTGGGTCTCAAACTCTAATTCCCTTTGAGAGACTTGGAAAAGGTTCAGAATCTTCTGAGACTTTACTCCAGACCAATTAAATACCCCAGGCCAAGTAAATAAGGTTAGTTTTGGGCAGAAGTCAAGAATTAGCCAGTTTGGAACAAGGCGGTTCCACCATGCAGCCAACCATGGGAACTTCTGGCTCAGGGACTGGTATTATCTATCTGTAGACTATGACAAGAATGTATCTTGTCTTTTGGGACTGGAGAGATGGCTCAGCAGTTGCTGTGGTTGCAGAAGAGCAGAGTTTGGTTCACGGATCATACATGTCAGAGCACTCACAACTTAGCTTTCATTCCAGCTCCAATATCCTCTGTTGGCTTCTACAGACACCTACATACATCTGCATACACACACACACATATGTACACCCTCACAACCCCTACTAACAAAAATAGATCCTTAAAAAACCTGAGTATGAGTCACCCCCTCCCCAGAAGCCATAAAAAAATAGATCTTAAAAAGTAATGTATTCAGCTTTCTAAGGAGTGCAGAAATGTCTTTCTTAATCTTCTTAAATATATATAGAAATCTGTATAATTAACCTTCCATATGTACTTTTATATGCATATATGTGTGTATATTCATATAAAAGTACATATACATACATATGTATGTATGTACACATATATTTTATACATATGTATAATACATATATAGGTATATATATAGTCTGTGTAGGAGTACATGTCCATCCAGCAGAAGATCCAGCTTCCTAGACTGTAAATGATACTGTCATAGAGCTGCATCACCACAATTTTGGCTTATAGAGGGCCAAACAAGGTGAGAAGAAATTGAAGAGGGCCATGATGCATGATGCCGGGTGACGGCTCTCCTGAAGAGACTAAAACAGGAAAGACACTTGACTAATGGTTCAGCAACAGTGGACAATGAACACACCAGGAAAAGGAGCTCTTGTGTTTTATCCACCTTAAAAATGTATCCAGGAAAAGCCACTTGCCTGATGTGATAATCACCTAATTATTAACATAAACAACAACAAGGAAAGAATGCTGCATGTGAGGACAGCAGCCCCTCAGCAGGGTATAAAAGGGGATGTGGGCAGGCAGACTCCCACTTCCAAACCTTCCAACCTACCTTCTTATAAACCCATCTAGAACCTTCACCTCTGACACCATGGTCAGCTCCTGTTGTGGCTCTGTCTGCTCTGAGGAGGGCTGTGGCCAAAGCTGCTGCCAGCCCAGCTGTTGCCAGACCACCTGCTGTAGGACCACCTGCTGCCGCCCCAGCTGCTGTGTGTCCAGCTGCTGCAGACCCAGCTGCTGTGTGTCCAGCTGCTGCAGGCCCCAATGCTGCCAGTCTGTGTGCTGCCAGCCCACTTGCTGCCGTCCTAGCTGCTGTATTTCTAGCTGCTGCAGGCCCAACTGTTGCCATCCCAGCTGTTGTGGGTCCAGCTGCTGTAGACCCAGCTGCTGTGTGTCCAGCTGTTGCAGGCCCCAGTGCTGCCAGTCTGTGTGCTGCCAGCCTACCTGCTGCCGACCCAGCTGTTGTCGACCTTGCTGTGGTAGTTCCAGTTGTTGTGGATCCAGCTGCTGCAGACCCAGTTGCTGCATTTCTAGCTGCTGCAGACCCAGCTGCTGTGTGTCCAGCTGTTGCAGACCCCAGTGCTGCATCTCCAGCTGCTGCCGCCCCATCTGTTGCCAGACCACCTGCTGCAGGACCACCTGCTGCCGCCCAGCATGCTCTAGTGGTTCTTGCTGCTGAGCACTCCAGGTCCCCTGCTCTTCATCACACATAGTTCCTGATGTAGAACAAGTGTGTGCTGAGTCCCACAAGGCCCATTCTAAAGCTTCTGATGCAACTGAGATTGATTTGGACAGCAAATATATTGCCACACTCCAGCCTGCTTAGTATCTGTTTAAAATGAACACACATTTGAGCTTTCTAAACTCTTGTAATAATTTGTTCTGTGCTATATTAAAAAAAAAGCTTCCTAATAATAAATTAAAAGTTTAAAAGTACATAAGTAAAATATCACATTGTGTCTTCTTATTTTTCTTGCTGAAATTGTCTTCAGTTGCCCTTTAATGTCTTGGTAAGCTGAGACTTTATTGGGTCACACAGGGAACAGTCATCCCACTGGGTTTTTAGACCTCACGATGAGGGCTATTCTAGCATAGCTATATGTTTATAGATATGTATTCGAGGGCTAACAGACCCACAGCTAAATGTTTGGTGGAGCTCAGGAAACCCTGAGGAAGAGGGGACATAAGGATTGTAGGAGCCAGAGGGATCAGAGACTCCAGGGGAACATGGCCCACAGAATCAACTAAGCAGGGCTCTTAGAGGCTCACAGAGACAGACATCATGGGGTCTTCATGGGTCTATGCCAGGTCCTCTGTATATATGTTGTGATTATTTAGCTTGGAGGTTTTGTGGGACTTCTAACAATGGGGATGTGTGTGTCTCTGACACTTTCGACTGGTTTGGGGACCCTTTTCCTCCTTCTCCCTTTGTCTTGTCCAACCTTGACACAAGGTGGTTTGTTCCCAGTCTTACTGTACTGAGTTGTGCCATGTTCAGTTGCTATCCCTGGGAGGTATTCTCTATTCTGAAGAGAAACTGAGGAGGAGGAGTGGATCTCAGGGAGAGGAGAAGTGGTGGGGAACCTGGGGGGAGTCGAGGGAGAGGAGAATGTGGTTGGGATGTGTTGTATGAGGGAAAAATTTAAAAACATTCCAATAACAAATCCCCCCAGAAAGAAAGAAAGAAAGAAAGAAAGAAAGAAAGAAAGAAAGAAAGAAAGAAAGAAAGAAAGAAAGGAGGAAAGAGCCAAACAAATATTGGCTGGAGTCCTGAGGCAGTGAGGCCATGATTCCTCAGGCTTTAGTGGTTAAGGATGTGATCAAGACATATACAATCATTCTTGGACATGAATGTCTCCTTTGACTTTGTCTTAGGCTACACTTCCTACTTCCTTAAGAGCTATTGTGCAAATGGATACATACATTTCTAGTATATGCATGTTTTTATATTAATAAAGATTGTTTCCAAACAGGTGAACGGAACTCTTTAGCTAGGTTTAAACAGCAAGATCAGATTAAGCAATGAAAATATTTTAAGAGCAAGAAGGAAACAATCAATTGTTTGGGGGCATTTCCATTATTTCTGATACACCTATCACTCTGAAGACTGATAATACTGTTTAATATATATACATTAAAATTGTTTAATATATAACTATATATTTGATATATTCATTAAATATATCCATTCATTCATTACACATTCATTCATTTAATATATATTCATTAGTACTTAGTGAAGGTTCATTTTTCATTACAAGAAAGTGGATTGTATTATAAATAGGTGACTTTCCACTAGACACACTTATTGTATTCTATGCATGGATCATGAGGTTATAAATAAGACTGTTACCTAATTATGCATTTTAGCTACTGACAAGATTTATATCAAGAATTTGTAGAAAAAAAATAATTGTATATACTAACACAATGCTTAGCAAGATATAATCTCAGCCTGTGCCAGGCATTGGAAAGATACCATCTAGCTCCTGGATGCCAAATAGAGATGTGTTCAGTCCATTCTAACTGCACTGATGTTATAACCGACTTGTTTCATTAAGATATTCTACAAAGATGAAAAAGTTTAAAGGGAGAGAAATTACTCAAGACATTAAATCCCACCTACATAGTGAAAGTCCCGCCCTGGTTGACATTACATAGTTCTGGTGCGTTACAGTGCCATTGATCATCCATCCTGTTTGCTAGACTACCAGAGCAAGGTTTAACAAGGGGTATGTACAGTGATATCTGCTGATGTATGGCTTCCTTTCTAACAACCCAGGATGCCATCTGTAATATCGTCTCCTTAGGCTTCAGTTCCACATCAGTGCTGTGGGTCTGTTAGGCCGCAATGGTTAGAGCTCAGTGCTTCCAATTCAGGGAAATTTCCTCTGTGGTTCGGATGCTGCTGAGTGAAATGTAACTGATTTTTCAAGCTCTCTTCTGAACAGAAACAGTTATGTGATGTGGAAGATTTAAGGAGAGGGATTTCAAGCTTTGGTGGGCACTGGAATAAATGGAAGAATATTATAAACTTTCGATACACAGGGTCTAGTACAGATCTACCAATTGTATAACTATCTTGGAAAAGACTTGGGCAAAGGCAATATTTGACACTTCCCAAAGGATTCAATCGTGCGCCTAACTGTTATTGTTTATAGATTGCCAGGAGAATGTACTCCCCTATTAGTTGTTGAAAGTGTATCTGACTTTATTCTCAAATGTAGTTTCCAGTGTTGTGCTTGACCACAGGCCCTTACAAATGCTAGACTGAGCTATAGCCCTCCCTGCAGGAAGATTCCTTATTTTTCCTGAATCTACAAAGAAACATCTCCTCTAATTGCATCTTTGCGTCTTTTTTTTTTTTTTTTTTTTTTTTTTTTTTTTTTTTTTTTTTTTACTCCATTGCTGTGATGCAGCAAATTGAGCAAGCATTTTTAGTACTATGGACACATAAATGTTTAAATCTTTCCCTTTCTTTAGCACAGCAGAAAAAAACCCTAAAGTAAAAGTATGTCAATTGAGAGTTTGCTTAGCAAGCCCATGAGATGGAAGTCTTTCTGTGAGACTTATCTTTAAATGATCCCAGTGATGGCATCAATACCATCTAGTCTCTGCTTCTTCAGCCTAAGGCAACAAGAGGCAGAGCATATCCTTACCAGCAACTCTAACCTAGGCAGTGGGATGGGGATTTTGCACCCTTAAAGTCTCTATTCTGACCATAATATGAACAGATGCAAGCTAACATCTTCTCATCTAAGTACCAATCAACTTCTTCTAACATCATTATTAAAGGAAAACCTCAGTTGAGCAGTCCAGTACACCACTTAAACCACGGAACAGGACATTCCTGTGTGTCTACAAGACTTAGGGCCTCAACAAACTCAGGAAGTCTTGGAGCAAACCAGACCACTGGTGCCCAACCTTCTAATGCTGCGATTCTTCAGTACAGTTCTGCATGTTGTGATGATCCACAACCATAAAGTTATTTTCATTGCTGCTTCATAAGTGTAATTTTTCTACTGTTATGAATAGTAACCTAAGTATCTGTGTTTTATGATTGTCTTTGGCAACCCCTGTGAGAGACGACCTTTAAAGGGATCATGACACACAGGTTGCAGCCATTGAGCTAGAGAAAGAGGCAACGACATGTTGTCTAATAGAAGTTCTGATGTTTGAAACAGATGATATGGTTGGCAGGATCAGTTAAAGATAGAAGACAGATGACAAAAGAATAAGGCCATAGGGCACAACTTAGGGACATTCATTTTATGGTCTAACTCCACTCTGCAGGCAATATTTTTTTTGGCAGAAG
>NW_022196911.1:95836860-95842930 GCF_008632895.1 Mastomys coucha | reverse complement strand
GAGGAGGAAGAAAGAAAGAAAGAAAGAAAGAAAGAAAGAAAGAAAGAAAGAAAGAAAGAAAGCCAGCCCAACATTTTACCATCCAGCTTATTATCTGGAGGTTATTCTATTTCCATTTTAAAAATAAAATCTGGAAACTGAATCACAGTCTACACAGAAAGGTTTCTGAGGTCCAACCTTGACTCAAATCTGAGTTATTATGAGCCATCAAATTAATGCAGCTTCATCCTCCTCAGTCACGAGACAAGATCTGTAGGAATCATAATTACCTGAGTGGACAGTTGTGCCATGTAGCATGAGACAGAAAGACAGAATGACAGACACACAGTGTCTTGTGAAAAGTCTTCTAGAAGGAAGTGTCTATAAGACACTGAACAGATCAAGAGCTCACAAACCTAACACACTAGGAAAAGGAAACTCTTTTACATTAACCTTGATAGTTTAGCCAGGAAAAGAAACATGCCTAATGTGATAATCACCTATTTATTAACACAAACAATAACAAGGAAAGAATGCTGCATGTGGGGACAGCAGCCCCTCAGCAGGGTATAAAAAGGGATGTGAGCAGGGAGACTCCCACTTCCAAACCTTCCAACCCACCTTCTTGTAAACCTACCAAGAACCTCCACCTCTAACACCATGGTCAGCTCCTGTTGTGGCTCTGTCTGCTCTGAGGAGGGCTGTGGCCAAGGCTGCTGCCAGCCCAGCTGCTGCCAGACCACCTGCTGCAGGACCACCTGCTGCAGGCCCAGCTGCTGTCAGACCACCTGCTGCCAGCCTAGCTGCTGTGTGTCCAGCTGCTGCAGGCCCCAATGCTGCCAGTCTGTGTGCTGCCAGCCCACTTGCTGCCGTCCTAGCTGCTGCATTTCTAGCTGCTGCAGGCCCAGCTGCTGCCGCCCAACCTGTTGCATTTCTAGCTGCTGCAGGCCTTCTTGCTGCCGCCCCAGTTGCTGTGTGTCCAGCTGCTGCAGGCCCCAGTGCTGCCAGTCTGTGTGCTGCCAGCCCACCTGCTGCCGCCCCAGCTGCTGCCAGCCCACCTGCTGCCGCCCCTGCTGTGGTAGTTCTAGCTGTTGTGGATCTAGCTGCTGCCGCCCCACCTGTTGTATTTCCAGTTGCTGCCGCCCCAGCTGCTGCAGGCCCAGCTGCTGTGTGTCCAGCTGCTGCCGCCCCACCTGCTGCATTTCTAGCTGCTGCCGCCCCACCTGTTGCCAGACCACCTGCTGCAGGACCACCTGTTGCCGCCCAGCATGCTCTAGTGGTTCTTGCTGCTGAGCACCACCACCCAGTCTCCTGTTGTTCATCATCCCACCATTCCTAATGTAGACCATTTGTGAGCTGTACCCCAAGATTGCAATGAAAGGCTTTATTCTAATTCATAATGATTTTGGCCTCCAAGTATACTGTTTCTACTCCTGTCTGTTTATTATCGGTCTCTAAAATAACCACAAGTTTAAATTTTTTCCTAAATCTGTAAAGTTCGACCTTATTCCCATAGACAATTTTGTTCTTTATCATATTCCTAAAAATAGACATTCTGTTACATATTAAATAAATCTGATTTTTTCAGGCACACAAAAATATATCATGTGTTGTTATTTGTCCTTTCAGATTATTTCCCTCATCTATCAAGTTCTGAAGCTGATTTCTAAGTACAAAGACAGCACATGAACACTCAGGTGTGCCAACACTGCCCCTGTGGCACAGCTCCTCCTACTCAGAAAGATGCTTTCATAGAACAAAGGCATGGTCCTGTGTGCTGAGAACTTTCTCTGGTTGAAGATGCAGCAGTAGGTAGGAGATTGAAGACCCTTGGCCCAGAGTTCTCGAAGTGAGGGTGTTGGATGAGCACAAACCCTTACTCACTCAGTAAAGTGACCATGCATCCCACAGCTTTCCCTGGGTCTTCAGTGGCATGAAGCCAAGCTGCTACCTGCTCACACCAGTCCTGCTGACCTATGTCAGTCACTCGCTAAGTTCACCTCAATGCTTCCTAAGGTCACTTTCGGGATAAGCTACTTGTCTCAACTTCCTGTATAGAGGAAGGTCCCCAAGGATAAGCAGCCTAACACCCATGTTTCTAACCCCAGTACCCCTTCTCTCCTACAGAAGTCTAATATAATACAGAGAATTCCATGAACTCAGCAGCAAACCTTGATTTTTGCTTCATTGAACTGAAATCTTCTGAACATATTGCCTATTCATTGATTATATTATTTTTCAACTCTTTAATTTTTGAGTTTTAAAATATATCCTGGATATTGATTTTTCTGGGCAATAAAGAATTGCTGAAGATTCTTTTTCCAGCCTCTCTTTATTCTGTTGTTTCTTTTGTGATGAGACACTATCTATCAATTCTTGCCATCATCTTGACATTTTCTTCTTATATTTTTCTTTTGTGGTTTCAACTTTTCAAATTCTGGGTCAGAATATTTTATCCATTTTGAGTGAGCATTTTTCTAGGGGAAAAACCAAGGTACCCATTTCATGTGGATATCCTGCTTTCCTAATGCAAGTTGCTAAAGGGACCCTTTCCCAAAGTCTGTTCATAGCAACCTTATTAAAACTCAGAAGGTGTGGGTTTATTTCATATCATAGATCTACATACTTATCTATTACTGTGTTGCACTGTCTGTTATGGTTACTGTCTTAGTCAGGGTTTCTATTCCTGCACAAACATCATGACCAAGAAGCAAGTTGGGGAGGAAAGGGTTTAGTCAGCTTACTTCCACATTGCTGTTGATCACCAGAGGAAGTCAGGACTGGAACTCAGGCAGGTTGGGAAGCAGGAGCTGACGCAGAGGCCATGGAGAGATGTTCCTTACTGGCTTGCTTTTTCTGGCTTGCTCAGCCTGCTCTCTTATAGAACCAAAGACTTCCAACCCAGGGATGGCACCACCCACAAGGGGCCCTATCCCCTTGATCACTAACTGAGAAAACGCCTCACAGCTGGATCTCATGGAGGAACTTCCCCAACAGAAACTCTATTCTCTGTGATAACTTCAGCCTGTGTCAAGTTGGCACACAAAACCAGCCAGTACAGTTACCACGCCTCTACAGGCCAATTAGAGACTGTGTGTGCTGCCTCTGACAACTAATTCAATAAGAAAAAAAAAACCACCAAATTTTCCCTTCCAATAAAATACCAAATCCCACCTACAATTCTATGGATTTCCTTAAAATTCAATGAACTGTTACTAGGGTGTTTATAAAAAAAGAAGTAGAAAGAAAGAAGAGAAAGGGAAGAAAGAAAGGAAGGAAGAAAGAAAGAAAGAAAGAAAGAAAGAAAGAAAGAAAGAAAGGAAGAAAGAATGAGCACTAAGTATCAGGAATAGCCAAAGCTGTCATGAGTGCAAAAATACTTAGGTTTTTTTTTTGTTGTTGTTGTTGTTGCCTTTGTTAATTTTGTTTTGTTTTGTTTGTTTTTGTTTTTGTTTTTGTTTTTGGTGTTCTGTTCTCCTGTCAGCATTTTCTTGTCTATGTCCAGCTGTTGGGGGGAAATGGCTACAAATTCTGTGTCCTTAGACTTTTGTAGCTAAGCTGTCAGGGGAGGAATACTGAAAGGAAGAAAATCAATGTCTTGGGCTACAGGATATTGTATGTAAGTGTTAACTAATTCTCATTGGCAAGCTGTAATAAATCAGATTAAGAGGGTAGCACCCAGACTTCTAAAGTCTGTGTTGAGTCAATAAAAGCAACACCTGAAGTGGAAATTTTGTGTTAACTTTTTTCATCCAATATATTTTGACTATGGTTTCCCCTCTTCCAGCTCCTCCCACCTCCTCCCCAACTCCCCATCCATACAACGAATACAGATTAATTACACAGTAAGTTTGTGGATATATGCAGAGATAATTTTTAAATGTCTAACACCCTGTACTAGTTCGAGCAGACAGCCTTGAAAGTGGCCACCAATCGCTATCACTTTTCTAGTATCTCAAAATGTATGTAATGCCTCATCCTCAAGTCACTTGCTTCCAACCAACAGCAAATGGCAGCATTCAGTGATGAATTGACAGGGGATTGAGGCTCTCCTCTCAGTAGCCAGCTCTGTTCTCCAGGTTTTTCCTCTATCATTGGCTTTCCATGGGCTTATACTAACTTGGAGAGATCCCTGTGCCAAAACAAACAAAAACAAACAAACAAACCTAGCAGATACCAGCCTTGGTTCAGCACCTGGCAAGGACTGGGGGACTTTGACGGACTGAGCATTATCGGCCAGTGATGGCAAAGTGATCATGGAACCAGATCCTTTCAAGTGGTCTCTTCACATGTGATCTCAGTACCAACTGACATTGTTCCTTGAAACCTTGGAACACACAAGGAACACTGGCTGCACCTGACTGATGATGTACAGAAATTGTGAGATAATGAATGCATGGTCTTTTTTGTTGCTTCATTTTAAGGAAATAGAAGAGGTGTAGATTACTAATCAATATTTATCTGGTCCTATTCAACTCATAGAAAGGGAAGAAAGGAATCAAACTCTACAAAGAAACAGATATATTGGAATAAACCCCCAAGACTCACCAGGCCGTTTCCTCAGTGGCATGGAGACTCTGTTAACTAAGGTGGCATGGAAAACGTTGGCAGTGGGGTGAAGAGCATCACAGAGAAATGGAGCAGAGTCAAACTAGAGCTGGAGCTTTAATGCAACTATCACAGTAATCCGTAGCTCTCCAGGAATAAAAGAATAAGATCACAGATGGTCCAGGTGAACCATGTAACTACCAGAGTTAGTGTGGGACAGTGTGGAGTACTGTAATTCCTGGGGCTGTGTGGGAACGATTAAGAGATTTTTGGGGTTGCTCATAATTCAACATAGGCAGCCAAAACTGACATGACCATAAATACAGGCTCTGGGTTTTCACAAGTATATGTAACTAAACCTACCTGAAAATTTATCTTTTAAGAGAGTTTAATAATAAATGAATAAGGAAATATGTTGATAGGCATTATTTGATTGGAAGAATATGACCCTTCTTCTATACTCTTCTTTTGATTTATTTCTCTAATCTCTGGATAGGAGACATCTAGGACAGGCTAAGGCTGCAGGTGGCCTTCCCGAAGGTGGTATTTTTGCAAGATCTGCAGTGAGTGAGCTCAATGGCAAGACTCCAAAGAGACTTTATCTCGGGATTACTTTTTGTAGCTGGTATGCCTTTCCTGTCATTGTTAAATTAATATAACAATCCCTGGGCATTAACCCACTCTATTGATCAGATTTCCTGCAGATCAACATAAAGATGAACTTCCATGAATTAATCTTATTTAGATGAATTAATGATTCTATAAAATTCCTGATTTGATTCAAATAATTTTAGGGAGAAAGTTTTAAGAGATGGCCTTAGGTGCTTTGCTAGAAAGATGTAACAAAATTAGAATCAAGAATAGAATGTGCCCAAGCCTTATGTAGTAAATAAAGGCTGCATAATAAGGAATACAATGAGCTTTCACAATTACACTAAAAAGAGATAGACTTGGGACAAATTTGTATTCAAGGGAAAACATTTAGGTTCAAGGATAAAGCCACGTGTGTGCACTGTGATAAGGTGAGACCATGTAAAAAGCTGTGGCTTTGAACTTAAAATGTGCATATTAAAATGAAACACTGCTTTGAACTTAATATCAACATCCTTCTGTAACTCCTGTTGTATGTAATAGTTTATCTCTGAGGTAATTTTCTAAAGAACTTTTTGATTATCAAGGTATAATAAGGCCAGAGAAAAGAAATAAAGTTATTGGTTGAATGGCTTGGCTTGGAGAGCTCTTGTCCTATCCATGCATCCACCCATCTATCCAAATGTATATGTCTGTTTGTCTATATGTATAGGTATAGGTGTGTATGTATATAAGTATGCTTAAATACTTGTGGAGTATATAAGAAAGGTAGTTGGGCCCAACAAAAATGTTAGTTTGTTTATGTGTAAATGAAAATGTAAATGTTGTCTGAATGTATATGTGTCTGTGTATATTTGCCTTTATAACACATCTTAACTCTTTTCCTTTCCTTTCTCTCTGGTTCACAAATTAACCAACGAGACCAGCTTCTGGCTTCTTGGCCATATATATA
>NW_022196911.1:95807515-95836850 GCF_008632895.1 Mastomys coucha | reverse complement strand
TATATATACACATATATATATATATATGTATATATGAGGGTATTGGGTCTCCTGCAGTTATAGACAGTTGTGATCTGCCATGTGGATATGAGTCAAACCCAGGTCATCTGGAAGAACAGCCTCTGCTCTTTACCATTGAGCCATCACTCCAGCCCCAAGACCAAAAAAAGTAAACACCAAAAGATCCAACCAACAATGTGTAAATTATACAAACTGATACTTTCAAAGAGAAAAATCATAGAGAACCACTAAAAACATAGAAGATGGCTGAATATTTTAAACCATCAGGGGAATGTAAATCATACTATACTGAAATTCCACTATACCATAGTCATAATATCTATCATTGTGTAGACAGAAAAAAGTGGTAGGATGGATGCAAAGGAGTGGGACCCTTATACACTGCCAGTGTGAGTGTAAACTGATCCCAATGGAAATCAGTTCAGTTTTCTCAAAACCTAGTGGAACCCTCAGGTGATCTGGCTATGCTTCTCCTGGGTGTGCTCAGATGGGCACTGAAAGCAACAATACACTTGAGATGCCAGCGCACCAGTGTTTATGGGGAGCTACTTACTAGGGTCAAGTCCTAAAATAAGCCCAGTGTATATAAGTAGATGTACACAATGGAGAATTATTCACCCAGCAGGAAAGATGAAATCCTATCTTGCAGAAATAACACCTTGTTATGCAAAATAAATGAGCCTCAGGATGAGAATCATGGGATGTTGTCTCATATATGTGAAATTTACCCCCAAAGGAGTGAAAAAAGTAGGAGAACTGATCTGGAAAAGGATTAGAGTCATCAGGAGGGCAGAGAGGGGATGACTGTCAAGGAGAGTAAGCCAGCATACCTGAGATAAGATCACTTTCTATACACAGGAAAATGTCATAACGAAACCCACTATACTGCTACATTATTAAATACTAAGTGAAAACATTCTGGCTTTTTTTTTTTAAATCAACAAAAAGACTGAAGACGGCTAGTGTAATACAACTGTACAAATATTGGACTACGGGTTCATGGGATAGATCAAAGCAGTAGGTAGCAATCCTGAGATTAGTAAGCCTTGACACTGTACAGCCATTGTGTTGTCTCGGTATGGGTGTTGGGTGACACACAGATGGGGAGAAGGGGTTCTTGAGTTGTTTCAGCCTCGAGGCTGTGTCAGACACGGTGGAGAGTGGTGGTGGATCTGAAGAAGTTACTTGGGTATTTAAACATGAAAGATCATACCAGGCAAAGAGGAACCTCATTGGGGAACACAATGAGCAGAACAGCATAGGAGACAAGTGGTTCCCATGACACCCACAGACTCAGGACAGTCACGGGGACACCCTTCTTCTTGGGAGGAAGTGTGGGAGAGCAGGTGGCCACAGCTCTATTTCACTGCTTGAGATCTGTGCTAGGTGGCTTCACAATCCTTCCTATAGAACACTCTTCCACTAGAGGTGGTCTGGGAGAAATGTGTGCTTGCCATATGAGATCTTCCTATGTAAGAAGATGAGGGAACAGAGCAGACACATCTGAAGTCATCTGCAGTGCTCTTAGCATTGTTAGAGATGAGCAAAATAAGTAGAAGGCATGAGACATATGTATTGTTGTATGCTTGTAAAACTATGATTTATTTAAGATGGGGGAAGAATCTGTTTTTGAAAACGGGTAAGGAAACAAAGTATAGGGATGAGGAATGTTTACAGATTTCACAAAAAAAATCCATCTTGTGTTCATTGACAAAGACACAGGGACAATATAGTTAGAAGGTTAAAAATCAACATATTAAGAGAGAGGCTTGACTGGCCTCGTGGGCTTGCATTCATACATGGTCTACATCAGGAATGCTGGGTGATGAAGAGCAGAAGACTATGAGTGATGGTGCTCAGCAGCAAGAACCACTAGAGCATGCTGGGCGGCAACAGGTGGTCCTGCAGCAGGTGGTCTGGCAACAGGTAGGGCGGCAGCAGCTGGACACACAGCAGCTGGGCCGGCAGCAGCTGGAAATGCAACAGGTAGGACGGCAGCAGCTAGATCCACAGCAGCTAGAACTACCACAGCAGGGGCGGCAGCAGCTGGGGCGGCAGCAGGTGGGCTGACAACACACAGACTGGCAGCACTGGGGTCTGTAGCAGCTGGACACACAGCAGCTTGGGCGGCAGCAGCTGGGCCTGCAGCAGCTAGAAATACAACAGGTGGGGCGGCAGCAGCTAGAAGTGCAGCAAGAAGGCCTGCAGCAGCTGGACACACAGCAGCTTGGGCGACAGCAGCTGGGCCTGCAGCAGCTAGAAATGCAACAGATGGGGCGACAGCAGCTAGAGGTGCAGCAAGAGGGCCTGCAGCAGCTGGACACACAGCAGCTTGGGCGACAGCAGGAAGGCCTACAGCAGCTAGAAATGCAGCAAGAAGGCCTGCAGCAGCTGGACACACAGCAGCTGGGGCGGCAGCAGGTGGTCTGACAGCAGGTGGTTTGGCAGCAGCTGGGCTGGCAGCAGCTTTGGCCACAGCCCTCCTCAGAGCAGACAGAGCCACAACAGGAGCTGACCATGGTGTTAGAGGTGGAGGTTCTTGGTAGGTTTACAAGAAGGTGGGTAGAAGGTTTGGAAGTGGGAGTCTCCCTGCCCACATCCCCTTTTATACCCTGCTGAGGGGCTGCTGTCCTCACATGCAGCATTCCTTCCTTGTTATTGTTTGTGTTAATAAACAAGTGGTTATCAAATTAGGCACGTTTCATTTCCTGGCTAAATTGATGGAAAACACAATTTCTTTTCCTGTGTTAAGAGTCACCATCAGCTCATGATGAACTGTCTCTTAAGTGTCCTTTTTGCCTTAATTTCTTCCAACTATCAAACGACCCTGTGTATCTAGTCACTATATGATTCAGTCTCATGGTGGACGGCTCTACTGTCTGCCCTGAGATAATCATGATTACTAAGGACCTAAAATTGTTTCTAGTAATGTTGGTGGATAAAGATTCATTATTCCAACAACTTATCCACAGTGGGTACTAAGGATTTGAATACCAAGACCATAAACAGGAACAAAGAAAGGTTTTCCTTCTCTGACTCCTACATTTGCTGTACCAATTTCCAAGTGGGAAACTGAATGGGGAAATGTCAATGTTTATCCACAACCTCCTTTTGTCAGAAAACCTTTAATAGTCATTTATGGGGCCTATTTTTCCTGTGGGTCACGGACCTCAAGTGTCTCACAAAATTCAGGTTTCTCTGCTATGGTCAATGGAATTATTTCTCTCCATTTTTGTCTACTGTCTTAATAGAGCATATGAAGTCAAACCCTAACTTTTCCAAGATTGACCTTGCAACAACATCTGATAATCAGGTAGCACTGCCACTTAAGGTAATTTAAGCCCAAACGTCCTTTTTCTGATGAATCTGAGCTGGAAACTCTCCTGTTTCATGTTTCTAGTGATGGACTAGATTCTCTTCTGAATACTCCTTTTATACATGTATATACTTATATAAATGTGTATATATATATACACATGGGTATATATATATATATATATATATATATATATATACACATGGGTAGGTTTTGTGATTATATATTATACAAACTTACATATGTGATATATGTGTAATACATATGTGATATATACATTCATATCAAATATTCACATATTTAAATACATTCTTAAATATTTACATATGCAAATGTTTGATTGTTATGCATATATAAGATGTAAATAGAATATTTATAAGTATCTATTGTAGGACAAATGCTTAAAGGGCATGAGCAATCATCCAATTAGCTAGATGAATTATGTTTCAAAAATGAGCAATGCTTCAGTCCCTCTGCTATCTTCTGTTGGTCAAGAAACAGACAGACAGGGAGTAACAGTGTAATAATACTATTAAGTTATTTAATTAGAACTATTTAGTGGCCAGGACCTTTGCAATATTTTTATGACATTCATATGCTCAGCCAATACTTAGTCTACAGGCTTTTTCTCATAGTCTCATATTTGTGGAGCTTGAAAAGATGAAGGATTTAAATAAGTGTATGGCCTGGGTAAGAGTTTCCCCAGGATTACTGCAGTAACAAGGACACCTCTGCTTCCACATGACCACACATAGGAAGATTTCTTAGTTACTAGTGGAGTTATAGAACCCAGTCCCAACTGGTACATGTAGAATATAACTCCTGTACTTAAGGCTGGGGGAATCATTGTTAAAGAGGAAGTAGAAAGATTGTTATAGCTAGGGAGTTAGCTATGAGATTGTGACTCCTAGGAATGTCAGAAGCTCCACCCATGGAGTCTCACCAACATTGCTACCTAAACATGAGTTGAACAAAGACAACAGCAATAGAGTATGAACATGGATGGGGGAAAGCCCATGATGTCTCCCTTACACAGAGCAGTGCAGTGAACATAGGAATGATCTAAGTGGGAGAATCATCTTTCCCATGGAAGAACACATCAACTGGCTATCCAATAACATATTGTCATTCTTGAAAAACATACATATACTGGCTGAAATTTATTTATTCAAGGATTTATATATATACTAAACATACATACACAAAGAAAAAATGATATAATTGCATTATAACTTCAAAACATAAGATAATAATAATAATAATAATAATAATAATAATAATAATAATAAATGTCTTTTGGGCTTTGGAACAAGGCTTGCCTAGCACCACACAAGGTACTGGGCTCAAAGACACATCACAAAATAAAAAAAAATGAGCACCTTTTCTTCACTTAAGTAGGCAGAGTAATATTCTCATTGTGGGCTAGTACACAGATAACCATAGTCTCTAACCTGTGCTTCTTATGTTTGGCTGCATGGGAGACAGCCACAGAGTATTATAATCTGCCAAATTCAGTCTCATGCCCTGAATAATATCCGGTTAATTAGCCTGAGTACAAGCAACTTTTAGAAGTTCACAGGAGAATCCAGTGAACCCTTAGACTTGCAATTCCCCCACTAAACTGCCCACATGGCCTGCATTTATATCCTCTGTAATATTCAACCATTACTACATAGTGAAATAATGCTGTCTCTTCATTATACTAGGCAAGACTCATATCAAATACAACAGACCCCCACTGATGAAAATAGACCAACATGGAATAGAGTCTTCTGACTAGACTTGTTTTAAAAGAACAAACTACCAAACAGAAGAGATACAGGAGTAATATAAACGTAATTGTGAATTAATAATAGTGATTCCCCGTCCCTGGCAGTCAAAGCTTGATTTTCTATTGTTCCATGTCATTAATGTTGTTTAAGTCCTGTGAGTTCTAGAGGGATGTAAAATATTCAGAAGGATGCTTGGTATTTCAGTCTACTGTGTTCAAAATGCAGGGGTTCTAAATCACACACACACACACACACACACACACACACACACACATACACAAAATGTACTATTAGTTAAATTACTGCTATGGAAACATATTTTTGTTTTGTTTTCTGTCCACAACTAAAATAAGCACAGATACATGTTATATGGGCAATTCAGTGGTGAGGATCCCAGATTTCACTGCCCATTGGGATAATCTAAGGAGGCCCATTAACTATGGACACCAAGTTCAAGTACACAGCAAATAAATGAAATGCCTTCTACAAAAGAGCCAGATACAGTGACTTGTATATTCCCCAACCCTGGAGGGGCTCAACTTTGAGCCACTAAGGACTTGTGCTGGTGGAAGGTTTGTGAGTCTGTATACATTAATTTCCAATGAAAATCCGTGGTCATTTTACCTACAAGGAAAGGGCTTACTTAATCTTCTTAAACAGAAATAAAACTTTTTTTTTTTAAAATCAATAAATACAGTCTTCATCCAGTACCTTTATTTCATTTGTGGTCCTTCTAATAACAGTGAATCAAAACAACAACAACAACTCTCCTACATGCATCATTGTTTAAATTATACATACTATCTACTTTACAACTAAAGCCAAAGAAAACACAAACAGATCAAATGTTTGCTAAGCGAGTATGATAAAAATTTATGCAATATGCTTGGTCATCAAATGGTCTTAATTAAGGCTTTTAATGATGTCACCACATAGCTACAGCAAGTCTCTGCCTGCTTCCGTAACAACAGACCATGAATAATGTGCTGGTAGCTTTCCTCATTTTTAGAAGGCCTAATCACCTGGACACTTGGGTGGGAGTTTTGCACACCTTAAATCATTAATGTGTCCTGACTACAGATAAATAACAGCTGATAGCCTTTCAAATAGATGTTTGCTTTTTCAAATTACTCATTCTTTTTTCCATTTTTTTCATAGGATGCCCGAAGGGTGAAGTCTAGTCCACCTACTTGAGTAGAGACAGGGAGACAGGGGTGAGGACCTCCACAGACCTAGGAGATCCAGAGCCAAACAGAACATGAGTCACGAAATCGATCATCTAACTGAAGTTACAACTTAGAAAAGAAAGAGCTTGTATCTGGAGTTGCTATCAAGGTAAGACGGCTAGGGTAGCAAAGACAGGGAAAAAAAAATCTCACATGGTAGAAGTAAGGTGCCTAGGTTTGAGGCTGAGCTGAGCTGTGGCCCATTTCCTTCTCCTAAGAGGCGATGAAACTGAGTGTTATGGTTTTGTTTCTGAAAGAAAAATGATCATTTCGTTTAGTTTTCTACCTAAAATTGTTCTGTATTTCTCATTGAACAATAATCTAGAAAGTGAACCATGGTCCACACGGGGTAGGAGGTACAGCTTAAGAGGATTCCTATTCTCATACCATTGGTGTTTCTGTGGTCAAGCATTCTGTGCCAGTCTGACCCATTATGAATGAGCCATCAGTATAGTAAAGTTTTATTCTTCTGGGTCAGCAGAAACAATTATGGACCTGTAATACCAATGATTATCTTAGGATAGACAGCAGAGCCATCTACTATGAGGCTGAATTATAGAGCGACTAGAAATATGATGTCATGGGACAATTGTTTGGAAGAAACTAAAGCAAGAAAGACATGTTGGGGATGGTTCAGCTAGAGCTGATGATGATTCTTACTACCAGGAAAAGAAACTGGGCTCCCCAATTACCTTCATAATTTAGCAAGAAAAAAAAACCCTAATTTGATAACCACGTATTTATTAACACAAACAATAACAAGGAAAGAATGCTGCATGCGAGGACAGCAGCCCCTCAACAGGGTATAAAAGGGGATGTGGGCAGGGAGACTCCCACTTCCAAACCTTTCAACCCACCTTCTTGTAAACCTACCAAGAACCTCCACCTCTAACACCATGGTCAGCTCCTGTTGTGGCTCAGTCTGCTCTGAGGAGGGCTGTGGCCAAGGCTGCTGCCAGCCTAGCTGCTGCCAGACCACCTGCTGTAGGACCACTTGCTGCCGCCCCAGCTGCTGTGTGTCCAGCTGCTGCAGGCCCAGCTGCTGTGTGTCCAGCTGCTGCCGCCCCAGCTGCTGTGTGTCCAGCTGCTGCAGGCCCAGCTGCTGTGTGTCCAGCTGCTGCAGGCCCAGCTGCTGTGTGTCCAGCTGCTGCAGACCCCAGTGCTGCCAGTCTGTGTGCTGCCAGCCCACCTGCTGCCGCCCTAGCTGCTGTCGCCCCAGCTGCTGCATTTCTAGCTGCTGCCGCCCCTGCTGTGGTAGTTCTAGCTGTTGTGGAACCAGCTGCTGCCGTCCCACCTGTTGCATTTCTAGCTGCTGCAGGCCTTCCTGCTGCCGCCCCAGCTGCTGTGTGTCCAGTTGCTGCAGGCCTCAGTGCTGCATCTCCAGCTGCTGCCGCCCCACCTGCTGCCAGCCCACCTGCTGCCGCCCTAGCTGCTGCCGCCCCACCTGTTGCATTTCTAGCTGTTGCAGGCCTTCCTGCTGCCGCCCTAGCTGCTGTGTGTCCAGCTGCTGTCGCCCCAGCTGCTGCATTTCTAGCTGCTGCAGGCCTCAGTGCTGCATCTCCAGCTGCTGCCGCCCCACCTGCTGCCAGACCACCTGCTGCCGCCCAGCATGCTCTAGTGGTTCTTGCTGCTGAGCACCATCACCCACAGTCTCCTGTTGTTCATCATCCCACCATTCCTAATGTAGACCATTTGGGAGCTGTACCCCAAGATGCCAGTCAAAGACTCTATTCCAACTCATAATGATTTTGGCCTCCAAATATACTGTCCCTACACCTACCTGTCTGTTTATTATCTGTCTCTAAAATAACCACAAGTTTAAATTTTCTCCTAAATCTGTAAAGTTTGACCTTATTCCCATGGACAAATTTGTTCTTTACCATATTCCTAAAAATAGACATTCTCTTATATATTAAATAAATC
Organism: Mastomys coucha; assembly: GCF_008632895.1. Taxonomy (NCBI): domain Eukaryota; kingdom Metazoa; phylum Chordata; class Mammalia; order Rodentia; family Muridae; genus Mastomys; species Mastomys coucha. Next base: position 95,828,592 of record NW_022196911.1, on the reverse strand, counting down.
TGAATTTTGCAGGTACACAACTATATATCATGTCTCGTTATTTGTCCTCTCAGATTATTTTCCTCATCTATCAAGTTCTGAGCTGATTTCTAAGTACAAAGACAGCACATGAACTTGGGTGTGCCAACACTGCCCCTGTGGCACAGCTCCTCCTACTCAGAAAGATGCTTTCATAGAACAAAGGCATGGTCCTGTGTGCTAAGAACTTTCTCTGGTTAAAGAGGCAGCAGTAGGTAGGAGATTGAAGACTCTTAGCCCAGAGTTCTCACAGTGAGGGGGTTGGATGATCAGAAGCCATTACTCAGTCAAGTGACCACAGTTTTCCCTGAGTCTTCAATGGTGTGAAGCCCAGTGCTACTGGAGGTGTTCTGCTCACACTAGTCCTGCTGACTTATGTCACTCCGTACGGTCATCTCAATGCTTCCTTATTACTTTCCTGATAAGCTAGTTGTCTCAACTCCCTTGTTGCCAAGGACAAGCACCCTAACACCCATGTTCCCAACACCAGTGCCCTTTCCCTCCTGCAGAAGTCTAATATATTATGGAGAGTTTCATGGGCTCAGGATCAAGTCTTGATTTTTGCTTCACTGAACTCTAAGTCTCCTGAACATAGTTCCTATTTACTGAATATATTATTTTTCAATTCTTTAATATTTGAGTTTTAATATCTCTTCTGAATATTGATTTTTCTGGGCAATGAATAGATGCTAAAAATTTTTCTTTTTCCAGTCTATCTCTGAATTCTGTAATTTATTTTTTGATGAGACCCATCATTTTGAAATTTTGTTTTTATATTTTTTTCTTTTGTTGTTTCTACTTTCCAACCTTTGAGTTCAATGTTTTAAGCATTTGGAGTGAGGACTTGTCTGGGGGGAAGAGCAAGGATTAATTTCAGTAGTCTACATGTGAATTTCCTGTTTTCCTAACACAAGTTGCAAAAGTGACCCTCAGTGCTAGAAGGCCTGCCAGGACAGGGTCAGGTACTGATCTGAGACAGAGCATTGGAGGAAGGTCAAAAGCTGATCCCCTCTGACCTTTAAGTCTCTGTTGCATTGGGGACCCAAAAGCTGATGGCTTCTAGAAATGTCACTCTTGCTATTCTAGAGCCAAAGGATGATAGCTTCTGGCATTTAACTCCTGCTGATAGAAAGTCTCTTTTCTCTTTGAGCCAAGAGGCTCAGTGTTCATTAACTCTCAGTAAGCCAGAGAGCAAAGCAAAGCAAAGCAAGTCAGGCACATGCACACGCACATGCACATGCACACACACACACGCACACACACACACACACAGAGTGGATGAAGCAGAAAAAGACTGCACCACCATTTTATTGTTGTTCTTAGTTTTTATATTTTCTCAGGATAATTGATTGCATGGTTTTTAAATGATTTTTACATCCAGTAAGTTCATAGTAAATGTAAGGCAATAGTTCATGTCATAGATCAATAAGGTTTAAAGTGTTATAGCAAAATTGTTTACATCTCTTTACATTAAGACTAGTAACTGACTAAACATTCATTATCTGTTTTCTGGCTTCATAAGTTCACTGTAATTTAAAGTAATAATTTTTATGTCATAACTTAGCACAGTTTTGTCAAGAGGCAAATCATCTGCCTTGTGTCTTAGTATTTTGAAATCTTGTGTAGATAAACTAGTCCACCATTTATTTTCTATTTTCACATTTACAATAAATAACCCATCCCCACTTTATGACCATTAAATACCAGATAATGGCCTCATTCCTAATCTAGAGGGAATGTTTTCCTAGATTTATTCTAAGCCTGTTTTCTTTTCCTAGTGCAATTTGTCTGACACATGAAGTTTTACAGAGCTCTATTTGCAGCTTTTATTCTACAAGGGGTTTGAAATTACTTGTATCAATTTAGGAGTTCTAAGAAAGTATTATCAGGAATTATGAAATCATCAATTTGTCTACACAGCATTACTACATGGAAGTACATCTGCATAATGATTCTGCAATAGATCTGTCCAACACAGTATGTAAATACCCAGAAAATCATTAAGCTAGTGGCAGAAAAAGCATATCAACAACAAAAAGCAATCCTGGCATGACGTCTCTGTGGACTTCGCCTCTACAGCACATCCATCTCCCAGCCATGCAAAACAGTGAGCTTTCTCCAGAAAACTCAGTTGTTTGCCAAAGCCTCTCCTAGATGGCTTCTGACATTCCCCCCAAATCTGTTCATAGCAAATTTATTAAAACTCAGAAGGTGTGGGTTATTTCTGGATCTGCTATTACATTCCATAGATCTACATATTCAAATCTTCTTATGTTGTACTGTTCTGTTACTGTTACCACTCCTCTACAGGCCAATTAGAGGTTGTGTATGATGCCTCCTACAATTAATTCAATAAGAAAGAAAACAGTAAATCAGTTCCAGCAATAAAAGGCCCAAGTCTTCGCCTTCAAATACATCACCAAATACCATCTACAATTACATTGATTTTCTTAAAATGAAATGCTCCTTGGGTGTTTGTAAAGCAAACCTAAAATTTAAGAGAAAGAAGAGGAGAAGGGAAGGAAGGAAGGAAGGAAGGAAGGAAGAAAGAAAGAAAGAAAGAAAGAAAGAAAGAAAGGAGATGGAGGGATGGAAAGAGACAGAGAGAGGAGAGGGGGAGGGGAAGAAAGGGAAGAAGAGGAGAAGAGAGAGGGGAGGGGGATAGGGAGAGAGAGAGGGAGAAAGAGAGAGAGAGGGAGAGAGAGAGAGAGAGAGAGAGAGAGAGAGAGAGAGAGAGAGAGAGAAAGAGAGAGAGAGAGAGAGATCAGGAACTAAGCATTTTTGGGTGTAAAGACATTTTGTTTTGTGTTTGTTTTCTATTCTGCTGTTAGCATTTTTAAAACTATGTTATATCTAAGCTGTCAGGGAAGGAATATTGAAAGCAAGCAAATAAATGTCTTGAGCTGCAAGATATTGTATGTCATGTTCAAACTTTAACAGACAAGCTCTTAGGTAATCAGATTAACAGGGCGGCACTGAAACATTCAAAGAGTATTAAGTCACTAAAAACAAAACCAGGAGGAGAAATTTTGTTTTAACTGAAAATAGGTATTTTTCATATAATATATTCTGATTATGGTTTTCCTTCCCCAGTTCCTTCCAAATCTTCCCCAACACTCCACCCATCCAAACTTACACCCTTTCTTTCTTTCTCCTTTATTAAAATACAAGCGGGAATCTAACAAATTAATACAAAAAATAAGATAAAATAAAAAAAAATGTGGAATAGAATGGTATCAAAAAAGGAGAAAAATATCCATAGAACAAGCACAAGATACATAGATAGATAGACAGATAGACACACTCACAGACATAAAAATTCCATAAGAGTAGAAACCATAATATGCATGCAAAAGGCCTATAAGGGGAAAAATAAAGAAAGAAATCAAAATGAAAATACCACCTACACAAATTATTTAGACAAGGAATCTTCAAAAATGCCTCTGAGTTTGTTTTGTGTTAGCCATCTGCTGCTGAGTACCGGGCATGCCTTTTTGAATGGTTTGTATACCCTGTGAGCTTTATATAAGTTATATGACCCTGTAAGTCCCATTTTCCAAGTCTAGGAAACTGAGCTTTGTATAAAAGAATAGAGATAGCCCAGATACCAGCCACCTAATTTGTGTATCTAGCCCTGATGCTAGTTATTAATTTTGTTTTATTCAGGTAAATTTCAGCAAAAATTTATATAGTTCTATCTCTTCTGTTTAGTGGTTTCTTCTTTTACAGCAAACCCAGTCATCTGGCTCCACATTGACCCACTCTCATTAGTGTGGGTCTCTCCTGGTGGCTACGAGGTCTTCCTATGTTCATGAAGAGACTTCGCATTACTTCATTGTACTCAAAGTAACTGTTGAATATTACAAGTGGCACAGATGCAGATGATATGGGCTGTTTGATGGGCTACTTTCTTTTTTCCCCATTAATTAATTTATTTATTCACTTTTCATTCCAATTTCAGCCCCCCTCCTCTCAGACCGTGCTTCGCTGTAGGGAGGAGGAGATTCTCCTGGGTACCATTCTACTCTGGTGTTTCCAGTAACTACAGGACTAGGCATAACTTCTCCCACTGAGACCAGACAGGACAGTCCAGTTAGGGGAACAGAATCCTCAGGCAGGCAACAGAGTTAGGGACACAGCCCCAGATCCAGTTGTTGGGGGACTTGCATGACGACCAAGTTGTATATTTGCCACCTATATACAGGGTGCCTAGGTCCAGCCCAAGTATGCTCTTTGTTTTGGTGGTTCAGTTTCTAGGATTTCCCCCAAGGATCCAGGTTAGTTTACTTTGTTACTCTTCTTCTGGAATCCCTATCCCCTACGTGTCCCTCAGTCCTTTCCAAAATTCATAATGGCCAACCAATGACTGGTCTAACTTCATCCCATGGGCAAAAACCAATCCCTGACACTATTAATGATACTGTATTATACTTGCAGATAGAACTTAACATAACCGTCCTCTCAGAGGATCTATCCAGCAGCTGACTGAAAGACATGCAGAGACCCACAACCGAATGTTAGATAGAGCTCAGGGAGTTTAGTAACAGACTTTCAACTCTAAGGGTTCACTAGGATCACTTGTAGAATTCTAAAAATTGCTGATAATCAGACTATTTTAAAGTATTTGACAGTTTGTAATACTCTGAAATATATAGTCAAATTCTCCCAATCTGATCATTCCTAAGTTCCTTGTACTGCTTTGTGTAGGGTTGAGACATCATGAGCTTTAGCCTATCCATGTTGATATGTCTGTTGCTGTTGTACTTGTTCAACTCATGTTCAGCCATGTTGGTGAGACTCTATGGGTGGAGCTTCTGACATTCCTAAGAGTCACAATCAATCTCACAGCAAACTCCACCATGCTCTGGCTGTAACAATGTTTCTACTCTCTCTTCAGCAAGATCCCCCAGCCTTAGGTCAGGAGTTATGTTCCAGATGTACCAGTTGGGACTGGGTTCTATAAATCCACTAGTAACTAAGAAATCTTCCTATGCATGGTCACGTGGAAGCAGAGGTGTCCTTGTTACTGTAGCAATCCAGAGGAAACTCTTATCTAGGACACTTACTTATTTAAATCCTTCATCTTTTCAAGCTCTACAAATATGAGACTATCAGAAAAAGCCTGTAGACTAAGTGTTGACTGAGCATATTAATGTCATAAAAATATTGCAAAGGTCCTGACCATTAAATGGGCCTAACCACGAAGTTTCTTAATTTATTGCTGTTATCACACTGTTACTCCCTGTCTGTCTTCTCTTGACCAAGAGAGGATAGCAGAGGGACTGAAGCACTCCTCATTTTTGAAACATAATTCAGCCAGCTAATTGGAAGGTGGTTTGTGCCCTTTAAGCATTTACTGTGTCCTGCAATAGAAAACTATCTTTATTTTATTTATGCATATATATGCATAAATTTATGATATATATAATATTTATGACATATGCATATATATCACATGTAAATCAAACATGTTTCATCTAAGTATTATGATAGATAATCACAAAACTGACACATGTGTATATATGTGCAATGTGCACATTAAGAAATGAGTCTAATCCATCATTTGAAACATGAAACAAGAGAGCCTCAAGCTCAGAAACGCAGAAGAAACAGAACATTTGGTTTAAATTAGCCTAAGTAATAGTACCACATGGTTATCAAATGTTAAAAAGTAAATCTTAGAAAAATCAGCATATGATTGTATAGCTTCTGTTAACCCAGAAGGAGAGTTTGACAAAATGGAGAGAAATATCCCACCGGCCAGAGCTGAGAAACCTGAACTTTGTGAGACACTTGAGGTCTGTGACCCACGGGAAAGACAGGTCCCATAAGTGACTAATAAATATTTTTCTGACAAAAAAATGGGGGTGGATAAACATCAACACTTCCCTTTTCAGTTTCCCACTTGGAAATTGGTACAGAAAATGTAGGAGTCAGAGGAGGAAAACCTTTCTTTGTTCATGTTTATGGTCTTGGTATTCAAATCCTTAGTACCCACCTGATCCACTGTGGTTGGAATAATGAATCTTTATCCACCAACATTACTAGAAACAATTTTAGGTCCTTAGTAATCATGATTATCTCAGGGCAGACAGTAGAGCCATCCACCATGAGACTGAATCATATAGTGACTAGACACACAGGGTCATGTGACAGAAGAAATTAGGGCAAGAAAGACACTTAGAAGATGGTTCATCAAGAGCTGATGGTGACTCTTAACACAGGAAGAGAAACTGTGTTTTCCATCAATTTAGCCAGGAAATGAAACTTGCCTAATTTGATAACTACCTGTTTATTAACACAAACAATAACAAGGAAGGAATGCTGCATGTGGGGACAGCAGCCCCTCAGCAGGGTATAAAAGGGGATGTGGGCAGGGAGACTCCCACTTCCAAACCTTCCAACCCACCTTCTTGTAAACCTACCAAGAACCTCCACCTCTAACACCATGGTCAGCTCCTGTTGTGGCTCTGTCTGCTCTGAGGAGGGCTGTGGCCAAGGCTGCTGCCAGCCTAGCTGCTGCCAGACCACCTGCTGTAGGACCACCTGCTGCCGCCCCAGCTGCTGTGTGTCCAGCTGCTGCAGGCCCAGCTGCTGTGTGTCCAGCTGCTGCAGGCCCAGCTGCTGTGTGTCCAGCTGCTGCAGACCCCAGTGCTGCCAGTCTGTGTGCTGCCAGCCCACCTGCTGCCGCCCTAGCTGCTGTCGCCCCAGCTGCTGCATTTCTAGCTGCTGCAGACCTTCTTGCTGCCGCCCTAGCTGCTGTGTGTCCAGCTGCTGTCGCCCCAGCTGCTGCATTTCTAGCTGCTGCAGGCCTTCCTGCTGCCGCCCTAGCTGCTGTGTGTCCAGCTGCTGCAGGCCCTCTTGCTGCATCTCTAGCTGCTGCCGTCCATGCTGTGGTAGTTCTAGCTGTTGTGGATCCAGCTGCTGCCGTCCCACCTGTTGCATTTCTAGTTGCTGCAGGCCTTCCTGCTGCCGCCCCAGCTGCTGTGTTTCCAGTTGCTGCAGGCCCCAGTGCTGCATCTCCAGCTGCTGCCGCCCCACCTGCTGCCAGACCACCTGCTGCCGCCCAGCATGCTCTAGTGGTTCTTGCTGCTGAGCACTGTCACCCACAGTCTCCTATTCTTCATCATCCTCCATTTGTGATGTAAACCCATTTGTGAGCTGAATCCCAAGATGCCAATCAAAGCCCCTGTTCCAAGTGATAATGATTCCAGCCTCCAAATGTACTTACTGCCGTCGGCCTTAGTATATCTCTTTTCATGAAACAAGTTTGTGTCTTCTCTGACATTCGTAAACTCTCACTTTATCCCAGTAGAATACTTTATTGTCTGCCATATTTTTAAAAATGGAGATTTTTCTTATGTGTTAAATAAATGTAAAATTGCAGTTATGCAAATATAAAGACACCATGCTTCCTTGTTTCTTCTTCTCAAGTGGTTGTCCCCATCTCTGAACTGCTACTTAGCCCATCTATAAATAACAAATGAATTACAGCAGGTAATTTCTAGTATCTCCACACTGCACTCTGCTTCCTCTCTGTCTTCCTCCCAACACAGGAAGATGATCTCAGAGAGTGTGCACTGATAAACCCTGTTCCTGATGACTTTCTCTGACAAGAGGGTTGGTTTAAAAAGGAGAGCCAAAGCTTTTAGGCAGAGCACTCAAGCAGGGAGAGGGAGGGTGAGTACCTGTTCTTCCTCTCTTCCCCTCGAATGCACATGTGTCCTTCCAAAGTCCCAGAGGTCTTGAGTAGCTTGGGCCACTGGTGCCTCCTGGCGTGTCCTACTCACTCTATCTCTCTCTACTGTCTTCCCTCCTCCCCTGTCTTCAATAACTTCTCTAATTCCCTATATCGTGTTCTGGGACTATTTCTCACATGAATAACTTTATAATCTTCAGCATTGTGTCATCTAATGAGAACCTACATTCCAAGACCCTCTTGCTAATCTCAATACTGCTGCTATTCAATACATCTTCCACACAATATGAAGCTTTCCATATGTTCTAGTTTGGTTTCAGTTACTGTGATAAATACCATATCCCATATCCAAAAGGATATACTTCAGCTTACAGTTCATAGTCCATCATAGAAGAAATCTGGAAACAAGAACTAACACAGAGCTCTCAGAATAGTTCTAGCCCACTGGCTTGCTTTGCTTTCTTATGCAATATTGAGCCACCTTTTCAGGTGTAGCACCACCCATTTCCACATAACTCATTAGTCAAGAAACTGCTTCACAAACATGTCCATAAGCTAATCTAATTTTTTTAAAGGGTAAAACAATTCTTCAGTTTATTGCAAACACATCTTTAAAAAAGTCAGCCATAATATTGAAGTTATAAGACAATTTTTAATTATTAGCACTAGACAGTAAAACACAAAGAACTTTGAAAAGAAGATAGGGTAATATTTCACTGGACAGTACACGTAACAGCTTTTTCTGTCTCCACTATATTCAGTGATGATAATCACAGGCTAGTTTCTAAACAAATGTAAATTTAAAAAATTTGCAAAATCCATGATTGCTCAAGAATACTATTGTTTACACACCACATAGGTTGTCTTACAGGAGATATTAGCTTGGTAAGCTTCAGGCGGTAAAATGCTAAGCTGCTGCATTTGCAATTGTCTAGCTGGCTGTTCCTTACTTTGGAGACTCTGGCAGCATGTGCTCTTAAGAGATAACTCTGCTGCCGCAGTCTTCCTCTCACTGTTGGATCCACTACCATAGAGCCTTCAAGTCCTTAAGATGCCAGGCCTAGCAAAAAGCCTCCCACGAAGACGCTGGATATCACAATGCTCTGCTTGATAAAGTTGGTTGCTTCTTCAATTATATTATTGATTTCATGTGCTGCTTTATTTGATCACTTCTTAATCTGTCCCCAGTTGAGGTTCCCTCGAGTCTGTGTCAAGTGGAGAAAAGTTAACCAGCACACCATGGTTTAAAGTCAACTTTCGATTTGCTGACTAGTGAAATGGTATGTGTTGGTCATATGTTCTTATATCTTCCTTTCATTTTATTTTGCACTATTTTTGGTTCTACTAGCTGTCTTTGAGATTTTTTTTTTTATTTTACTTTTAGTTCTCAGTAAGGCCATTACTGTATAGCTCTACTACAAATATTCTTTGGTGTCTGTCTTAGGGTTAGGGTTTTACTGCTGTAAACAGACACTATGACCAAGGCAACTCATATAAAGGACAATATTTAATTGTGGCTGGCCTACAGGTTCAGAGATTCAGTCCATTATCATCAAGGCAGGAGCATGACAGCATTCAGGCAGGCATGGTGCAGGAGAAGCTGAGAGTTCTACATCTCCATCTGAAGGCTGCTAGCAGAATACTCACTTCCAGGCAACTAAGACTAGGGTATTAAAGCCCACACCCATAGTGACACACCTATTCCAACAAGGCCACACCTCCTAATAGTGCCCCCTGGCCCATGCATATACAAGCCATCACATTCTACTCCCTGGCCTCCATAGGTTTGTTCAAACTTATGAGTCTATGAGGTCCATATCTAAACACAGCATAATGCAAAATACATTTAGTCCAACTTCCAGAGTCCCCATAGTCTATAGCAGTCTCAACAGTGTTAAAAGTCCAAAGTTCAAAGTCTCTTTTGAGATGCATTCAATTACTTAACTGTAATCCCCAAAGCAAGACAGGAAACCAGCTGGGCAAACTCCAAACTCTACATCTCCATGTCTGATGTCAAAGCGGTCTTCAGATCTCCAACTCCTTCTCACCTTTGTTGACTGCAACAAACTTCTTTCCCCTGGGCTGTTTCCACTCCCTCTTAGCAGCTTTTCTCAGCATATAGCCCACGACTCTGGCATCTCAAACATCTTGAGGTCTCCAAGGCACCTTCCATGTTACAGCTTCTTGTTTCGATATCTGGAATCCATACATGGTCTTCTGGGTTTCTCCAGCTCTGCCCTCTGTAGCACTCTAAGCTCAGGTTGATCCACTCCACTGTTGCTGCTGTTTTTGGTGATCATCCCATGGTACTGGCATCTCCAATACCCTGGGGTCTTCCATTGCAACTAGACTTCACCAATAACCTCTCATAGGCTCTCTTCATAGTGCCCAAATTCAAATCCTTTGTATACCTCCTTCAGGACTGGGCAGTCAATTGTGCCTTTACCAATGGCCTTCCTGGCTTCTCACAGTGCCAAGCATCAGCTGCTCTTTATGACCCCTTCATGCCTTCAAAACCAGTACCACCTGGGTGACTCTTACACATTAAAAAGTACAGCTGCAGCACAAGGTACAACCTTGGCTATCTCTGGAACACAGCTTCTTTGTACACTCAGAAAACACTTCTCAGAAGATTTCACCTCAGGGATGCTGGTCTCTTCTTAATCACCACTAATTTCTTAGTTCCAGTTGACCAGCATCAATTGTTTCAGTAGTCCCTTCTAATCTGGACTCTAAAGCCAGAGCCACTGGTCAAAGCTGATGAGTTCTGCTGCTCCCTGGGGCTGGAACACAACCTCCCTTGTGCTATTACATTATCACTAGATTCCTCTTTTCTAACTCCTTCATTGCCTAAGCTTGGCTATCCTGGATCTTGTTCTGTAGATGGACTTTGAACTCAGAGAGTTGCATGCCTGTCTCCTGGGATTAAATGTATGTACCACCATGCCTGGATTTGAGCTTTTCTTCACCTAGAACTTGCTCTGTCTCAGGCTGGCCTTGAACTCAGAGATCTACTTGACTTTATCTCCTGGGATTAAAGATGTATATCACCATGCCTGGATCTAAACTTAGCTGGGTAGGATCTTGCCCCAAAGTACCACTCCCTTAAGTTGTTATCCCCTTGAACACAGGATTCAGCTCCATTTCACTTCCTGGTACCCCTTTAATTACTTGTACCATATATTTTATATTTTTCCTTTCTCAGCTTGCAACACTTGTTTAAAATGCTCTTTGTGAGACTTAACCCAAGAACAAAGTCTATGAAGGGTGTTTCAGAGACTTCCTTTGTCAATGCAGTTAATCTGAGTCTCATCTTAGCCTAGGTAGACTCTTCAGACAAGGGCAAAAGAGCAGCCACATTCTTCACCAAAATACCACAAAATCAGTCTCTAGGCTACATAATGTAGTTCTTTTTCCACTGAAACCTCTTGGCTCAGGTCTGCACAATTCAAATCACTCACAACAAAAAAGACTTCCATATTCCTACTAGGATGGGTCATTAAGCCCCACTTAAAGTATTCCACTGCTTTCCAAATCCAAAGTCCCTAAATCCACACTCTTCCAAACAAAGGCATGGTCAGGCCTATCAGAGCAATACACCAGTCCCTGGTATTAAGTTCTGTCTTAGTGACTTACCATGATCAAGGCAAGTCTTATGAAGGACAACAATTAATTGGGTCTGGGCTTACAGGTTCAGAGGTTCAGTCCATTATCATCAAGGCAGGAGCATAACAGCATTCAGGCAGACATGGTACAGGAGAAGCTGAGAGTTCTACATCTTCATCTGAAGGCTGCTAGCAGAATACTCACTTCCAGGCAACTAGGACTAGGGTATTAAAGCCCACACCCACAGTGACACACCTACTCCACAAGGTCCCACCTCCTAATAGTGCCATTCCCTAGTTCAAGCATATACAAACCATTACAGTGTCACATATTCATACATAAACAGAAATAGTTTTTGTTTAGTTGTGTTTATCAAATCTGTCCTCACATGACCCTCTCTAATAATCTCCTTTCTCTTTCCTGTTTTCAAAATGTATACATTTTAATTTCAGATATCATCCTTTTTGTGTGTGGAATATATATTTATATATATATGCATATATTTAGATATGCATATATGTGTATTCATGTATATATACATGCATATATATATATACACGTGTGTATACATGCATATATGTGTGTGTGTGTGTGAAAGATACAAGAAAAAAATCTGACATTTGAATTTTTGAATATGGCTATTTTTGCTTAACACAATAAGCTCTAATTCCATCCACTTTCCTTCATGATTATATTTTTAATAATTGGTTAATACCCTCTGTGTACACATATTACACTGTGTACAAATGTACACTGTATGTGTCCATTTGTACATAGATACCTACCATTTCCACAGTAGTGTTGTTAATACTGCTACAAAAGCCAGCAGCAGTCAGGTATCTATTTGGTATAATACCATTTATTCCTTTAGGCACAAACCCAGAAGTAGTATGGCTAGATTCTCTGGCATTGTTAGAAGAAACTCAACACTTATTTTTCTAGCGGCTGCAAAATTTCAATTTCTTATGAACAATATAAAAGAGTTTCTACCCACCCCCTCATGAACATGCATTATTTTCTTTGTCTACATATGTCAGAATGGCCTTTCAATATAGTTTCCACTTGGTTTGTTGTAATTGTTGAAGATGTTGGATATTTCTATATGTTACTATTGACCATTTGTATTTTTTTCTTTTGAAAAATCTTTGACCCTATCATTTGCTCATTTATTAATTATATTGTTTGTTCTTTTTTTAACTTTTGAACACATTTTATTATTGCTATGAATATCATTACAAGTCAAAGGTTTTTATAAATTATTATTAATAGCAAAAAGCAGAAAAGAGAATTATTCAATGTGGCCACATTGGAAAGAGGGACAAAGAGATCCAGTGACCTCTAATCCCCAAGTCTGTCTTTTGGTTCCTAACATGAGTCTAAGTTTTAAATAGAAAACAGGAGATATACATAACTAAGCAGATGGACAAAATGTGGTCCACTGCCCACCAGGTCTCCACTCCCACTCTTTTCTGAAAAGTTAGGGTTTCCTGTAAAGTCATCTGATAAGTTTATAATCTCTCTCCAGGAAACAAGTTCTTTCTCACAAGAGAGAGGAGTGAAGGGAAAGGGGGGGGTGAGGTGGGAATGGAGAGAGGGAGGGGGGAGGGGGAGAGAAAAGGAGAGGAGATGAAGGAGCATCTGTGAGCTCAGCCTCTTATTCCTTTCTCTTTGAATAGTATACCAGAAGCTGTGAATGGTTTGGACCATGGCTGCTCTCTGTGTCTGTGGACCATGTTGTTCTGTTCTGTGTTTCATTATCTCTCTTTGATAGACTAATGGATCATTTTCTTAGTTCACTTCAACTTTTTGAGGATCATCGATCACTTGGTGTTTTTATGTCAAAGCTCAATACTGTGATTCCCCCTGAGGCTCAGAATCTACGATTCCATGCTTCACATCTCTTCATGGCAGTCAACATATGTTCTATAACATATTGAGGTTGCTGTGGTCCACTGACATTTTTAATTTCACTGTCCACCAACATGGTGAAGGGTCACCATCTATGAATGTGTCTTCTATTTGTGCACAATGGTGCTTCAGCTTCCTGTCCTCGATGCTGTGTAGTTTTAGCTTTGAAGTAATGGTAACATTTAATATTAAATAATAATCCTTTTCACCATCACATTATCATGCAGATATGGAAACTGTTTTAGCATTTTTCCATTTAGCTTAAATGCTTATCCCTCTTGTCATCCAAGCCAAGTTATGTGTGTTCAAGAAAACTACTATTATGACCAGATACTTTAACAGTATCTATAGAATTTGCTTCACATCTGTATCCAAGAATCCCAAATCCACAGAACCTGGATTTACATAAAAATTTCCATGGAAGTTTTACATAAAAAGAGCACATGTGTTCCCTGATCATGGATATAGCAGCTCAGAATCTTCACTCATCATTGAATGCTTTAGTGTTAAGTGCATTCTACTTATTCTACTTTGATGTGTGCAGAAGAACACATCAATGTTTGGTTTAGTGTGTGTGGAACCCACAACCAGTGATCCTTTTGCCTCTCATACATGTGTGTGTATGAACACATTTGAGGGCAGATTCCTAGTTAGTGTAAAAGTCAAGGAAGAATCTGTTATGGAAAGTTAAATACATTTTGAGACACAGTTAAGGGTTCTGTGAGTATAACTCAGGTCCTCTGAGTGACCAGAAAAAAACTTTTAAAGAGCTTAGCCATATGCCTAGCCCCAAAGCATGGCCATTGTCAAATGCCCTCCAACAAGGGCTTCAAGAAATGATGACATAATACTGTAGTTATCACCTGGGTTTGGTTGCAGAATGTGAAGTATTGTATCAGAATCCATATTCAGAACTCCACTTCCACATATATTGTTGGTAGACAGGATCTTTTTATAAGAGTTATGTCCAAAAGGTTTCAGATGACTTTACAGCTCCTGTCCAGTAATACTCTTTAACAGATTTCAAAGCTAAAAAGACAGATATTTTCCCAGATCCAATATCAATTCATGGGGGGAAAGTATCTGATTAATGTTTTTCATTAATGGATATGTCTTATGCGATTCAGTTTTTGCCTTTTGTTTGAAGATACTGCAGGTCACAGAGAATGACCTTGTTTCTCTAGACTGTACTCTTCAACACAGCAGAAGTTGAACAGTCCCTTGAATCTTTCTTAGATTTATATGTCACTCTGTACAGCCAATGAAAGGCACATTAAATACCACAGCTGATTAATTATCAAATCTGATTAAAATAATGCTCGTAGATTCATGGCTCAGTAGACTTCTCTTTGGGATCTAAAATTTGAAATCCCATGGAAACACATTATGAACTAGAGAAAATGTAGCAAAGCCTCAAGGAAGGTCAGTTTAGAAAGCTGTAGGTTCTACATTTTAGTCACTTCTTCAAGGGACTGAAAGCTTTATTTGAGATTCCTTCTTCCATCTGTCAATCTGCAGAATGAGAATTTATACTGACCCAGATTGGATAACTTCCAAAAGATGTTCTGTGGGAATCCATGGTAGTCTATCATGATGCTTTGCTTTGGTTGAGAAGTTCAGTAATTAAAAGATATCATATATATTCTTTATATTATAGTCCTGTCATTGAAATAATGAAGCAGTGCTGTGTTGAACACAGTTTGGATGAAGAGCAGGCATCCAGGTCAAGACAAGACATCAAGACCTCTGCATCCTCATGCCAATGGCCTTTCACATTCATACTCTCTGTAACTACTTGACCCATTACATGTGAGCCATGCGACTAATGAGACTTGACACTCCAGAAGGGAAGCAAGTTATACCACAAAGCCAATATTGAAACACAGGCTGTGAGCCCAGAAAACATCAGGAGACTGCTTACTTGGAAACAAATGACACAGAAAAGCACTTAACATAAACCTCAGCTGACTTTGACATTGACTCCTCACTCATCACAAGTAGCAAACCATAGTTTGCATTCACATTGATGCTGATTTGGGAAGAGAATCCAGCCTCTTTTGATAATTTACTTACTCATAATCCATCAGGAGGAAGGAATGCTGCATGTGAAAACAGTGGACCTTCAGCAGGGTATAAAAGTACACCTGGACAGAGAGGCTTCCAAAGCATCCAAGCCACCTTCTTACAATCCAGACTCACCCTCCAGCCTCTGACACCATGCAGTGTTGTAGCCCATGCTGCTGCCAGCCATGCTGCTGCCAGCCATGCTGCTGCCAGACCACCTGCTGCAGGACCACCTGCTGCCACCCCTGCTGCTGCCAGCCCTGCTGCTGTGGATCCAACTGCTGCCAGTCTGGCTGCTGCTAGACCACCTGCTTCAACAACAGCTGCCATTGATGCACCTCTTCCTGCCCAACCTGTTCTCATAGGTCTTGCTCTGGAACGTGCTCACCCAACCTTGTCTCCTACAGCATGAAATAGATCTCATGCAGGTCACTTGTACCCCAGACTCAGAAAGGCCATTCCACAGAGTCTGCTCCAAATGATACTGCCTTGGTCCAAAAAAAAAAAAAAATGCTTCCCTTCTCTGAAACTAATATACTCCCCAACCCTTTTTTGCATTGGCAAACTCTCATGTGGAAACTATAAATCCTTGGGTGTTATATATATGTATAAAACTATAAATTTTGCAATGGCTTTCAAAATTGGAGATTTCCCCCTATATAAATAAATGTGAACTTGGTACTAACACCCACTACAAGTGTCATGAATCTTCATTTCTTTTTTATGTCAATACTTGCTCCTAAATCTGAGAAACAGTTTTATCATCTCTGCACTATGAAAAGCACTGGAACAGCCTTTGTCACAGTGCCACTTCTCTTTGTTTGAGATTGCAGACATATTTGAATAAACAGGTAGATATACATGAGCAACTTGATCTCCAGTGGTGGAATCATGTGGGAAGGGTTTGAAGTCAGAACATTTTTGGAGAGGTGTACAAGTAGGGCAGGTTTTATCGTTGTTTCAGAGGCCCAGGACTTCTCAGTTGGCTCTCTTTTCTCGTTGTGTAGTTCCAGATGTTCTCCCTCAGCTCTTGCAGCATAACAGTGCTCAGCTGCCTGCATCCATTGCTGTTGCCTTGAGGTACAACCCATCCAACCCTCCCTCCCCCAAAGTGAAAGTCAGATAAAATATATTCTTCTCTTAGGTGCTTTGGTGATGAGGCCTAAAATCAGAAACTATATAGTAACTGAGTCCCCACATATTCCTTCTTTATTCTTCTTGAAGCCATGTGTAACATCAGGACCAGGAGCACAATCACTCCTTGATGCCAATCCTGCACCACAGGGGAAAACTTCAGGATAGAGTCACAACTATTAGAAAGTGAAACTCAAGCTGAGAGAGGGGGAGAAGGAGCAGCCACACCTTTTCCCTCTATTTGAATCCATTCTTGTCCCCATGCACTTTCCTCAACCTTGTGAGTAGCTCAGAGCACTGCTGAGACCAGGGATGTCCTTTTTGTCATTTCCTTCTCCTGTGGAGAATCTTCTTGCTCTCAATCCCATATTTATATTTCTACAAGATCCAACTTCTTTTACTACCATAATAGATTTTCTATCAGCACTTAGTGGCTGATTCCATGCAGGAGGAGTTGTGTGGAGAAGTGACCTTCTTGGAAAATACCCATCATTTTGCATGTTTGTGTTGGGTGTGCCTTAGATAGATGGGCACAGCTAAAGGGCTCTTGCCCTGGGACTGCTTTTTCCTACTGTTGTGCCTTCTCATGTTCATCATTTCTGTATTCCTCTTTGTTTTGACATGGTGGGATTGGGCAATGAAAGTCACTTTCTGGCTTTATTCTTTTATGATTGATTCATGGGTATTAGTCTACCCAATTTGGCAAACTTCCTGCAGATCAACACAAAGATGAAATTTAGTGAAATAATGGTGTCTGAATGAATTGCTGATGTTATAGACTCTCATAGTGACATTACATAATACCGATTTGATTAAAATAATTTTAAGACCAGATAGTCGAGAGAATATTTTAGGTTAAAATATAAAGTAAAATGTGCCTCCTCCTGCAAAATAGTAAAGGTTTCATAGGTTCCAACTAGGGTATTGTGAAATTCAAGGTTTGCAATCATGTAAATTACATTGAAAAGAAAATTAGCCTTGGGAAAATGAATAATCAAGGAAAACAGTAATTCAGGTTTCAGTCTAAGGATGAGGCCACGGATCCCCATGTTCACCATGATATGAGGGGTCATGGAGAAGTGGATGATTCTGTTATGAATGTAAGAAGAGAAAATGGGTGATTTGCTAGATTTCAAAAATAATATGTATGATACATGACCTGATTCTTAGAAAGAAGTTTGTTAACCTACAACCAAAAATTGTTGTTTTCAACTTATAATTAATAAAAGGTACAAAAGATAGATAAAAGTGTTGCTATGGACTCATATTGAACTTTTAGAATAAAACATAGATAAAACTACTACTTTGAACTTATACTGAACTTGTAAAATGAAAGATACATAAAAACTATTTAGTTAAGGAGGACTTTTAATAGGAAAACATGAAACAAAAAAAATATGCTCTACCTCCCTTCTGTGTAACACTTTTACCTCTTTTGTGCATGAGGTAATCCTTCTTAGTATGTATGGAACTTTTTCATAGGGTTTATAAATGGGCTAAGAGAAAAAATGATGTTGGAAAGTCATGCTTATAATTCCTTTGCTTTATCCACCACCTACATGTATCTATATGTATATGAAATGGTAAGAGCTTGGTTACTAAATGTTTGGTCTATCCATGCAATTATTGAATGTCTATAAGTCTACTGGTCTGTCTCTCTGTCTATCTGTCTGTTTCTGTGTATGTCTATATAAATGTATTTATGTACATATGTATGTATGTATGTATGTATGTATGTGCACATGCCTGTAAGTGAAGTTGTTGGACCTTGTTCATGGGAGCTTGCTGCTACCAAAGTTCATTGCTTCATTTAGTACGTTTGTGTTGTGAGTGCATGAATTTTCTCTCCTTCTTTTCTTCTTGGCATCTAACAAAGATTTTAAGGAGTTCAGAGGTTTTTGCCAATCACAGAGAGCACCTGTCCAAGATAATTAAGTTTGTTTATGTCAACATTACCAGCTGTGTCCTTGTAATTCACTTGTTGCAACCAGAGGGGCACATGTAGGTTGCTCTCACCACCAGTCCAAATTGTTTACTCCAAACTTTTTTCTCTTCAGTTTATCCCACGGTGTTTGAGCTGGCCTTTCTGACAAAGATACCAAAGATACAAAACCCATAATGTTATGGTCCTCATTTCATTATTGATGCGATTCAAACATAATTGTGAGGTTCAGAGATCTCCACATTTTGCTGACCACTCTGAATTTTCTGCCCACCTATGTGGAGAAAATTCAGTGGCCACCATTCTGTCTTAAAAAATATACACAAGAGAGTTCCAGAAATTTATTTTCCTACTGTATACATTTTGATAGAAATACTTGTGTCAGATGTATTAATTGAATGGAAATTTAAACTAATTCAGCATCATATATCAGAGACCAATTGAACAGATTTTGTTTTCAAAAAAATCATTTATCCTCATATTTTAAAGCTTGTCTCTATGATTATCTAATTCCTGAAGTGAGGTTAGGTTAGCAAATTAATTAGCTACTTAGTGTACATATGAGAAATAATAGCAGAGATTCCTTCTGTGCAATACAGGGCAGCCATGATCACAGAAATTTATTCACACTCTAGTAGTTGGGCCATAGCTCAGAGTTTTCCCCAACTTTGGAAAACTTAGATGCTCACATTGATATAGATGTCCATAGATTTCTGATGAGAGGTTCTAAAGAGATTCAGTGAGACTTAAGACTCTTTTAGAACCAGACGTGGGTTCTGTGAGCATGCCTGGGTTATCAGGGAGACCAGCATAAACTTGAATGGGTTCAGCCCACCCTACATCACCAAAATATAACTCTTCTTATCTTTCCCCAAAGGCTTGAGACTAGATAAAAATACACGGTTGAATCACCATGGATTGGAATGCAGGATTTGACATTGTCCGTCAAATAGCATGAACAAATTTTGCAAGCTTCCATCTTGTCTGTACTGAGATCTTTCCAAAATTGAGATGTAATACTGTAGAGAGCCTGACCATTGAAGCTGTCTTGCAGACTTCAGAGCCAAGCATGTAGATGATTCCAAAGACAAAAATGTTGTCTAGTGGAAAAGCCAATGTCTTGGGAAAGAGAAGTCTGGAGATCTAGGATTGGTTCACTGATGGCAGGAACTACAGTATACAGGAAATGTCCTAGTTTCCCAAAGCTGGAATCTTTGAGAAAACACATTTAGAACAATCCTGAGATTCTCTCACAGATCTTCCTGCCCTCTATTTCAGTAACTGAACCCTAGAGACAATACTCCAGAATCTTGTTTAAGAGAACTGAAGCAAATCATGTGCTGTGGGTCATTTGTTAAGGAGGGATAGTTTTTCCTTAGTTATCTGAATATAGGGTCCCAACAAAGTGTAGGTCACCCAGAAGAACTACACTATATATAGCATGTCTCCACTAGCAAACCTCCAATACATAATCCCACAAGAAGGAAACACTCTAGTTATACTTCCTCCAAAGATTGAACAGGGATAAGAAAGAAGTCAGTTTGCGATTTCATTTATTACACTTCACTTAACTGACTGATAATTGGGTCTAAGGCTAGATTGTGTTGTTTCATATAGGTGAGGAGATTAATGACAGTAGTCTTTCAATCTAGCCCGTCATATTCCCTGGACTTTGGTTGGCAGGAGTTCCAGTAATTATGATGACTAACATATAGATTCTCTGTAAACATACTCTTCTCATAACCATTATCCCAGCAAACCTACACAGAACAGCACTGGCATTACCCACAGCCATCCAGAACAGGGAAAGGTTGTAAAGCCTCTGTGTCCTCATGCCAGTGGACTTCAAACTCATACTCTCTATACCAACATGACCCATTATGTGTGAGCCACCAGACTAATGAGGCCTGACAGTCCGGAAAGGAGGCAAGTTATGTCACAAAACCAAAGTGGAAACACAGGGTGTGAACTCCAAGAACATCAGGTGTCAGTCCCCATGGAAACAAAGACAGGCAAAGTATTTCCCATAGGCTTCAGCCACCAATGAAATTGATTGCTAATTCATCATGAGTAGCAACTCATGATTTGCATTCACCTGGAATATTGATTTGAATTTATTTACTCACAATCCAGCAGTAGGAAGAATGCTGCATGTGGGGATAGCGGACCCTCAGCGGGGTATAAAAGCATATCTGTGCAACGAGGCTTCCAAAACATTCAAGACACCTTCTTACAAACCCACCCTCCAGCCTCTGACACCATGAAGTGTCATTGTGGCCCATGCTGCTGCCAGCCATGCCTCTGCCAGACCATGTGCTGCAGGATTACCTGCTGCCGTTCCTGCTGGTACCAGCCCTGCTGCTGTGAGTCCAATTGCTGCCAGTCTGGCTGCTGCTAGACCATCTACTGCATCAACAGCTGCCATTGACACATATGTTCCTGCCCAACTTGTTCTCATAGGTCTTGCTCTGAAACATGCTCACCTATTATTATGCCTTACAGCATCATGTAGACCTCATGTAGATCATTTATACTCCAGATTTAGAAAGGCCATTCCACAGAATCTGCTCCAAACGATACTGCTTTGGTCCAAAAAAAAAAAAAAAATGCTTCCCCACCCCTTGCTTTCCTTCTCTGAAACTAACACATTCCACAACATTTCTCTGCTGTTGAGAAACCCTCATTAGGGAACCATGAAATCTTGGG
>NW_022196911.1:95804433-95807504 GCF_008632895.1 Mastomys coucha | reverse complement strand
AGGAGAGTAATTTGCAAATTCATCTGGAATAACAAAAAATCTAGGATAGTGAGAACTATTCTCAAAAATGAAAGAACTTGTGGGGGAATCACCACCCCTGACCTCAAGCTATAAAACAGAGCAGTTGTGATAAAAAAAACTGCATGATATTGGTACAATGACAGACTGGTAGATGAATGGAATAGAACTGAAGACTCGGAAATGATCCCACACACCTATGGCCAGTTGATCTTTGACAAAGTAGCTAAAACCATCCAGTAAAAAAGATAGCATTTTCTACAAATGGTGCTGTTTTAACTGACAGTTAGCATTTAAAAAAATGCAAATCTATCCATCCTTTTTTCTTTGTACAAAGCTCAAATGAAAGTGGATCAAGGACCTCCACATAAAACCAGATATACTAAAACTAATAGAAAAGAAAGTGGGGAAGAACCTCGAGGACATGGGCACAGGGGAAACTTTTCCTGAACAGAATGTCAATAGCTTATGCTCTAAGATCAAGAATTGACAAATGGGACCTCATAAAATTGCCAAGCTTCTGTAAGGCAAAGGATACTGTTCATAGGACAAAACAGCAACTAACAGATTGGGAAAAGATCTTTACCAACCCTACATTCAATAGAGGGCTAATATCCAATATATACAAAGAACTCAAGAAGTTAGACTTCAAAGAATCAAATAACCCTATTAAAAGTGGGGTACAGAGCTAAACAAAGAATTCTCAACTGAGGAATACTGAATGGATGAGAAACACCTAAAAAAATGTTCAACATCCTTAGTCATCAGAGAAGTACAAATCAAAACAACCCTGAGATTCCACCTCACACCAGCCAGGATGTCAAAATCTCAGGTGACAGCAGATGCTGTTGAGGATATGGAGGAAGAGGAACACTCCTCCATTACTGGTGGGATTGCAAGCTGGTACAACAACTCTGGAAATCAATTCGGAGGTTCCTCAAAAAATTGGATATAGAACTACCTGAACACCCAGCAATACCACTCCTGGGCATATACCCAAAAGATGCTCCAACATGTAATAAGGACACATACTCCACTATGTTCATAGAAGCCTTATTTATAATAGTCAGAAGCTGGAAAGAATCCAGATGCACGTCAACAGAGGAATGGATACAGAAAATGTGGTACATTTACACAATGGAATACTATTTAGCTATTAGAAACAATGAATTTATAAAATTCTTAGGCAAATGGAAAGAACTAGAAAATATCCCGAGTATGGTAACCCAATCACAAAAGAACACACACATGATGTGTACACTCTGATAAGTGGATATTAGCCCAGAAGCTCGAAATACCCAAGATACAAGTCACAGACCACATGAAGCTCAAGAAGGAAGACCAAAGTGTGGATATTTCTATCCTTCTTAGAAAAGGGAACAAGACACCCATGGGAGGAGATACAGAGACAAAGTGTGGTGCAAAGACTGAAGGAAGTCCAGAGACTGCCCCTCCTGGGGATTCATCCCATATACAGTTACCAAACCCAGACACTATTTTGGATGCCAAGAAGTGCTTACTGATAGGAACCTGATATAGATATCTATTGAGAGGCTCTACGAGTACCTTCCAAATACAGAGGTGGATGCTCTCAGCCAACCATTGGACTGAGCAGAGGGTCCTCATTGGAGAGACTAGAGAAAGGACCCAAGGATTTGAAGGAGTTTTCAGTCCTATAAGAAGAACAACAATATGAACCAACCAATACCCCCAGAGTTCCCAGGGCCTAAACTACTAAACTACTAAAGAGTACACATGGAGGGACCCATGGCTCCAGCCTCATATGTAGCAGAGAATGGCCTTATTGGTCATCAATGGGAGGAGAGGCCCTTGGTCCTGTGAAAGCTCTATGCCCCAGTGTAGGGGAATGCCAGCTCTAGGAAGCAGAAGTGGATGGATTCGTGAGCAGGGGCAGGGGTAGTGGATAGAGGGTTTTTCGAGGGGAAACCAGGGAAGGGGATAACATTTGAAGTGCAAATAAAGAATATATCTAATTTTTAAAAAGAGAGAAACAGTTACTTCATCTCTCCACTGGGAAAAAACTGCAGCAGAATTTGCCATACATAATGCCCATTCTGTTTGTTTGAATGCACAAACATATAGGAATAAACAGACATATATGTATAGCCTTCATCTCCAGTGGAGGAATCATGTGTGAAAGATTACGAGGCAGGACCTTATTAAAGTTGTGCACTTGTGGGGCAGTGTTGGTGTTTCAGTGGCCCAGGACTTTCTCTGTTGGCTCTCTGTGGTTGCTTCAGATGTGTGGCTTAACCTCTTGTGCCAGAACTATATTCAGCTGCCTGGATTAATGGCCACTGCCATGAAGTACAAGCCAACCAATACTGCAAAGCGTAAGTCACAATAAACACATCCTCTCTTAAGTGCTTTTGCAAATGTGCCTTCATTTCAGATGGAGAAAAACTTGAATCACAAGAAATTCCTTCTGTATTCTTCTCTTTGTATCTCACGTGACATGAGGACCAGGTACACAATCAGTTCTTGATGAAATTCCCTTTCCATAGAAGATGACTTCAGGGTAGAGTTGCAATGGCTAGGAAGTGAAACTCAAGCTGAGAGGGCGGGGAGGAAGAACATCTACTCATCTTTTCTATAATAGTGCAATTTTTCTTTTGCCAAGCACTTTTCTCAACCTTGTGAGTTGCTTGGACCATTGCTGAACCTTGGTATGTCCTGTTTGGTATTTCCACCTTCAGTGGAGTAACTTCTTGTTCTCAAGCCTGTAGTTGTTTGTTCTCAATGCCTTGCAAGTTGTTTCCTCCCATAATAAATTTGATGTCAACCCTGGGTGTCAGAATCCAAGCAGGAGTAGCTACCTTGGTCAAGTGAGCTTCTTGGAGACTACCCACAGTTTCCCATAGCTAAAGTGGATGCACACAGGAGAGGCACTGCCCCAACAGTTTCATCACAGGATTGCTTCCTTCTCACATTTGTCATTGCTGTATTCCTCATTCTTCTGACATTTGTGATTGGGCAAAGAAAGACCCTTCCTCTCAATAGTATGTTATGATTTGTTCTGTGCATTAGCCAAC
>NW_022196911.1:95803536-95803780 GCF_008632895.1 Mastomys coucha | reverse complement strand
TGAAGTAACTCTTCTTTATATGTAGAGAATTTTTTCTTAGGGTGTATAAAAATGCTAAAATAAAAAAATAAAGTTTTCATATCTTGGTTGCTTGAACTTTGTACTATCAACCAAGGTGTGAATGTATGCCTGTCTGTTGGTTGATAAGTCAGTTAGCTTGTCTGCATGTGTGTATATATGAGTATATGTACATATATGTCTATATATGTATCTATGTATATATGCATGTATGTACATATGAATG
>NW_022196911.1:95798692-95799864 GCF_008632895.1 Mastomys coucha | reverse complement strand
ACTTTTCACATGGCCATGAAACCTACAGATTTCCCTGTATTTAAAATAAATGTGATCTCGGTGTAAACACCCAGCCACAAGTGTCATGAATCTTCATTTCTCCTGTTTGTCAATATTTCACCCTAAATATGAGAAACAGTTACCTCATCTCTCCACTGGGAAAAGAACTGCAGCAACATTTGCCATACATAATGCCCATTCTGTTTGTTTGAATGCACAAACATATAGGAATGAACAGAAATATATGAATAGCCATGATCTCCAGTGGAGAAATTATGTGGAAAGGATTAGGAGGTGTGACCTTACTGGAGACGTGTTCTTGTGGGGCAGTTTTGGGTGTTTCAGTGGCCCAGGACTTTCTCTGTTGGCTCTCTGTGGTTGCATCAGATGTATGGCTTCACCTCTTGTGCCAGAACTATATTCAGCTGCCTGGATTAATGGCCACTGCCATGAAGTACAAGCCAACCAATACTGCAAAGTGTAAGTCACAATGAACACATCCTCTCTTAAGTGCTTTTGCAATGAGTCTTCATTTCAGATGGAGAAAATACTTGAATCACAAGATATTCTTTCTGTATTCTTCTCTTTGTATCTCACGTGACATGAGGACCAGGAACACAATCAGTTCTTGATGAAATTCCCTTAACATAGAAGATGACTTCAGGGTAGAGTTGCAATGGCTAAGAAGTGAAACTCAAGCTGAGAGGGCGGGGAGGAAGAACATCTACTCATCTTTACTACAATAGTGCATTTTTTTTTTTTTTTGCCAAGCACTTTTCTCAAGGTTGTGAGTTGCTTGGACCATTGCTGAACCTTGGTATGTCCTGTTTGGTATTTCCATCTTCAGTGGAGTAAGTTCTTCTTAGTTACATTTCTACAACACCTTGCAAGTTGTTTTCTCCCATAATAAATTTGATGTCAACCTTGAGTGTCAGAATCCAAGCTGGAGTAGCTACCTTGGTCAAGTGAGCTTCTTGGAGACTACCCGCAGTTTCCCATAGCTAAAGTGGATGCACACAGGAGAGGCACTGCCCCAACAGTTTCATCACAGGATTGCTTCCTTCTCACATTTGTCATTGCTGTATCCCTCATTCTTCTGACATCTGTGATTGGGCAAAGAAAGACCCTTCCTCTCAATAGTATGTTATGATTTGTTCTGTGCATTAGCCAAC
>NW_022196911.1:95797838-95798083 GCF_008632895.1 Mastomys coucha | reverse complement strand
TGAAGTAACTCTTCTTTATATGTAGAGAATTTTTTCTTAGGGTGTATAAAAATGCTAAAATAAAAAAAATAAAGTTTTCATATCTTGCTTGCTTGAACTTTGTACTATCAACCAAGGTGTGAATGTATGCCTGTCTGTTGGTTGATAAGTCAGTTAGTTTGTCTGCATGTGTGTATGTATGAGTATATGTACATATATGTCTATATATGTATCTATGTATATATGCATGTATGTACATATGAATG
>NW_022196911.1:95791659-95792638 GCF_008632895.1 Mastomys coucha | reverse complement strand
GCAAGCATGCAAAATTTGGCCATGGTATGTGATGGACAATGTCCAATCCAGCATTCCAATCTGTGCCAGTTCAATAGTGTGTTGTCATATAGTCTTGAGCATTTGGGGAAGAAGGGAGGGTGATGTTTTGCTGATGGAGGGTGGGCTGAACCCTTACAAGTTTATGCTTTTCTTCTTAAAATCCCAAAGCATGCTCACAGAACCCATGTCTGGTTCTCAAAAGTGTGAGTCTCACTCAATCTTGTTACAGTCTCCCATCATAAATCTATGGACATCTATATCAAAGTGAGCACCTAAGGTACCAAAGATAATGGAGTATTGTGGGCTACTACCCACTGTTCTAGAAGGTGAATAGGTTTCTATGATTATGGCTGCTCTCTTGTGCATGTGAGACCCTCTGCTTGTATTCCCCATGTTTACACTGAGTAGATATTTTTCTTGCTATCCTCACACTAATTGTTGGATATTTATAGGGAAAATCTTTAAATATGAGGATGAATTATATAAAAAAAAATCCTGTTCCATTGGTGTCTGATATATGATGTTGAATTGGTTTATATTTTCTTTCTATTAATACATCTGACACCAATATTTCTATTAGGATGTGTAAGGTCAGAATACAATTTTGTGGAACACTCTTGTGCATCCATTTCAAGACAGAAAGGTGACTAGTGATCATTCTATACATGTGTGGGTAGAATTTTCAGAGCTGTCAGCCAAATGTGGCACTCACTGAATTTCATAAATTCCATTTTTATGGCAGCAATAATGAAAAGTGGATCATGGCAACATGGATTTTGGTACCTTTGGGAGAACACAAAAGATGGAGGTCAGAAAGGCCAGCTCATACACCATAGGATAAACTAAGGAGAAACCAGTTTGGAGTAAGTGATTTGTGCTAGTGCCAAGACCAACCTAAGTATGCCTTTTGATAGTGGTAGGTGATATATAGGGACAGTGCTCATAATCTTAACATGAT
>NW_022196911.1:95787152-95790833 GCF_008632895.1 Mastomys coucha | reverse complement strand
TATCAAAGTTCTTTCCATGAAACAGGTCATGTATCATACACCTATTTTTGATTTCTAGTAAATCACCTTTTTTCTGCTCTTATACTAATAACAGGATTGCCCACTTCTTCATGATCTTTCTTATCATGGTACACACAGAGATCTGTGGCCTCATCCTTGGATCTAACCTTGAATGAATGTTTTCTTTGATCATTCATTTTCCCAAGGGTATTTTACTTTTTAATTCAATTTATGTGCTTGCTGCTCATGAAAATTCACAATACCCTAGTTACAACCTATGGAATCTTTACCATTTTGCAGGAGTAGGCATATTTTATTATAGATTCTAACCTAAAATGTTCTCTCAACTATATGAAGACTTAAAATTACTTGAATCAAAACAGGAATTATGTAAGGTCCTTATGAGAGACTATAATAAAATGAACAATTCTTGCAACCAGCATTAGTTCATTAAATTCCATCTTCGTGTTGATCTGCAGCAAGTTTGCCCAATAGGGCGGACTAATATCCAGGAATTAATCATAAAGACTAAAACCACAGAGTGTCTTTCATGGCCCACTCACACCATGTCAGAACATTAGGAATGGAGCAATGATGCACATGAGAAGGCACATCAGCAACAAGAAGCAGTCCCAGGACAAGAGCCCTGGGGCTGTGCCTATGTAAGGCTCACCCATCATAAGCATGCAAAATGGTGGTTACTGTCCAGGAAGGTCACTTGCCTACTTCACCTCCTCCTGGATGGAGTAAGCCACTTGAGGGTCATACAAAATATACTACTACAGGAAAAGAACTTGGAAAGACTTATAGAGAGATAAATAAGGGCTTGAGAGAAAGAAGGTTCTCCACAGGAGGGGGAAATGACAAACAGAACATCCCTGGTTGCAGCAGTGCTCCAAGCTACTCACAAGGTTGAGGAAATTGCATGGGGACATGAGTGTATTCAAGTAGAGGGAAGAAGAGTGGGTGCTCCTTCTCTTCCTCTCAGCTGTAGTTTCACTTCCCAGTAGTTACAACTCACCTCCTAAAATCAAGGATCCAGGAATGGGATCAAGGTGTCATTGCATGCCTGGTCCTCATGTGTCCAAGGCATCAAGAAGAAAACAGAAAGAATATCTGGGGACTCAAGCCTTATACTTTTCCTGAGCTGAAGACTATGTATAGTGTGACTTTCACTTTGTGGGGATTGAATGGCTTGTACCTCAAGGCAGTAGCAATGGATGCAGGCAGCAGAGCATAGATAGTCTATAAGAGTTAAGGCCTAACAACTGGAGCAACCACATTGAGGCCAGAGAGCCAACTGAGAAAGTCGTGGGCCTCTAAAACACTAAAGCCTACCATACTTTCACAACCCTCCAAACATATTCTGACTCCATATCCTCCCCACATGATTCTACCATTGGATCAAGTCACTCACATACATGTATCTGTTTGTTGAAATATGTTTCTACTCTCAAACAAGCAGAAGTGACATTGTAACAATGGCTGCTGTAGATCTTTTCATAGTGCAGAGATTGTGTAACAGTTTCTCCATTTTAGACCCAATATGGACATAAAGGAAAATAAACATTCATGACACTTGAATTTGGGTGTTGGTACTGAGGTCACATTTATTTACATCGGGGGAAATCCCCAGTTTTCAAAACTATTGCAAAGTTCCAAGATTTTATAGCTTCTAGTTGAGAGTTTCCCAAGTGTAGAGAAAGGTTGGAGAATGTGTATGTTTCAGAGAATGGAAGCAAAGTGTGGGAAAGCTTTTTCTTGAGACCAAAGGAGAATTAGTTGGAGAAGACCCCGTGGAATGATATTTCTGGGTCTGAGGTACAAGTGATATACATGAGATCTGTTTGATGCTCTAGAGGACAAGAGTGGATGAGCATGCTCCAGAGTAAGACCTATGAGATCAGGTTGGGCAGGAACTGGTGTGTCAATGGCAGCCGTTGTTGCAGCAGGTGGTCTAGCAGCAGCCAGACTGGCAGGAGTTGGATGCACAGCAGCAGGGCTGGCAGCAGCAGGGGTGGCAGCAGGTGGTCCTACAGCAGGTGGTCTGGCAGCAGCATGGCTGGCAGCAACATGGCTGGCAGCAACATGGGCCACAATAACACTGCATAGTGTCAGAGATTGAAGGGTGGATCTGGATTGTAAGAAGGTGGCTTGAATGCTTTGGAAGTCTCCTTGCCCAGGTGTGCTATTATACTCTGCTGAGGGTTCTCTGTCCTCATGTGCAGCTTCCTTTCCTCCCGATGGAATGTGAGTAAATAAATGATCAAAAGAGGCCTGATTCTCCTCTTGAGTCAGTAGTCACGGTGAACACAAATCATGGGTTGTTACACGTGATGGGCAAAGAATCAATTTCAGTGGCAGCTGAAGCCTATGGTAAGTGACTTTGCCTGTCTTTCCTTCCATGGGAAGTAACACCTGATGTTCGTGGTATTCAAACCATGTGTTTCCACTTTGGTTTGTGGCATAACTTGCCTCTCTTAGGAACTGTCATGCCTCATTAGTCTGATGGCTCACACATAATGGGTCATGTTGGTACAGAGTGTATGAGTATGAAGTCCATTGGCATGGGGACACAGAGGCCCTTAGGATCTTGCCTTGTCCTGGTAAGGCCAAAGCTCTTCTATGTAGCTTTGCTTGGATGGTGATTGTGACAAGAGTATATTGAAACCAAATCTATATGTCAGACCTATTAATTCATGAAACTCATACCAATCAAATTCCAAGGAATATGATGGACTAGACTGAAAGACTACCTTAGTTAATGTCATCACCTATGTGACACACAATCTGGTCTTGGACCCAATTATCAGTCATTTCAGTGAAATGTGGTAAATGAAATTAAAAATTTCCTCCTTCTTATCCTTGGTCAATCTTTGGAGGAAGTTTATCTAGACTGTTGCCTTCTCGCAGAATTATAAACTGGATGTTTCCTCCTGGAGATGTGCCACATATCTTCTAATTCCTCTGTGTGACCTGCACTTCGTTAGGACTCAAACTTCAGATGAGTAAGGATTATTGTTCTCGCTTGCCAAATGACCTGAAGCACATGATTTACTTCAGTTTGCCTGAACAGGATGTTGGAATGTTGTCTCTAAAGTTCAATTAGAGAAAAAAAGAGCAGAAAATTCTGTTAGAGAATCTCAGGATTTATCTAAATGTGTTTTGTCAAAGATTCCATCTTTGGGAAACTAGGACATTCGCTGTGTACCACAGTACCTGTCATCAGTGAACCCACACAGGATATCCAAAGACTTCACTTTCCGAAGATGTCTGCTTGTTCACCAGAGGACATTTTGCCTTTGGGATCATGTATGTGCTTAGCTCTGAAGTCATCTAGTCAGCCTCAGTAGACAGGTTCTCTTGATTATCTGATCTCAATTTTGGAAGTACCTCAGTACAGACAAGATGGAAGCTTGCAAAATTTGGCCATGGTATATGATAGACAATGTTAAATTCTGCATTCCAATTCATGGTGATTCAACAATGTATTGTTATCTAGTCTTCAGCTTTTGAAAAGGAGGGATAAGAAGGTTTATTTGTTGGTGATGGAGAATGGACTGAACACAGTCAGGTTTATTCTGGTTTCGCTGGTGACCCAAAGCATGCTCACAGAACCCATGTCCTGTTCTCAAATGTCCCTTAAGTCTCACTGAATCTCTTTAGAATCTCCTATCAGAA
>NW_022196911.1:95782592-95786670 GCF_008632895.1 Mastomys coucha | reverse complement strand
CAGAAAGGCCAGCTCAAACTCCATAGGATAAACTGAGGAGAAACCAGTTTAGAGTAAAGGCTTTGGGCAGAGGACAACCTATGCGTGCCCCTGTGGTAGTGTTAAGTGATTTATAGGGATAGTGCTGGCAATGTTGACATGAATAAATTGAATTATTTGTAGGTTGTTATCTCTGTGACTGGCATTAAGCTTTGAAATCCTTTAAACCTTTGGGAGAAGCCAAGAAGCAAAGAAGTGGAGAAAATTCATACAATCACAAACACAAACTTACTGGATGAAGCAATGCATCTCATACATGCAAGCTCCCATGAACAAGCTCCAACAACTTCCCTTAAATGCATGCACACATACATACATACATGCATGCATGCATACATACATACATACATATATACATTCACATGAAAGTATATTTGTACATAAATACATTCATTTATGTATGCATAAAATCAGACAAATAGACCGACAGACCTGTAGTCGACCAGACATTCCCACATTGGATGGATAGAGCAAAGCTGTAGAGACCATGCCCTACCAACTTTATTTTTTCTCATAGCCTATTTGTACCCCAATACAAAGTTCTCTACATACTAAGAAGCATTTCCTCATTCACAAAAGAGGTAAAATTGTTACACTGGAGAGAGATACAGCACAAGGTATGTTTTTTAAAACTAAAACTCCTGCATAACTAAATATTTTATTTATCTTTTGTTTTACAAATTCAGTATGCATTCAAAGCATATTTTAATCTATCTCTCATTCTATGTGCTCATTATGAGTATAAAGCAATAGTTTTATCTATCTTTTGTTCCTTGTACTAATTATAATTTGAAAGCAGTAATTTTTATGTTATAGGTTAACAAAATTCTTATCAAGAAATAGGTCACCTATCATACATCTTATTTTTGAAGTCTAACAAATCACCCATTTTCTATTTTGACATTCCTAACAGAATAAACCAGTCTTAAGGATCTTTGTTATTATGGTTCAACAGGATCTTTGACCTCACCCTTGTACCTAACCTTGAATGAATGTTTTCCTTGATCCTTCATTTTCCCAAGGCTAGTTTTTAATGCAATTTACGTGCTTGTAAAGCTTGAAAGTTCATTGTACCCTAGTTACAACCTATGCAATCTTTACTATTTTGCAGGCAGAGGCATATTTTATTTTAGATTTTAACCTAAAATGTTATCTCAACTATCTGAAATCTTAAAATTATTTAAAACAAAACAGGAATTATGTAAAGTCATTACAAAGAACTATAAAATCAGCATTTCATGCAACCAACATTATTTCATGAAAATTTGTCTTCATGTTGATCATAAGGAAGTTTCCCAAATAGGGATGGACTAACACCCAGGAATCAATCATAAAGGCTAAAGCCAGAAAGTGTCTTTCATGGTCTAATCACACCATGTCAGAACAATGAGGAATAAAACAATGATGAACATGAGAAGGCACATCAGCAGCAAGAAGCAATCCCAGAACAAATGCCCTGGGATGTGCTTATCTAAGAGATGCCCATCACAAGCTTGAAAAATGGTGAGTATTGTCCAAGAAGGCCACTTGCCCACTGCAGATCCTCCTGCATAGTGTCTGCACTTAGCATGATATCAAATTAACTATGATGAGAAAACAACTTGGTAATCCTTATAGAGAGATAAAGGCTTGAGAGCAAGAAGGTTCTCCACAGGAGAGGGAAATGACAAGCAGGGCATCCTTGTCCTGTTTTCAGCAATGCTCCAAGCTACTCAAAAGCTTTTGAAAAGTACATGGGGAGAGGATTACATTCAAGTATAGGGAGGATGGGTGTGTGCTCTTTCTCCCCTTTTCTCAGCTTGAGTTTCACATCTGAGTAGTGATATTGTGGCATTCTGACAAAGGCTGCTGCAGTTCTGTGCATAGTCCAGAGATGATGAAACTGTTTTTCAAATTTAGGACCAAGTATTGACATAAAGGGTAAAGATTCATGACACTTTCAATTGTATGTTGGAATCAAGGACACATTTATTTATAAAGGGGAAAATTCCCAGATTTCAAAGCCATATCAAAAGCCCCAAGGTTTTGTAGATTACAGAGGAGAGTTTCCCACGTGTAGAAAAAGGTTAGGGAGAGTGTATGTTTCTCAGAAGTGGAGCAAGGTGTGAGGAAGCATATATTTTTTGGACCAAAGCAGTATCAGTTAGAGGAGACTGTGTGGAATGGCCTTTTGGGTCTGGGTTACAGTGACATATAGGAAGTCTATTTGATGCTCTAGGGATGAAGGGTGGGTGAGCATGCTCCAGAGCAAGGCCTAAGAGAGCAGGGTTGGCAGAAACAGGTGTGTCAACAGCAGCCGTTGTTGCACAGGTGGTCTAGCAGCATCCAGACTGGCAGCAGTTGGACCCACAGCAACAGGGCTGGCAGCAGCAGGGGCGGCAGCAGGTCGTCCTGCAGCAGGTGGTCTGGCAGCAGCATGGCTGGCAGCAGCATGGCTGGCAGCAACATGGGCCACAACAACACTGCATGGTGTCAGAGGCTGGAGGTGGGACTGGTTTGTAAGAAGGTGGCTTGGATGCTTTGGAAGCCTCTCTGTCCAGGTGTGCTTTTATACCCTGTTGAGGGTTCTCTGTCCTCATGTGCAGCATTCCTTCCCACTGATGTTTTGTGTTTAAATAAATTATCACAAGAGGCCAGATTCTTTTCTCAAGTCTTTATCCAAGATGAATGTAAACCATGTATGTATTGCTACTCGTGGTGGGTGAGGATTCAATGTCAATAATTACAGAAGCTCATGGGAAGTTTTTTTGCATGTCCATGGCTTCAATGGGTGCTGTCAGATGATGTTTTCTGCACTCTTACTCTGTTTTTCCACATTGTTTTTGTGTCAACCATTACCTTCCATCAGGAGTGTCAGGTCTCATCAGTCTGATGGCTCACACTTAATGGGTCAGGTAGATACAGAGTGTGTGACTATGAAAGGCCATTAGTATGAGCGGACAGAGGTCTTTAGTAACTTGCCCTGTCCTGGATTACTTTGGTTAATATCAGTGCTGTTTTGTGTAGCTTTGCAGATTGATGGTTGTAAAAAGAGTATACTGGAACAGAATCCATGTGAGATTGATTTGTACTTCTCTGATGACTAAGGATGTTGAACATTTTTTTAGGTGTTTCTCATCCATTCAGTATTCCTCAGTTGAGAATTCTTTGTTTAGCTCTGTACCCAACTTTTAATAGGGTTATTTGATTCTTTGAAGTCTAACTTCTTGAGTTCTTTGTATATATTGGATATTAGCCCTCTATTGGATGTAGGGTAGGTAAAGATCTTTTCCCAATCTGTTAGTTGCTGTTTTGTCCTATTAACAGTATCCTTTGCCTTACAGAAGCTTGGTAATTTTATGAGGTCCCATTTGTCAATTCTTGATCTTAGAACATAAGCTATTGACATTCTGTTCAGGAAAAGTTTCCCCTGTGCCCATGTCCTCGAGGCTCTTCCCCACTTTCTTTTCTATTAGTTTTAGTGTATCTGGTTTTATGTGGAGGTCCTTGATCCACTTTCATTTGAGCTTTGTACAAACAAAAAAGGATGGATAGATTTGCATTTTTTTACATGCTAACTGTCAGTTAAAACAGCACCATTTGTAGAAAATGCTATCTTTTTTACTGGATGGTTTTAGCTACTTTGTCAAAGATCAACTGGCCATAGGTGTGTGGGATCATTTCCGAGTCTTCAGTTCTATTCCATTCATCTACCAGTCTGTCATTGTACCAGTATCATGCAGTTTTTTTTATCACAATTGCTCTGTTTTATAGCTTGAGGTCAGGGGTGGTGATTCCCCCATAAGTTCTTTCATTTTTTGAGAATAGTTCTCACTATCCTAGATTTTTTGTTATTCCAGATGAATTTGCAAATTACTCTCCTTAACTCTATGAAGAATTGAGTTGAAATTTTGTTGGGGATTGCATTGAATCTGTAGATTGCTTTTGGCAAGATGGCCATTTTTTTTTTTTACAATATTAATCAATCCTGCCAATCCACAAGCATGGGAGATCTTTCCATCTTCTGAGATCTTCTTTGATTGCTTTCTTCAGAGACTGC
>NW_022196911.1:95781237-95781473 GCF_008632895.1 Mastomys coucha | reverse complement strand
TTGCCCTTGACTCTTGCCATCTAGTTATCGCTGGTGTTAGCTGGTCTTGTTGTCTCTGAATTTGGCTTGTCCCTCCTGCAAGCCTGTGTGTCAGTACTCCTAGGAGACCAGTTCTCTCTGGGAGGAATTGGGTATGAAGAGCTATGGTACTTGGTAAGCTCTGGGATGTAGAGAGAGACCAGAAGGATCCTGTCCCCAGCTGATCCATGGTTCCTGTGTCCTGATGGTTCTGTGAG
>NW_022196911.1:95768021-95770111 GCF_008632895.1 Mastomys coucha | reverse complement strand
GTCAACATTACCAGTGCTATCCATGTAAATCACCTGAGACTATCAGAGGAACACACATAGGTTACTCTCATCACTGGCCCAAAGTGCTTACCCCTAACAAGTTTCTCTTCACTTTACCCTACGGTGTTTGAGCTTGACTTTCTGACCTCAATCTTTTCTGCTCTCCCATAGATACCAAAATCCATGTTGACATGGCCCCCATTTCATTATTGTCAACATTCAAACATAATTTGTGAGGTTCAGAGAGCTCCATGTTTTGCTGATACGTGGCACATCTCCATGAGGAATAATAAAGAATATAATTTGGCAAAAGAAGCACTCCAGATACACTTCCTCCAAATACTGACCAGGGATAAGAAGGAGGTAGTTCGGGATTTCATTTATCACCATTCATTCTACTGACTAATATTTGTGTCTGAGAGCAGATTGTGTGTCATTCACATAGATGAGGAGATTAACAACCATAATCTTCCAATCTAACCTATCATGTTCCTTGGATTCTGTTGGGAAGAATTCTAGTTTTCAACAGTTCTGCCATATTGATTCTGTTTCAATGTACTCTTTCCATAACTATCATCCCTGCAAACATACACAGAACAACATAGTCTTTACACACAGTGATCCAACAGGGCAACTCATAAAGGCCTCTGTATCCTCATGGCAATGGACTTCATTCTCATACGCTCTTTACCAACATGACCCATTATGTATGAGCCATCAGACTATAATGTGGCCTGACACTCGTAGAGGGAGGTAAGTTATGCCAGAAACCAAAGTGGAAACATAGGGTTTGAATACCAAGAACATCAGGTATCACTTCCCTTGGAAGCAAAGACAGGCTAAAGTACTTCCCATAGTTTTGAGCTGCCATTGACATTGATTCCTCACCCATCATGAGTAGCAGCCCATGATTTGCATTCACCTTGAATATTGACTCCTGAGAGCATAATCTGGCCTCTTTTGATAATTTACTTACTCACAACCCATCAGGAGGAAAGAATGCTGCACATGAGCACAGTGGACCCTCAGTAGAGTATAAAAGCACACCCCGACAGAGAAGCTTCCAAAGTATCCTAGCCACCTTCTTACAATCCAGACTCACCCTCCAGCCTCTGACACCATGCAGTGTTGTTGTGGCCCATGCTGCTGCCAGCCATGCTGCTGCCAGACCACCTGCTGTAGGACTACCTGCTGCCCCTGCTGCTGCCAGCCCTGCTGCTGTGGGTCCAACTGCTGCCAGTCTGGCTGCTGCTAGACCACCTGCTGCAACAACAGCTGCCATTGACACACCTGTTCCTGCCCAACCTGTTCTCACAGGCCTTGCTCTGGAGCATGCTCACCTACATTTGTCCCCTACAGCTTCAAATAGACCTCATGAAATTCATTTATACCCCAGGCTCAGAAAGGCCATTACACAGAGCCTGCTCCAAATGATACTACCTTGGTCCAAAAAAATATTCATAACTTCTCTGAAATGTACACATTCCCCAACCTTTCTCTGCACTTGCGAAGTTCTTATCTGGAAACTATAAAGCCTTGGGTATTTTTTATGGCTTTCAAACTGAGGGATTTCCCCCTACTTAAATAAATGTGACTTCAGTATCAATACCTACTACAAGTGTCATGAATCTTCATTTCTTTTTTATGTCAATACTTGGTCCTAAATCTGAGAAACAGTTTCATCATCTTTACACTATGAAAAGTACTGGAGCAGCCTTTGTCACAATGCCACTTCTCGTTATTTGAAAGTACAAACATATTCCAATAAACAGATAGATATATATGAGTAACTTGATCTCCAATGGCAGAATCATGTGGGAAGGATTTGGAGTCTGAACATTTTTAGAGAGGTGAACAAGGAGGGCAGGTTTTAGTGTTTCTGAGGCCCAGGACTTCTCAGTTAGCTCTCTTTTTTCATTGTGGTAGCTGTAGATGTTCAGCTACAACTCTTTCAGCAGATCAGTGTTCAGCTGCCTGCATCCATTGCCACGGCCTTGAGGTATGTGCCATCTAATCCTCCCAAAGTGAAAATCATATAAAATACATTCTCCTCTTAGGTGCTTTTGTTATGAGGCCTCAAATCAGGAATT
>NW_022196911.1:95733935-95734244 GCF_008632895.1 Mastomys coucha | reverse complement strand
GTCTGATTTTATGTATATATAAATGAATCTATTTATGTACATATGTATCTTCATTTGTGTATGTATATGTATGTATGTATGTATGTATGCATGTATGTATGTATGTGTTCATGCACTTAAGGGAAGTTGTTGGAGCTTGTTCATGGGAGCTTGCTTCTAAGAGATGCATTGCTTTATCCAGTAAGTTTGTGTTTGTGATTGTATGAATTTTCTCCACTTCTTTGCTTCTTGGTTCTCCCAGAGGTTTAAAGGATTTCAGAGCTTAATGCCAGTCACAGAGGTAACCACTTCCAAATAATTAAGTTTATT